>NC_087163.1:712500-745000 GCF_035594125.1 Scylla paramamosain
TACTATGATGATAGGGAGCTGCAGGTTTGAAATGGAGAGACTGAGAGATGCAGCTTGGAAGGAAGAAACACACCTGTGTAATACAACCAGACAGAAAACGCGAGTATAATTTTCTGCCGAGATACTCAATATTCTCTCTGTTCATTCTGTCATCTGGTGCAGGCAGCTCACTTTTGTTCCTTTCGCATTTTCAAGGATGTACAAAATTTGGTTCCATTCATCAGTAACTAACGAAGCTGATCGTTCTTTCGACTTTTTTATCAATTAACATTATCAGACTTGTTGCTTTGGAAGTGGCCACCGCCTTTAGGGAAATTTAATCAAGCTTCTTAATGGAATTCTGAAAGCAATTGTGAAAATTAAGTTCACAGTTAATTGCGAGTGTGTAATGTAAGACGAAAGTCGGAAGTGAGTTGTAGCAGTTGCACAGCTGGATGTGGTAGCCAACACAAGTTGAGTTTGCATAGCTGGGTGTCAGCCAAAACAGGATATTTGAGCTCCTTAAAGAGACAAGATACTCGTATAACGTCAATATAGTCTGAAGTGTTGGCCAGAGATGTAGGTGCGCAGTTTCCTGACACGATAACATCACGAGCAGGGTGAGTAGTCAAGAGATTCAGATTCACTTCACACCCAGCGTCGTGAGTTTCTCCACCTCTGTAGTACAGTACATCCCCTATATACTGAATATAAAGAGAAAGCTCCGAAGACTGTTGCTCCCCTCAGCCACATAGTCCACACAGTCGTCTAACAAGTTTTTGCATTGCACATTCCACATTTTGAACCAGTGTCTGCGTCACGTTGATCTATATCTCTCTCTCTCTCTCTCTCTCTCTCTCTCTCTCTCTCTCTCTCTCTCTCTCTCTCTCTCTCTCTCTCTCTCTCTCTCTCTCTCTCTCTCTCTTTCACATGTATCTATTCTCTCACCTCCCTTCCCTTCTCCAGTCACTTCCTCCTCCTCCTCCTCCTCCTCCTCCTCCTCCTCCTCCTCCTCTTCCTCTTCCTCTTCCTCCTCCTCCTCCTCCTAATCGTCACCTCCTAATCGGTTTCCGGAGTCAAGGTGATGGATCGAAAATTAATACCGGGCTAATGGTTTCTCTATTGGGTATTGGTCTGATGGCGGCTGTAAAGAAATATTTGTGAAGAGGAAGTCAAAGGAAATATCGCTTAGTTGTTATGCATCAAGGCAGAGGGAGGCTTAGGGTGGAGAGAGGGAGAGAAGCGAAGCATCAGTGCCGCCAGGAAAGGTTTCTGACGTGTGAGTGTAAAGTTGATATTATTTTCGACACTCGTGGAGAGGAAGAGGCGCAGTGAAGTGTTGTGTGTGGGTGGCGCAGGTCGAGGGCAAGCCAAAGGTTCCTGAACTCAGCTTGGTATAAGCATGAAAAATGGGATGAAAGGAATGGCGGTGATGATGATGAATAGTCGTATGGAAAATCAGTGTGGAGAGGTACGGTGGCTTTGAAGAGAGAGAGAGAGAGAGAGAGAGAGAGAGAGAGAGAGAGAGAGAGAGAGAGAGAGAGAGAGAGAGAGAGAGAGAGAGAGAGAGAGAGACGAACACATCAGAGACAGACACAAACTCATAACGTAGCAGAAAGAGCAATACAGATAAACAGAAGGAAAGAAAGAGACGCAACAAGCAAATAAATCAACAGATAAGGAGACACACAAACAGATATGCAAGTAAACATAGCAGACAAACAGACAACCCGCCCACACCAACGGCGCTTATATACTTATCACTTGACACTTCGCAAGACTTTACTCACTCGTCTCTCCCACAAAAGTGTTTGAAATAAGCATAACACAACGCTGATGAGTGTGGAAAACAGGCAGATCTTGACCTCGTTAGCTGAATTCTACGTGTGATAAGATAAGAATGAGAATGTGTGGATGTGGATGAAGATGTGGGTGTAAACTCTTTGTAATCGTATATGTGAATATGGATGGGGATGATAGGTGGAAATAGGTAGATATGCTTCATGCAGAGACTGTCACATGTAGGCCTAATGGCTTCCTGCAGCTTCCTTTATTTCCTTATGTTCTTATGTTCTGATATTCGATGCATCTCTTCACATGATAATCTCAGGGTCTGCACACGCCACGGAAAAGAGCATCAGGTCTGTGTTCAACGGCAGAGCAGCGCACATGCTCCTCTCTCTCTCTCTCTCTCTCTCTCTCTCTCTCTCTCTCTCTCTCTCTCTCTCTCTCTCTCTCTCTCTCTCTCTCTCTCTCTCTCTCCCTCTGGTGCCACAACGGTTAGAGCACACGTCACTGTCTCACTGCACTAATTGCTTGTCTGTCAGGGAAGTGTTTTACTACACCCGCCACACTTCTCCCCTTCCTCCCTCACCCTCCTTCCTCTTGTCCTCTGGGAAGCTCACCGGTGCTGGAATACTAAACGAGTCACGCGCGTCCTACTTCGCCAAGCTCTTCCTTCTCGTCTGAACCAGCAGCTCATCTTGAATACCTGGCTTAATTCATTAATTTTGGCGTCCTTAAATGAACTCTTGGTTTTACGGCGCCGCGCAGCGTGTTTATGTCTGGAACTTTGGACACACCAGTATGTGTAGATTCAGGGACGACTATTTCAGCCGTAGACTCCCAGAGGTGGAACCCCCATCAGCTGTGAGGACCAGGGAAGCATACGAGCCTTTTCACTGCTTGGCGCGAAAGAGGAGGAGCGGTAGTCGGGCTGAGTGAAGGGTCAGGGCGACTCACACCACCAGGAGGTTTTGTGGCCGTGGCGGGGCGCTGAGCCGACGGGGAAACAGACAAGAGATTTTTCCTCTTCTTTTAAAATCTTGACAAATCCGGGTGACATGAGGTGTGTGTGTGTGTGTGTGTGTGTGTATTGAAACGGTTCCCAACTAAGCTTCGGATATTCTGAGCACAAAGCGGTGAAAGCTGGACATCCGCCTCATCATCAACTGTCATGTTCGTATTGTAAAGTCGTTACGTGAATCAGGAAATTAAATCCTGGAATGGTAAAAAAATAAAAAAAAATAAAAAATATTAGCAGCTGTTCTCACAATGGTGCGTACTTCACTTTTCTGATCAAATGCTCCACTCGTTCCATCTCTCTCTCTCTCTCTCTCTCTCTCTCTCTCTCTCTCTCTCTCTCTCTCTCTCTCTCTCTCTCTCTCTCTCTCTCTCTCTCTCCCCCAGACACAAAACGTGACCAGCCGCTTTCTCGCTCACTACTAATAGAGGCATTTCCAGACTCCTCACTAATATCTTCTATTATCTCCAGACTCTTCCTCTCCGCTTTATCTCCTTCTCATTGTCTTCGTTTTTTTTTTTTTTTTCATTTTCTCCCTTTCCTGCTCTTGCTTTTCTCAAGTAATTCTGGCCAGTCATGCTCTATTACTTCTTCCAGTCTAACTATCTTCTTGTACTGTCTTCCTTTTCCTCCATTTGCTTTATCTTACTTAACCAAAGACAGCAGCACCCGTGATGTACTTTCGAGATTAGCGCATTAGGTTCAAATTTTTATTGACTTCTCTTCTCACTACATTGTAATCTCGGGGTTGTATTAATGGCTCATTCTATAACATTTTATCTCTTTTTTTTTTTATCTGACAGCCACTAACGTGTTGCCATTGATGCCTGCTTTAGTTGTGTTTCATTTGCCTCAAACCTGATGCTTCTCACATTAGTGTTCTTAGAGGTCTTCTTTTCTTTTTCTCTTTTTTTTTTCTTTTTTTTATTATGTCAGTGATGTGAGACAGTATTTCCTCTCACACTCCAGTGGCCACTCAACGCAACGCAGACTTGGATTTGCTCCTCTGTCAGTGTTAGCTATGGAGCATCAAATTTACTTAGACCAACAGGTAAATTTGAATTCCAAACAGACCTTTGGGAATCATGTTAAGAAACCTTCCTAAACTCCCACAAGGCAGGAGTAATAAGCAAATGCAGACCTATTATTAATTATAGTAAGAGTGTTAAAAAAAAGAAATGCCGGAGAATAATCCAAAAGGTTCCACAATTTAGCTTCTGAGGTGTCTTGACGCTCCTCTTCTAAAGCAACTCTAGTCGTAGGAAGGAGTAAAAACAGAACTGGAGGAGAGTTATAGAGTTTACCAACGAAAGGGAAGAAAGAATAAGGATACTGGTTACCTCTTGCATTAGAAAGATACCAAGATTCGGTTTGAGAGTAAGTAAAAAGTTTTGTGGAGTGAGGCCTCATTGGGCGAGGGGAGAGACATGCAGTTAACAAGTTCGGTAGAGCAGTAACCATAGAAATAACAGAAGATAGCAAGAGATGCAATAATGCGACGGTGAGTGAGAGAATCAAGGCAATCTGTCAGAGCAGAGGAGAAAGTAAGAAGAGAACGAGACAAGGGAGGAAAGAAAAAGAAGAAAATATTAAATCTGATAACCTGGATAATGATGCCCCATCTTGCTAACATTATTCTGTCTTCCATCCCGCGTCCCTTCCTCTCCCCTCCACCCTTTGGTCAATTAAGTAAGGGTCAAGAATCATAATGAGCATCACCATCAATACCATCATCATAACATCAAAGGAGAAAATGAGACGAGGGGAACTTTGTCAATGGAATCCTTGTTTGTTTTATCTTCCTATTTTTAGGCTTTCTGAGGTCAAGTGGCCACGAGGGAGGAATATGTAAGGGAGCGAGAGTAAAGGAGAGGAGGTGAAAGGGACGACTGGCGGAGTCTATTGGGTGAGGAGTGAGAGGTGCTTGAGAGCAGCAGGAGGCAGGGTGGCGTTAAGGGGCGCCAGGGGAATGTCAGAAGGCAATGGGGGCGTTAGGGAAGTGTAAGGCGAGTGTCAGGAGGCACAGGTCGTTGAGGGTGGCAGGAGGCAAAGGTGGCATTGAGGGGGCGTGAGGGGCAAAAGGCGTAGAGTTGAGACTGGCAGGAGACAAAGGAATGATAACTTGCAATGATATCTCTTATCAAGACTTTTAGTGCAGTGCAGGCGTGAGCAGTGCAATGCGTGCTGGCTGGTAATGTGACAGCAGTGGCCGCAGTGCTTATCTCCAGCTGACTCACACATTAGCTTATCGCGACCTGGAATCCCTCGCCTTCCAGCGCTGGGCCGCGCGAACGAGTGTCATGTATTTTTTTTTTTTTTTCTGTTCTCATTAAGGTTCGTGCGTTCTTTTAAGCCTTTTCGTGCAGCACTGGTCCGCTGCTCACTCTGTCTCCTCGTTGACACCGTCATCATCACCACCATCATCATCATCATCACCATCATCATCTTTCAGTCCGTGGCACACACACACACACACAGCCTGGCGTGACATGCAAGGCGTGGCTGGAGTTCAGTCGCGGCAGTCAAACACACAAACTGTGTTTCCATTTTTCCCTCCACTGGTTTCAGCATGTCCTGCGCAAATGTGGGGCCTTTGTGTTGCTGCTGCTTCTGCTGCTGCTGCTGCTGTTGTTGTTGTTGGTGTTGTTGTTGTTGTTGTTGTTGTTGTTGTTGTTGTTGTTTTTGCTGTTGTTGTTGGTTGTGGTGGTGGTGGTAGTAGTGGTGGTGGTGTTAATACTGCTGCTGCTGTTGCTGCCATCCATCCACCCATCCACTCACCTACACCAAACCCACCATCCACACCTCATCCACACACCCTCTCACCCACACCTTCCACTCACCCAGCTACTCAACCATCCACCGACTCACCTACCCATCCACACACTGAGTATACTGAAGCGATAGTTATAGCAAATGACAGTGAACTACTTATTGTCTCACACTCTTAGAGGAGAAGTGCTTCGTTTTATGCTTCGTCTTGATGAACTCGGTCGGTGGTAGACATGCGCCATCAGGGCAGTGAGCTATGATCCTCGTGCGAGCATAGACGACTGGAATCCTTATAACTATGAGGGAGAGAAGGTTCTTGTAGGCTTTATTGATACTTGTTTGATTTGTCACGATTGGCTTCCTAGTTGTTGTGACGGTGTAGTGAGGTGAAGGGGGTGTTGGTAGCGCGGCGTGTATCCAGGTGACGGAGTGTGGTGGTGAAATGTCACATGTCTCTTGTTTTGGTGCCAAACACGGTGCTTGTTTTTGACTGACTAGCTAAACACGGAGTTGATGGCTGTGACACTCGCAAAGTGGGATAATAGTGATGAGAGGAAGGAAGACATGTGTTCAGATGTTTGTAAGTGAGGAGGCGTGCGCTGGCTACGTTGTTCTTGACTTTATCTAATCTCACTGTGAAAGAAAACTTTTTGCACTCAGTAGTGCACACACCAGTAATGCAGTGGACGGGTGTTGTTGCTACCGTGGTGCCAGGAAGTGTTCTCGTACTGCCGGGAAGTGGTCTTGCTGGTGACCCTGACGGGCTGGAAGAGGCTAATTGAGTGAACGGAAGTTAATTATTAACAAATTATAAACTAATGTGATTTGTTGGCAGTAATCCAGAAGAGCAAAGATACTAGCACCGTGTTGTGACTTCCCCGTTAACGTAAATGAACTCAGCGTCTGGTGATGATTGGCAGAACATCCATAGGAAAGAGAAGGAAGAGGGGCAGGCGTGTCAAACCTCGTGTTTCGGTGTGACTGACGTCCGTCCTTCTCTTACTTTTGTGTGATACTTTCTGTCTATAGTAGAAGGTTTTCTTGAGGGAGAGAGGCTCCAGTTCTTCCTTCAGGCAGTATCTCTCTCTCTCTCTCTCTCTCTCTCTCTCTCTCTCTCTCTCTCTCTCTCTCTCTCTCTCTCTCTCTCTCTCTCTCTCTCTCTCTCTCTCTCTCTCTGCTGGGAAGATGATGATGTTTGTTCCTTTAGTGACAAACAGACTCCGCTGAAACTATAACATTTGACTGCTGCCATAATGATAATGGTAATACTGCTGCTGCTGTTGCTGCTGCTGCTGATACTATTACTACTACTACTACTACTACTACTACTACTACTACTACTACTAATAATAATAATAATAATAATAATAATAATAATAATAATACAATAGTACACCAAGAGCATCACTGTGATCACACTTACACACACACACACACACACACACACACACACACACACACACAGCCGCTGAGGCGGAAGCTGTTCTAATGATGAAATGTGTGAACAAAGCGGCACTTATTATGTTGTTTTTGATTAAACAGTTAAGCAATTGTTGTACCCGCCACGAGCACCAATGACGGAGAGAGAGAGAGAGAGAGAGAGAGAGAGAGAGAGAGAGAGAGAGAGAGAGAGAGAGAGAGAGAGAGAGAGAGAGAGAGAGAGAATCTTCAGACACCACTGGAAAATACTTCATGATTCTGCTTATTTGTATTTTCCTCCTCACGGCTCCTGGTAATTCTTTTTCTACTGTCTTTCTTTCATTTCTGCATTCGTTTCTAGCAGAGGCAAGCTTTTTTCTGTCGGGCGAAAATTCTTGCTTTTGGAGGAAATTCGAAGCACGCGAGTTGCAGCGATGGCAGGAAAAAATATTGTTCAGTTCGTTTTCAAGAATGTGTTGCACTTAATTAGTGTGTGTGTGTGTGTGTGTGTGTGTGTGTGTGTGTGTGTTTGAGCGCCCTGATTTGCATGCCTGCCTCCTCCTCCTCCTCTTCCTCCTCCTCCTCCTCTCATCATCAATCTAGCTCTTTATTTCCACCCCCTCCTTACTTACAGATGGATGAGTCGGTGGATCGTTGAGTGGCTGGGTGAGTGGAAGGTATAGGTGACAGGGTGTGTGAATGAGGTCTGGATAGTGGGTTTGGTGTAGGTGAGTAGATGGATGGATGGATGGATACCTGATTCATTGTGCTCGCATGAACGATATTCTGAAGTGACTGAAGAAGTTATTGTCTTTTAATCAACGTGTATTTTTTATTTTATGATGGTGAATATTTGTAGCAAGAGAAACGTTGTGAGTCAGTGAGAAAAAGGAAAGTAGTTACACGAGGCCTTTTGAGTCTCACTCGAAAACCTTACAAAAAGGCGAGGAAAATCTCAATTTTAGAGAAGCGTGGAAATGGAAATACAAAAATATGTTTGAGATGGAAAAGGAAGTAAAATCCAGCTTCACCGAACTCCCATTGGGAAGAGTGAAGTGAATGTGGCCGCGGGGAATGAACCAAGGCCTCGACAAAAGACAGGAGCGGCGTGTTTGATGCAGCGGGGGGTGAGCTTGTCTGTCAGCGAGGACAGAAGGCTGGAGGTGGCTGCGTGGCGGGAGGCTATGTGGTGATGGAGGGAGGGAAGGCAACACGAGGCTTGTTTTGGGGCTTGTTTGTGATGGAGGAAGGTTACGTGTATGTGTGTGTGTGTGTGTGTGTGTGTGTGTGTGTGTGTGTGTGTGTGTGCGTGCGCGCGTCAGAGATAAATCTTGAAATAAGAAACTATAACAGAAAAAAATAAAGAAGAAAAATGTATTATGGGAGAACAAGGAGGTAAAGAAAAAATTATTATCTGAGGCAAGGAGGGAACAAACATATATTTATGAATGAAAGGAATAAGGAGAAAGGCAAGAAAGAGATAAGCCTGGTGAAAGAATGAGATATGGAGATGGAGAAGGACAAGGGGGTGGAGGGGTTCTATGGACAGCAACGGACCTGCATATCCCCGCCCCTGTCTTCCGTCCCTCCAGCCCCACAACTAACTTATTGCCCCGATCTTCCTCCCTGCTGTCCCCCCCATCCCTCTCTCACTCCCATCTGTCTTCACTCACGCTTGCCTGTCCGCCCCCCGCACTGCCCGTCACTGCCACGTGTCCTCGTCTCCAGGGTCCAGATTAATGCGTGCTTCTTGGTCGTCTCTAGTTGCTTGTCCTCAGCACATAGGACACAAACACGCCTTGCCTATCAGTATCAATACCACCATTACCCCCACCACCACTACCACAACCACCACCACCACCGCCACCACCACCGCCACCACAGCGGCATATGACCCAGTTGCTGTGGTGCCAAAATTTCATCACTCAGTCAGTTTCTAACATAATAGCGTCAGTGTACCAAATTACTGAAAACCTCACACAGATGAGCAGGAAAGGAGGCAGTAAGTAACACTCAGACAGACGCAAGAATGCTATTTTGTTTCGACTTCATCCTGAAGAAGACCTCAAGAAGGGTAAGGAAACAGTACTGCTGCCTCAGCCTGGGTTTTCCTGACGCCCTTCTTGTGTCATTGCGACTCATAAAAGACGGAGGTTCAGTTTCCGCCGAAATACTGACAGGCATATTGATAACCAGACTTTTTTTTTTTCTATCTTAGAAATTCAAGAAATTGCAGTTTATTATAATTTCAAACCCAAAATTAAAAAGGTATTTATCACATTGCACAAATTGATGAACTTTAAATTTATTTATTTTCCAAGGAAAGTAAGTGATAATTTGCAGGTTTTCCAACACACACATGAAGACTTATTTTTAGTCATGAACCAAATTATCTAGTGATCAACAAACAGCAGACTGGGAAAGTTATACTTAAAGCTCTTTGTTCTGTGCAACAGCTTTTACCTTTTGCTACAAAACAAAAGGAAGCATTCATTAGCGGCGAACAGGCTTGACTCGGTAATCACTTCAACCTCACGTTGGAACGTGCCATAACAGTTAAAGTCCCCGCGGCTGGTCCGCACCCTGACCTGAGGCAGCGTGTCAGGGAAGCACGGCCTCTTACAAGCGCTGCCGTTTCGTTCCCTGCCTCGGGTGCAAAAATATATTAGTTAGACGATTCGTTTAATTCGCTTGATTACATCTTGCATTTCTTGTAGTCTGAAACTTAAATTTATGTATATATGTATGTATGGCTATGTATGTACCTACGTATCAGTCTGTTATTGACACACTTCCTGTTTGTCTGTTTGCCTCTCTATTCAACTGTCTACTTATTTATCTATTAAGTTTCTGGAGCTCCATAATAACCCATATTCCCAGCCCAAGAAGTTGTGTACCCGCTCACATCCCCAGCTGACGTAAGCCATCGACTGCTTGTGTGTTTGTATCAGTCTGCCCGTCTGTATTTCCCTCTGTTCGTCCTGTTACGCTTGTCAGTGTGTCGGTGCGTGAGTATGTTTGCGTATGGAAATGTGTGTTTGTCGGTGCAGTGCAGCGCGGAACTTCTCCGCCCCCTTTTTTCCCTCAGCTGACGTCAGCATGAATGGGCGCCCGCTCCGGGAATGTGTGCGCGTGGGGAGGGCGTAGGAAAGGTTTTAGGAAGGAGGAAGAGGATAGTGTGAGTGAGTGTAAAGAAATGAATGCGTCTCTCTCTCTCTCTCTCTCTCTCTCTCTCTCTCTCTCTCTCTCTCTCTCTCTCTCTCAAGCTGCATCATGTGGGTAAGGAAAACGGGCCAAACCAACAATGTCCGGCGGCCTGAGAGTAATAATACATTGACCAACACCGTGGACTTGTCGCTGCTCCTCCGGCGAGGCACACCTATATTATATATATATATTATATATATATATATATATATATATATATATATATATATATATATATATATATATATATATATATATATATATATATATATATATATATATATATATATATATATATATATATATATATATATATATATATATATATATATAAACATGAAAAGGGGGTATGAAATCAAAAAGGAGGAGGAGAGGAGGAGAAAGAGTAGGAGTTAAAAATAAGAGAAAATAAAAATGAAAACGAAACAAATATAAAAAGATGGAGAACAATTAAAAGCGAGAAGGAAGAGGAGAAGGAGGACGACATGGTCTTAGAGGAGGAGGGGAAGGAGCATGAGGAGGACAAGGCGATGGAGGAAAACATAGGAGAGAGAGATAATAAAGCTTAGACGAGGAGGAGGAGGAGAGTAGGATGTGTTAGAGGAGGAGTGTGTACACGTAGCCAGTGAGAAGAGCTGGAGCAAAGAGGCGCCCTCCTTATAGCAAGAAGGTAGTGCGTCGCTGGAAGGTGTTGGGCTTTCCCAGCTCCGAGCGTTGGAGGAGGAGGAGTAGAAAGAAATGGATCGCAATGAGAATCAAGCTGAAGGCCCAAAGTGTTGTGCTGTTATTTTAATCTCCCGTGCTTCATATCTCTTGCCTCCTTTACTGGCCAGATTGCGGGGCCGTGCGTGCGCCACACTCATTACGGGGCTGCTAAGTGTCACTGTTACAGGAAACGAGGCTGTAATCTTTTGCGTCCTTACTAGAGGCCCTGATGATGGCTTTAGTGGCAATTCGCGAGGAGACAAAGCTTCTACAACGAGCAGTTTGGAGCTAAAACGAAGATCAGAATGTCTGCACTTTTCCGGAACGAAACAGTTGGGCGTGTTCATGCGTGTGCCGGAGACACTGGAAGGCAATGGAGGCTTGTTGTGTGCCGATGGCCTTGTCATGATGACCCCCGGAAATCAGCGGGCACAATGCCTTGCTTCGTGGTGCTCTCGATCTTTGTAACACAAGCTCACGGAACCATAAGACATTCACGATCACTGTACACTGACAAAGCTGTGATATCTGGAGAGTTTGAGCTTGACTCCTCTGTAAATCACTTACGCTCTTTCCCAGCATTTTCTTGATGCATGCATTAACTTCCACATTCTGCTTTTTATGCCAATATCTTGTTGTTTGCTTAGAGTCAGTTCTCTTAGGATGTTGTCAATGTTTTCCTTTGTACTGACTCAGCAGTGTTTATGGATCTCCAAGGTGCCTCTGACCGGGCAAGTGTTCAAATTATATCGAGTAAGTTGGCACATTTTGGGATGCTTGCGGATGTTGGGCTGGATGTGTGACTGCCTTGGTAAAGGACATGCAAGGAAACGTGAAGGAAAATGTTTGAGTGTTGAACATTTTGAGGTGGCGACTCCCCAAGCAGGTGTTCTCTGTACCATTTTGTGCAGTGCTTTAATAAACAGAATAATTATGAAGGACGAGTATTCTTCTGGTGTGAAGCCAGTGATCTATGCACATGTTAATGATCCAGTCTCAACCGTACAATTAGTAAGCAAATTATTTGGGACAGGGATAAGATTACGCTTAATATTCTAATATATGAAGTATTCAAACAAACACGTGTCAGTTCCTTGACAGATCACCTGTTGGTGTGAGATGTGTCCGCCTCTGCCTTGGTAGGCATTGCTCCATGATCTGGTTTTGGAACCAACCAGCGTAAAAAAAAATATCAATAGAAAAAAAGCATCCGTCATGTGCGGGGGCAGCCACACTCCCACATAGCATCCCTGATGTGCAAGGGGCTGCCACTTCCCACACTGAATCATTTTACTTTATTTTCCAAGGGCGAGTTGAAAAACGCAAATATACATGTTTCTCGTAATAATTCTTAACCCTTTCTGTCTCTCTTTACTCATAAGTAAATAAAATACAAAGGTATCGTGCATCTCTGTGAAAAAGATCATCATAATTAATCAACACTGTCACGTGCAGAAATCAATATAATATTTCCAAGGAAGAAGTATTTGTGGTGACACCATTACTCATCCTGGCGTCACAAGGAACGGTCGTCACATCGCCACGCCAGCCTCCCACAGCTTGTTTTTCTCCGTGGCTCCGGAGCGCCTCAATTCATCACCGCCCTCGCCAGCGGGGTTCCTGCTCAGTGGGCGGCTCGATCTTGGCTTCTGGCGTCCTTTGGATATTGATTTTGTCCTGGGTTTTAAATGATTTGCTTGGTATCGAAATGCTTTATAAATAAAATGTTATATAAATAAGCCTATAAATGAGTAGCCCTGTGACCATGAAGTGTCAGCAGCCTTCGCAGGGAGTGTGTTGTGGCGCAGGTGGCGGTAACAATGTGCGTTGATGTATTAATGGAAAGCAACATGATGGTGACCTTCAAGTGCTACGGAGAAATTACCTCAGCAGCTGTGCTCCCTCCACCCCCGATACACTACCCCGTACCACCGCATGCCACGCCCAGGAACTGTTTTGTCGAGTCTCTCCGTGAAGGAGCCATCGCGAGTGTTTTCCTGATTTCCTTTGCCTTAATGCATTCCAGGCTCTACTCACACACTTCACTCTCAAGCAGAGACAGAAAGAGGCGCCACATTTCTCGACGCCGTGACATTTTCTGGGGGGCGACATTTCGGCGTAAAAATGAACAAGTCCCATAAACTCCGGCCGTGTGACAAGCTGTTGTGTTTACGAGTGTTGCGTGAATATGCAACCTGAAGCCAGAAGATGTGTTAAAATAAATGTGTGCCGCCACCTACCCATCCCCCACGACACACACACACACACACACACACACACACACACACACACACACACACACACACACATACACACACGGGCTCACTGAAGAAAAATGCTGTACAAACATAGATATAGAGGGAGAGCCGCACGAATGTAGCACAGGCCTTTAATGCTACAACTAGGTAGACACACACACACACACACACACACACACACACACACACACACACATACACACACACACACACACACACATTTCCATTAGCACAGTAAAAGTAGTAAGTAAAGACAAGGAGTTGCTTCCGTTTCTTATTCATTCATTTTACGGTAAAATCCCCATCACAATGGCAATCTTTACTAATGAGTTAGTTTGGACCAGCTAAATACTTGTGTTATTTCCTTCAAACATAGGTATTCCGCTTTTGTGGTGCGCCAAATCTGATCTTTATGAAAAACACCCGCCTTCCCTCCACGCTATACCGAGAATAGTCATCATCGGGACGCAGAAAAAGAATCACTCCGGGTTTTCCTATGAAGTAAGGGACGATTTAGTCTTGAGGCGTGAAAGTTAATCGTGTGTGGGAGAAGAAAGACTTATTTTATTGCTTTCCAGTGTGTGAGTATGTGTGTGTAGGGGGACGAGGGGCGGGGGTTTATTGCCCTTTAGTGAGTTTGTGTTTGGAAGAGAGAGAGAGAGAGAGAGAGAGAGAGAGAGAGAGAGAGAGAGAGAGAGAGAGAGAGAGAGAGAGAGGGAGGGAGGGAGGGGGGGGGGAGGTGGCTCCGATCCATTCTCAAGTCCCCGAGACCAGCACATGTTTTCTCTCAGTACATCGCAATATTTTTTTGTTCATACGTAATACCAACAAGTTCATATTTCACAGTATGAAAATAAATAAAAAAAACATTTTCACATTTTACTAGTGAAAGAGTGGAGGAACACGCGAGCCCTCAACTGTCCTCCCTCAAGCAGGGAAGATCTAATGAAATCACTCTCGCATCCTAACTGAGTTTTGTCTCAATAGCGAGAATGCAATTTCTTGCACCTTTATGAATGCAAATGATATTATCAGGTTGCATGTGTCCCACAAACAATTCTCCTCAGGGGCATGACTCAACAACACAGAATGGTTGTGGTATTTTGCCATTATTTCCGCCCCGCCGGGACTGACCACGTGCTGGCAACACTGCTCGCTGGTACAGACACCGAGGGACTGATCGAATGATTGAATGGAACAGGCCGCAGCAGCAAATCAACTCCAGACTGTTAATGTTAAGACTTGGTGATCTCACAGGAGAAGTGCACATGACTTCCAAGTTTACAGCGGCTCACTGAAGAGCTGAGCTGCAGTTCCTCCACGGCTACCATCTAAAACCAAAAAAAAAACACGCTGTCCTTCAGAAACAGCAAGACATTCATCGCAAGAATTCACATTCGAATCTAATAAGATACGACGGAGCTTCAGTGGAGCAGTGTCTTGTCTGCGGCAGAGCTTTAGTTAGCGGAGTGTCTTGGCCAGACTTGCCGGGAGATCGCGCTGCATGCAGCTGTCGTAACCCAAGAAACACCAAGATGAGATGAAACACGAAAGAAAAAGGTAGAAATTAAGAAGGAAGTAAGAAAGTAAAAAGAGTAAATGAGGGAGAAAGAATATAAACCTGAGAGCAGGCACAAAGAGTATAACAAGCTCTCACAACCTGATAAATAAGAGACCAGGAGAAACCACAGAGATGCGGCGATTCATCACAAGACTAACAGAGCCGGAGAGTAGCGGCAGATTACATAAAGAGACATCCAGGTGGCAAACACAAAATTAATAGACAAAGGAACCATAAGTACCAGGCTGCTGAGGGCCCATGTACGAGAGACTGCTGAAGTGTGCGCAAGGCAGCGGCCACAACGCGTAAAAACTCCGCCTCCTTGTTCCTGACTGGATGAAGATACGATTACCGAAGTTACTGAAAAAAAAAAAAAAAAAAAACTTATGGCAATGAAAACCTTGTTGGGGTAA
This sequence comes from Scylla paramamosain, assembly GCF_035594125.1. Classification (NCBI taxonomy): domain Eukaryota; kingdom Metazoa; phylum Arthropoda; class Malacostraca; order Decapoda; family Portunidae; genus Scylla; species Scylla paramamosain. Next base: position 727,615 of record NC_087163.1, read on the forward strand.
AAAAAAAAAAACGTATATTATGTGGTGTGGGAGACAGAAATAGACAAGAGACAGAGACAACTGTCAGACCAGAAAGGGTCAAGATGGGCAAGCAGCCTATCGCAGTGCTCGTAAGTGCTAGAGTTTATCAGCTGAAATGCAGTCCAGTGTAAGATGTTAAGGCAATTTATCGAAAGTGAGGGGATTAGGTTGTTTTGTCATTGAATAATAACTGTGTGAAGAAATGTGAATCTGCAATGTGCTGTTGGTGTTCGAGATATTTAATACAAATGATTTGAAGAGGGACGAATCCAGTATCATGTAACTTTTATAATTGTCACCATCTGTAAATATACGTAAAAAACAGTAATCAAGTAAATTTTATAAAATTCCTTGCGTTCCCTTGAACCAATAGTGCCTCTTAGAAAATAGGGACGCAACAAGATTTTGCAAAGCCTTTCGTGACCAGCAACAGTCCACGGTCACCTCTCTCAACAGTCAGGTCTTCCTCGTACAAGGCATCCATACTTACGTCCACCAACAGTCCATGACCATTAGTTCGTAAATCTTCCTCTGAAGCTCCCTATTGACTCTGCACTAACAACTGGTAACCCAGTTTATTCCGGTCGTCTATCATTGTATTTGAGAACTACATTTTTCCTGTATCCTCTTCAAATAGCCTGGCCAAACTTAAACCCGTTATGAATGGTTTGTGTCAAGACTAACAACTGTTTTATGATGATTTCAGCGCGGAGGCAAGGCATTGGAAATCTCAGAGTAATTTAACTTTTCCTGGTATCTTTCTTCTTTTTTCTCCATTATCACCATTTTTGCTGTTGTTATTATTGCTGTTGTTGTTCGTGTTCTACTTTGTGTGTGTTTGTGTGTGAGTATGAGAGAGAGAGAGAGAGAGAGTGTGTGTGTGTGTGTGTGTGTGTGTGTGTGTGTCGGTGGTGAGCGGCTCGAGCATCAAGATTTGTTTCATCCTCATCTTGTTGTTTGTCCTCCAGAGGCGCCCATCCTGCAGCTCCCATCACCAATGTAAATGACTGGCCATCGATTTTATCTCCATCTCTCTCTCTCTCTCTCTCTCTCTCTCTCTCTCTCTCTCTCTCTCTCTCTCTCTCTCTCTCTCTCTCTCTCTCTCTCTCTCTCTCTCTCTCTCGGTTGCTTATATTTCAGACAGGCTTGGAAAGTAATAAAAACTGACAGAAACTCATCATTCTAGCTCGCTTCTCCCGCCCGCCACCCGCCGCCACTGCCTGACAGAAGCGCACGTAGTAGTGGTGGTGACGGTAATGAGGGTGACGATAGTGATGGTGGTGGTGACAGTAATAGTAACTGTGGTGATAGTAGTGTTGGTGGTAATGATGATGAGGGTGGTGGTTGTGGTGGTAGTGGTGGTAGTGGTGGTGGTGGTACATTCCTCACCCTCTGTTTCTTCCGCCACGAAAAGGAAGATGTTTTTATTCATTGCTTTTTAACTTCCTCTCTTTAGTCTTTCTTATCTATTCCCCTATCCACTTTTTTGTTCCTCTTTCTCTCTCCTCCCTCCCGTCTTTCATCTTCTCCCTTTCTTTCATTCATTTCTCCCACGATTGTTATCTCTTTTCTTTACTTCTTTCTCTGTTCTGGTATTTGTTCAACGCAGTGTTCCATTGTTCGTCATTGTTATCTAATGTAATCTCATTATATCCTCTCCCTCCCTCCCTCTCTCTCTCTCTCTCTCTCTCTCTCTCTCTCTCTCTCTCTCTCTCTCTCTCTCTCTCTCTCTCTCTCTCTCTCTCTCTCTCTCTCTCTCTCTCTCTCACATTAAGCAAGATGCGCGCATTATTATTGCGATGATTATATTAACGAGCGCATCTTGCTTAATGTTTTTGTGAATATTCATTGGCTTCGGCATGACAGGTGAGAGAGAGAGAGAGAGAGAGAGAGAGAGAGAGAGAGAGAGAGAGAGAGAGAGAGAGAGAGAGAGAGAGAGAGACCTTCGGGGAAGGAGGGAAACTTGTACTGTCAAACAGGTTTTCAGTGACATCACAAGCTGTTCCATCGTCCTTGATCGCAATCATTGTTGTTGGTTGTATATATATTTTACAGTTTCTTTAGAGAATTATTAGTTTCTCATAAGCAACAAAATGATAAACAAATTTAACTTAAATTTGAGGGAAACTATATGTATATTGCTTTCCTTAAATTTAAGCAGGGTGACATAACCTCGCTGTTGATGTTGTGATGCTGACCTTGCTCCTTTCTTCAAGATTTCCCTCTTTCTTTGTTTTCTCTCTCTCTCTCTCTCTCTCTCTCTCTCTCTCTCTCTCTCTCTCTCTCTCTCTCTCTCTCTCTCTCTCTCTCTCTTCGCTATCTTTAGTCATCTATCTTTTTGTGTGTTTGTTTCTCTGTATTTTACCTTGCCTGCTTCTTTATATCATTGTCATTTTTATTGCTGTTGTTGTTGTTATTATTTTTTATTGTTATTATTTTATCATTATTATTTTATTTTTATCATTATTAGTATCATAATGTCTATTATTTTTTTCTGTTATGATTATGTTTTCTTCAACTTTTTTATCATCTATATTTCTGACTGCTTATCTTTAGATTTTATCTTTTCTTTTTATTTTTCTTTCTTTCTTCACTGTCTGCAATCAAGACTCATACTCATTCACGCTTTGGGATTTCATAACGACTGTTTTCTAAGGCCAGAAAGATGACTTTAATACAAGTGAGCTAATCAAAAAGTAATAATATTTGCTGGTGCTGGATCCTTATTAAACTGTCTCTTGAATCATGAAATCGAGCCTGTCAAGTTAAAAGAAGACAATGGAGATCAGACACCCTAAAATTTGAGAATACAGACTCAGTTACAGTGTTGCTGGGCCACAAGAAAGTCTTGAATGAAGCGGTGACTTTATGTATTCCAACTTTGTGTGTCGACCTTTGAACTTAAGAGCAATGTTATGTGGCGCAGCTTCTTCGTCCCGCCATACTGAGGATATCATGGTAATTATATAACTTTAATCATTCAGCTTTTGACTTTATTGGCATCTAGTGAGTCAAACAAAATTCAGGCTGGTACCCGCCGCCTGGTGAGTGTTAGCATGCGTGTGGCTGAGTGATGGTTGCACAAAAAGGCCCTGCCTGGTAGATTCTGCCTCAGACAGCAACACCCTGAGGCAGTCATCACGAATACTCTTCATGAACGTGACTGAGTGGATGCTGAGGATGGATGTGAAGGGATTTTCCCAGCAGCTGTGTTGCGCCTGGCGGGATTTACCACAGGCGCGCTACGCTGACTGCCATGTGTGTGGACCGACCTGCGCTTCCCTGTTCAGTGTACAAAGAATCAGTATATAAAGGAAGGATAAAGATCAGTGGGCGTGTTGGACCATACGAGACTGTGATAAACTACTCTTCCTAACCTAAAGTAAGAGACGTAAGATAGTAAAGACGGAGGCCCTTCCCAACACCCAGCCACCGTTACCTTCCTCCGTGGCTGGCAGGAAGAAAACACCATGCACTATTCAACAGTTCCGTGTTTTTGTTTTGTTTTTTCTAAGAGATAATAAGTATCACTACTGCAACTAACAGCGGGGCAACACGAACAGAGTAAACGACAGAAGGCGTGGTGGGAGGGCTTAGATCTCGCCAGCGTCATCCTGAACGGGAACACACTCCCCCTTTTTCGAGTTTTGTATTTGGTTCTGAACAAAAGATTTCAACACACCTCTTAAGCCTTGAGTCCCAGTGTCCTTCGTATCCGACAAGGTTACTGCCACAGGAACCTGAATAGTCAACGATCATGGCGAAGTATGGTGTAATACCAAAACGTGTAAGAACTGTATCTTTTACGCAAGTATACTCTTTATACCCATTGCAGGAGGCACAGTGCTGGTTCCTGAATATGTGATCTCCGCTATATACAGCGGCGGTGTAAGACTGACACAAGATCCGATCGCGTTGGTCTGCCCCTGCGTCACTGCAAGTCTTCACTGTGGGCAGGCACGGTGTGGTGTAGTTCTTTATATCTTCAGGGATCTCAAAATTAATGGAGCAAGGTATGAAGGATGAAATACCCTGGCTTGATTCAATGATGCCCCACTGTCCCTCATGGAACGCAACGTTGTAAGTACTGTTTGAGTCAGCTCCGTGGAAAGTGCGGCATTTAATTTTAGCGCGCCACATCCTGAGAGAGGCTGTGTCCTCGCCGTTACAAAGGGCACAGTAGTGGTTGACATAAGTGTGGGCAGTGGTGGTGCTGGTGACGGGGAATAGCTTGAAATCGCCAGTTTGTGTGTTTCCCTTCAGACATGACGCCTGCACATCAGTATTGTCCCAGTCCTCCAAACATTTTCCAATCATGTACACATTTATTCCATCATACAAATAATTAGGACACACATATTCATTGGCATTCTTCGTTTGTTCAGCCTCATCGTAATACTGAGAATCGAGGCAGCAGTCTCCGTATAGCCTGCAGGTGCCGTTGCAGGAGCACCCTCTGTCATTATGGAAATTAGACACAGAGCAAGAGTGAGAGAAGCCAGGACACAGTGATTCCCTCGTGCTAAGTGTAGATTCATCTTGCACGGAAACACACACGCCGTAACGAAACTCTTCATCTGGTCGAGGGCAAATAATCGGTCTGCATTCTCCACCCTGATCCCACTTTATCGGAAAACAAGTATAAACTAGGTTCATGCTTCTCCACAGACGGAGGAACATGGTGAGTGCAGGGGGAGCAGGAGGAAGAAAAGCAGGAGCAGGAGGCTGCGCACAAGTAAACTGTTTATAACCATTGCAGGAGGCACAGTGCTGGTTCCTAAATATGAGGCCTTCATGGTAAACGGCAGCGGTGTAAAGTTTACATAAAGACCGATCGTGTTGTTCTGCCCCTGCATCGCTGCAAGTCTTCACTGTGGGCAGGCACTTTGTGGTGGCATAGCGCAGAAAGTAAGGCACTGCGAAGTCAGCACGACAGGGAATGAAACCTGAAGCATCACGTGAACCACGTGGAATGATGCCCCACCTTCCTTCATTATACATAATGTCATAGTCATCACTGTTAGTAAGGGTTACATTGTCCTCATAATACACCACGTCGTCATTGCTATAAGCTGGTAGGACTGGCACTGTGTCACACACCACGTAGGCACTCCATATGTCAAGATTCACTGGATCCTCGTAATTGCAGATGGCACAATAAGCGTTGGCATAGGATTGCCCTGATCTACTGGTGACGGGGACGCCGTAAAAAGTGTCAGGTATTGTATTTACCTTCATACATTGTGCCTGCACCTCGGCGTTGTCCCAGTCTTCCGAACACTTAGCTCTCACGTACACGTGATTTTTTGCCAGCGCATCTGCGACACACACGTACTCGTTCACGTTCCTTTTCTGTTCATGTGGATTGTAATGTTCAGAGTCGAGGCAGCAGTCTCCGTGCATCCTGCAGCTAGCATCACAGGAACACTCGAGGTGGGAGGAGGAATTGGATGTGCCGCGGGAAGAGCAGGAATGTTGGAAAGGGCACACTGGCTCCTGGCTGTGTGGCTGAAGGGGATCCATGCCAAGACACAGCGCCGCCATCCCCGCCGCCACCAAGATGGTCAAATACAACATGATAAACCAGCTGGACTTGAGAGAGGCGACAAACTGCAGGAGAGACTGGAAGCTCACCACTCCACACCAGGCGTCTTGCTCTAACTAACGTATCCTTGATATTCCACCGGTCTCCTCTCAAGTGTTGCCAAATCAATTTCTTTCAGGCGTCGCTAGATTATCCATCAAAAGTCGCTAAATCAATCACACACACACACACACACACACACACACACACACACACACACACACACACACACACACACACACACACACACACGCACACACGCACTGTATGTGAGTGGGCAAATATACGATGCGTCGCGGCATTCCAACAATAATCATCCTTACTCCACTTCACTATTACAGTCATGCATGGGAGGGAGGAGGTGATGGAGGCAGAGATAGGGTCCGGTCGGTAAATAATCGGAAGGGATATGAAGAAGATGAGAAAAAGACAGAAGAAGGAGGATGTGAATGAGCTGGGGAAAGGATTGGGAAGAAGAATGCGAAGCTGGGAGGGGGGACTGGGGAAGAAGGATGGAAATGAAGTACTGACTGGGAATGTAGGAAAGTGTTAGCTGAGGCCTGGCAGTCAAGAGAGAGAGAGATGGAGGGGGGTAGGGGAGAGAGTGTTGGGTGAGAGAGGGGAGGAGAGAGGGAGGGAGGAGAGGGAGTGTTGGGTGAGATGGGGAGGAGAGAGGGAGTGTTGGGTAAGAGAGAGAGAGAGAGAGAGAGAATGTGGTAGCTAACGCATTCTGACTTTCTCGCAACTGACGCTCTTCGCTTAACAGTGAGTGGACAATTGTGTACCTGTTTCACAGCCATCAATCCACTCACATCACTGCTCAGCTTGCATGTTTATTTGCTTCAATATCAAGAGTAAATTTATGAACAGATGACAAAACGCAAAAATTAAGTGGTTTCATGCACGTCACCTTTTTATCTATTCCTCAATTATCATTATTTTCATTAATTTATTCATTTTCTTATATTCATCTACTTATTTTTTGGTTCATGGAAAACCAGCGTGTTGATTCAGAGTATTGCTGACAGCGGAGCTCATACTGAATATTTTGTTAACGGTGTTTTTAGCTGCTTAAAAGTCTCTGTGAAATATCAACATATATACGTATGTAATATTAAAACAGAACACCTCACACGCAGGGCTTCTTCACACGCCTCTCCTTGCCTACCTCTGCCGCGCCATCTCCGCCACGCCTGGAGCAACTCGCGCCGCCACAACTTCAAGTGACTTGATGAAGCTTCCTTTATGAGGTCTTGAAGTGGCAGTCGCTCAAGGCAGCAGCCAGCCACACACAGACGCCGCTCCTGCCCGGGTCACGTGACACGGGAAGTTGTGGCTGCTGTTGTTTGTGATGGTGATCGTATTTGTGTTTTTGATGCTGATATGTTGCTGGTGGTGTTGCTGTTGTTTGTGGTGGTGGTGGTGGTGGTGGTTGTGGTGATGGTGGTGGTGTTACTGGATGTGTTTATGTTGATGGTGTTGTCATTGTCTTCCTCGCTGCTGTAACAACCTTCCCCCTTACAAGAAAGCAAGAGTTTGTCGTACCCTTTGTATAAGTTGGGTGTTCGGAACCTCGAGGATCAGCCTGGGAGGAGTCTTGGTCTCGGTGTCGTGCCGTCAGACGCTTTGTAAGTCATCCCAGCAAGACGAGAGGTCGAGGCGGTAACAGCCTTCATTTTACTCCACCATTGTTTTTAATATCAGTCTTGCACGAAATAAACTCATGAACAACTATTGGAGCAGGAGGTACTGCCCTCGAATCGGGCGTTTTGGCATCACTAGTAGACTCCATCATGATTTTTTTTTTCATTTCTTTATTTATTTTATTTTATTTATTTATTTTTTTTTAAGTTTCTAGTTTGCAGTAGAACGACCGAGTTTTCCGTGAAGGTTTCGCCTTCATTTCTTCCACCGAGGATTGATACAATCCCCTCTCTGGCAATAAACAATTTGAGTCACAAATCATTAGTGAGACAAAGCTATAGTTCTCCAGGATCTGTACCTATGCTGTGTTGTGCTGTGTTGTGCTGTGCTGCGCTGCCCTGCGTGCCAACCTGCGCGCTTACATTTAAAAGTGAAATGCAGTTTTCTGTCCCCCAGTCAATAGTGCATCATTCTGTCTTGTACTTTTTCTAAAACTCTTTAAATGGCTGCCGCTTCCTTATCTACATTCAGCCCATGAGGAAGGTGATCGTCTCTATAACTCAGACTTAATGTTTCAGTGTTTCCCAAGCGTCCAGGCTTGGCGCATTCTATGGGCATTGTTCATTTATTGTTGTGCATTATATTTCCTACTGTTCCCATTCTTTGAGACTCCACATCCACCTCTGCCTCACTCCATATTGCACATCTAGATACTTTGCCTAAGCCTAGCACTCACTGTTCAGTCCAGCAGTCACCCTCACCCTTCCGTTGTCAGACGCAGACGCCACACATCCGGCACGGCGTTCAGCGAGCTCTCCAAACTCGGGCCGCTACAGTGTTCCGCACCCCCACACTTTTCACTTCCATTCATTCCCATTATACCTAATTAGTTCAAGGATCTTATTCTGTATTTCCCTCTTTTTCCTCAGATTTCAATTCCCTCAAAAGAGAGCCTGAAGACACCTCAGGAACTACGTAATTTGCCCATTCTCTCTCTCTCTCTCTCTCTCTCTCTCTCTCTCTCTCTCTCTCTCTCTCTCTCTCTCTCTCTCCTTCGAAGTTTTCTACTGTCTACATTAGGCGATGTTTAAGATTTTTTTGTCTTTCATTGTTAAATAGGAGAGAGAGAGAGAGAGAGAGAGAGAGAGAGAGAGAGAGAGAGAGAGAGAGAGAGAGAGAGAGAGAGAGAGAGAGAGAGAGAGAGAGAGAGAGAGAGAGAGAGAGAGAGAGAGAGAGAGAGAGAGAGAGAGAGAGAGAGAGAGAGAGAGAGAGAGAGAGAGAGAGAGAGAGAGAGAGAGAGAGAGAGAGAGAGAAATTTTCTTCCGTCTCCATCGCCCTCTCTTTCTCGCTCCATATCCTTTATTTGATTCTCGTCATCAGTCGTGACGGAATCACTTTCCTCGTCATCTGCCGGTGAATTGACCGGCCCAGCGCCTCAGCGCGCATCGAGTGCCGGAACATTTGCTCTAAAGGACCGGCAAAGTGACAGAGAGACGAGTGTGTGCTGCAGCAGGGAGGCGGAGAAGCCATGCATTTGGAGGGTTCAGAAGATCAATAACCATGTAACGGTATAAGACAATATGACGTGGAATATTGCGGCGGTGTGAGAGACTAGAAGAATTCATTTTTCCCCTCTTTAACGTTCAGACAAAAATTACAGCCAAGTCGTTCAGGATGTAATTGACAAAGACTACACTAAGAATATCATACGTAGAGAACTATGCGTCACGACAAGGCAAGGTGTGCTAAGTTATCCGCCATACCAGACTCACATGTGATGCACACAAACATGATCAAAAGTGTCCCGGCCAGAAAGGAACAATAAAATACGTGAAAGTTGAGTAAATAGAGAAGACTAAGACTGCCAACAAAGGCGTGAGCGGAGCGTGGAGTGAGCGCAGACCATTAAGAGACAATTAAGAGTGGGTGGCGAGCGCCTCACACAATTACCCACCATTGGACTACCACTAATTTCACACCGGCAAAATATCGCTTAAATACGCAGTCTCTCTCTCTCTCTCTCTCTCTCTCCTCTCTCTCTCTCTCTCTCTCTCTCTCTCTCTCTCTCTCTCTCTCTCTCTCTCTCTCATTACAATACAATACATTTGGCTATAATGTAAAATAAAAGCGACATTAATTACAGCTGAGAAAAAAAAGTCTTAATCCTGACTTTCCTTTTCATCTCTATCATCAGCACCTTCCATCATTATCATTATGGTCACCACCACCGCCGCCGCCACCACCACCACCGCCACCACCACCACCACCACCACCACCACCACCAATAATGGTTCACTCTTCTAAACCGAAAATCTCGTTGAATAATTGGAGACACCTCGGCAGCACCTCTCACCAAAACGTTTCCCCAGTAGCTGGAGTTTTCTGTCGCATTTACTTTTTCCATCGAGAAGTTTCTCATTGTATTCCGTATTCGTAGCACGCTCACTAATTCACCCAGTCAGCTACTCGAGGATCATCGTTACCGGTCCTCGCGTCTCTAAAGGTGAAGGCAGACCGTCCATCACATTACGCATCGCTGTGCAGCCTGAAATATTATGTAGGCCATCTCGGTCATGAACTAGTAGATCTAATCGACAGGACGTTTAAAAATTCCAACACGCGTCAATTTGTCATCAAACGTGAAAAGTCTAAAAATTATTTTGGAAACCAATTTCAGGGATGATTTCGCGTGATGGAAAAAATAACAACACACTTTTGCACACTGGCAGGAATAATTTATTATTAGCCTCTCTCTCTCTCTCTCTCTCTCTCTCTCTCTCTCTCTCTCTCTCTCTCTCTCTCTCTCTCTCTCTCTCTCTCTCTCTCTCTCTCTCTCTCTCTCTCTCTCTCTCTCTCTCTCTCTCTCTCTCTCTCTCTCTCTCTCTCATTATTACACTATTTATTGTACGGCGAACGGAGCAGTCGAGTTAAGACCCCAAGATGTTTGAGAATGCAGCCTCTTTTGGTGTTGCTGCTTGTTTACTTACGGATGCAACACCGACATGCATGCGCTTTGGTTGTTAGAGCTGCACGAGCCATTCACTACTGCATCACACATCGTCTCTAACACATTACGTGTGTTGAAGCAGAATCCATCAAACTTATCATAGCATATCCTAGAAAAGAGACGAAAAGAAATAGATCAGGATTACTCTATTTTGACTCGATGCTTCACCCGATGGGGAAGAAAATCGTCATGTAGTTATGGAAAAGTAAATCTAGATCAAGAATAAATTTCTCTCTCTCTCTCTCTCTCTCTCTCTCTCTCTCTCTCTCATCCTCTCTCTCTCTCTCTCTCTCTCTCTCTCTCTCTCTCTCTCTCTCTCTCTCTCTCTCTGCTTGTAAACCGTGTGTATTTCCTTGTATACGATTATCTTACCATTGCTGAGGACAACGCTCTAGTGGAAGTTGTTTATCAGACTCGAGCTGACCTTCCTTTGCAGCCTTGAGCATAGTCGGGACAGTCTGCGTGCGAGACGAAAAGATAAATTTGTGGCACCCGCTAATATTATCTGCTACCGTCTTAAATTAAAAAGGAGAGTATAACTTTTTTTCGTGTGTGTATGGCAGGGGAACAGGTCACGCCGGGTCACAATGCAAACATTCTTGAGTGTGGGTCACGTGTATGGTTCTACTTTAAAAATGCATGTGGGTGCCGGCGAAGAGCAGGCGTACTTGTTGTGGGCTCGGGACGGGTGCGAGTGTAGTAGTACTTGTTGTGGATGAGATTAAGCTCGGCAGGGCAAGTGGTTGTAGAGGATTGCGACTTGACTAGGATTATGTATCATCTCGAAATTAAAATGCACCTTCAATTTCCCAGACTTTGACTTGTAGAAGTAACTGTTTTTTTTTTTTTTGCTGGGCCCGTGCTGGAAAACCCTCACTGAGAAGAAAAAAATATATACTCATGTTTCCTTCTCCTCCTCCAGATATACAATTAGAATTAGGTCTTGTTCCTTATTGCTGCCGCTTCTTTCCACCTAACACAATGATATCATCGTCTTAGATTTCAACAACACTACGATTTCATAAATCTCATTCAAAATATTTTTATCTATAAGTCCAACAAAAATTTTTTTTGGCTTTACTTAATGAGAACGTAAGGAAGACAACTGTTGTACTATGGTTATTACAGTTGTGACGCGGGACCTGAGATAACCACAACATTGTCTTGTGTTCCCAGTCTCTTCTCTTCTGCGGTCCCGTAAACTAAAACTTAATAATATCCATGGCTCCCAGCATTACATATATGTATAGTACTTGGTTCTCATTAGTACCAATAATTACTAACATAAAGGCGCCAGGAACTGTTAAAAAAAAATATGAGATTAATATGAAACATCCTTATTCATTAAAACTTCCAGTTTTCACATTCCTTCATGGCCCTTCAGAAAACACTTCATGACCTAAAAGGAGAGTGAATGAGACACTCGTTGTGACCAGTAAATCTTTGTTTTAAGTATGTCCTTCAAGACTTGGTTTCTTTGGTGTCCACAGTGTACTTTTGTCATTAGGATTGGCGCGAGACAGTTTAAATCTGTTCATTATTTGACGAGTGTCTGTTAAAGTTGGCGTTAAAGATGTGACCCAATTTTGTTTTATGCTGTCCGTGGAAATACGTACTAGCAGCCCAGAAAAGACTACAGGAGACTTTACAATTGCAGACAAAAAATATAATATACTTTGAGATAGGCATAACATTCAGACATAACATTCAGAGGATGTAGGTATGTCCCCAGGTAAGAAGGATGTTGTTTGATAATGACAAATGGCACGGCAGCTTTATGTTCCAATATGCTCACCTGGGGCAGACAGCATGGCAGGCCCATTAGCACCACCAGTAGCAGCAGCAGCAGCAGCAGCGTCTTCTCCATGACGATGGATGGACTCGCTCACTCTTGAATGAATCTGGGAAATAACATTACCTATTTACTTGTTCACCATTTCAGTCATTGGCCATTTTGTTATTTCATGTTATATCTATTTATCCACTCAATTTGTTTATTGATGTGCATTAATATGCATTTATTGTTCTATTTTTTTTTTTATGAAGTGCGAAATTGATTAATTAGTTTTTGTAGCTTCAATTATTATTCTTTGTCATAAGTGTGATTATGTATATTTAATTTGCTTTTCTGCCTTGGAAAGAAAAGTGAAGTCTCGTTACTTCAAGATGTGAGACACTGTGTGTAATGACATTTTGCTTACTGACTTTTTTCCCAATGTGAGGTAAAGTCGAGGGCGTGAGATCTTACCTCAAGGAGGGAGGTGACGTCAGTGGCGGCAAGCTCGCCAGCTGATGTGTGTATTTCCCGCCGGCGCTCACCTGCTAATAAAGACACCACCACGTGTTTGCAAGTGTACGGCTTATTCCTATATACACATGCATTTCTCAGCGGTTCCTTGGACGGATACATGAAGAAAATAGGAGGCGCTAATCTTCAGCACTAGGCGGAGCGTCTTTCTTCCCCATCTTAATGTGGAAGCAGTATCTTTCATGAGTAATAATGTTTATTGGCTTGTAAGGACCAGTTTAGCAACTTTTTCGTCTATTAGCTGGTGGCGCCGTCCCGGAATACATTGATTACTAAACATGAAACACTTGGCGACGAATACATTAGTCTTGAAGGTGACTTTTTAATAGGAACGAGGCAATAGGTTGCTCAACATTTTGTTTTTGAGTGACCAAAACTTTTGAAACTGATCGTAAATTTATGGTGCTGTTGCTTTTGGTTCAAACTTAAGTGAATTAAAACAAATAAATAAAACGATACATATTGACAGAAGGAATGGTTACTTGACGCAAAACTTTTGTGGTCTCCCTTTAGGGAAATTTTCAACTTAAACTATTATTCGAGTCATGAAAGGACTCAAATAACTTTCATTTGAGCCTGTCGATGAGAAAAGCGCAGGTACTAGAAATCAAGTGCATTGGAACAGTAGCAGATGGGAGATGGTTTGGCTGAGGAATTGAGGAACATCAAGCTCAGAGGGATGTGTGAAAACTGATGTAGCTTACTGACATCGCAAAACTTGGAAGACCACAAGTGGTCATTTAGAAAGAATGGAGGAAGGGAGCATAAACGAAAATATATAGAGGGTGACGGAGAAAGAAAAGACCAAGAAAGTGAAGGAGAGGTGGGATCAGAATGGTTTGGGCATCCAAGGGCGTGAAAGAGGTGTATAGGTCAGTCAGTTGGCACCGTGTGGTATTTATGGAGGCGATACATCCCAGAGATACGTAGATTAAGCAATTAGCAAAGAACAGTGACAGCAGTTCGTCGGGGTGGACACGGTGAAACACACTGACAAGTAATTCACGCATAAACCCAAAAGCAATCCCAGTACAGCCCAAAGCCAACAGCGAGGAGAGAACCAAGAGCTTTCTGCTAACACGGTGTTCCAGCAATACTTACCACGTGGGCCAGGCCTCAGTAACGCCCCAAGACGGATGTACGCGAAGCCTATGACATTTCTGAAGCTGTGCACTAGCCACGGAACGAATGTCCGCGGCTGAGAACACGTGTGTGTGAGCTTTTGTAGGCTTTTTATTTGATACTTTTTATGTGGTAAAAAATCATGGCACAAAGCAATATGGACGTTTTCTACAACAACGAAAACACTAGGTCTGTTTCTCTAAATTTCTAAATGTTTCTAAATGTTCATACCAATAAAATCGAAATTGAAGATAAAACAGACAATTTTATACAGAGTTAAACTTCATAAGTTCGAAGAAAAATGGAAAGGTTTCCTTCAGAAAATAAATCAAAGAAAAATGTCAAACCAACACATGCGCTCCCCTTAATACACGCGTGTGTGTGTGTGTGTGTGTGTGTGTGTTTACACCATGCTGTCAGGCATTGAGGTATACTGTATCAGTTAATGAAGGTCAGTAAAGGACACACACACACACACACACACACACACACACACACACACACACACACACTGCTCAGGGCGACTGCATGTCTTGGTTGAACGCTTACGTTTGATTGATGTGTAAGCTACATGACGCTTGCTTCATGTACCAGCTACGTGACTGATGATACAGACAGTGCCTGCGTGGGGAAGGACGAAAAGGACGTGGGGTGGATGAAGGTGACATTTGTGTGTGTGTGTGTGTGTGTGTGTGTGTGTGTGTGTGTGTGTATGCATGTGTGGCGCTCGTGGTAACAAGGCCTGATATCACACAAGGGCAACCTTTCCCTCAGGATTTTCGATAACGTTTCATCAAATGATCAGTAGGAGTGTCATTCACAATAAGGGACACATGTACGAAGGAGTAGCTATTCAAGCACGGAATATTGGACGCAATGAACTCTGTAATCAGAAAATCTACAGGTGATGATAAAGATGACATTTAGATTTCATAAACTAAGAATGAAAAAGTAAACATTTTTTTTCAGGTGAATAAGTTGTTAAAGAATACGTGACGAGTGGCCTCAAAACTCATAATAACGTAACGGTATATTTATAACACAGATCGGTAAATTTTTGTATATCACACACTAATATATTTGTGTAAAATGATATTATCTCCTGAAGTTAGACTTCGCGATACCGAATGTCTTATTGAACTTGGCTCCAATTGAAAGCTCAACACGCACTTCAAGTGGAGTAAATACTGCATGTATGTGCACCCACTGGAGACGAGATGCTTTCGGCAAGAACTTCCACTTATCCAGTTTCACGGCCAGTGATTTATAGGCCTTAATTCAGAGGAATACTTGGCAACCTTACCTTATTAGTTTTGTAGTTTGAAAATGTTAAATACTTTCACGCTCACTGCTCTTGTGATCTTGCTAACTGCATGCCTCCGCCCCTGCCGCGGGCTGTGGAACTCCCTGACGGCTTTTTTCCATGCTTTTGTCGCCCTAGTCCAGAGTCTCTCTTTAATAAAAAAATAAAAAAAAAAAGCACCATTACGCGAAGGGGAGGATGTTTATGCACCGTGTCCGCCCCGTTGCCTCCTCCTCTTCCACCGTAACTCATGACAAAATTGCATAGCGCTTATATTCAATTTAGAGCGTCCTTTATCTGTAAAATTTCAATGTTCGCCTCATTTTGCTCACTAACCCCCTTTTTTTTTTTCCCCGATGCCAGAGTTTTAGACCAGCACTCTGAGAGACGGTGGACAACTTCACATGTCCCTGGCGCGTGGAAAAGAAAAAGAAGAAAAGTTAAATCGTTTCCTACCTTCCTCACCCCACTCTCTCTCTCTCTCTCTCTCTCTCTCTCTCTCTCTCTCTCTCTCTCTCTCTCTCTCTCTCTCTCTCTCACTAACTAAAACTCTCTCTCTCCCCCACACACTGACGAAAACTCCCCTCCCTTCCCGCTGACGCACCTTCCACCAGCCTACACAGCGCCACTCGCCCCTCACAGGTGAATTCAATGGAAAACTTCAGAGATCTCAACACAATTTGGCGCCAAAACGGATTTTCCATTTTCACTCGAAGTTGAAACTGTACAGACATCACAATCTCTGGTGTTTGAAAAGGTGACACACTCTTAAACGCGCGCACACACACACACACACACACACACACACACACACACACTTAGGGCATTTGCCGCATCATTCCTATATTTCTTGTAAATTTTCTCTTTTTCTCTTGATCACTCTTTGATAAGGAGTGTTTTTATTTATTTGTTTATTTATTCAAGCACTGTTTGTGTGTTTGCTGTCTCTGTCAGGCATATCGACACAGCAACTATGCATTAGTGGACGTTTTTCCTACTTACTTTTATGTTTGCAAAGATAAGATGGTGTAAAAAAAACATTCAGGAATCAACCTGGCTGTTACTGTTCATTCTTCCTTTGAGTTCCTTTCTGCTCTCCTCGCTGTGTCCTGGTGTCTTTCCACCTGCAACTCGACGAGCGAACTCCTGCACCACCTGAGCAGCGGAATGTTTTAGTTTCCAGTAATTACTTCACATGATTAGCTCCTTTGAGAATCCATGAAAATAAGATACTCCTTTTCCGTAACCTTTTCTTCATGCTCTCTCGGTGCTTGTACCTTGCGAGTCTTCTGTAGTGTACGTGTGTGTGTGAGAGTGTGTGTTTAGCTGTGTGTTTGGAGGACGGAGCTGGGTGTGTGTAATGTATAAGATAATTTTTTATCAAGCAATAATTCACACGTTTTCTTCTTCTCTTGTCCTCGCCTGGGGTCATGGGACGGAAACAAGGTCCGTCACTCTGTGGTAGGGCGGCAGCTACTTCCCTCTCTCTGCCTGACTGTGGCCATTACACCATCACCACTAACACCACTCGTGTTGACACCAACACCAACACTTCCTTACCTAATGTTTTAGTGAGATGTAATTCCGTTCTTACTCTTCAGACATATTGTGTTTGTTGATACTTCTTTTTTTTTATTGTTTATTTTGATACGTAAATGTCTCTCTTATTCACTGCGCCGTATGATCCCATTTTGGCGCCACATATCATTATAATAAATCAGACCTTGCCACACTACCGCCACCCTCGCCCTCCCGCGCAAGCATACTCTCTCCTTCCCACCTTAATCACGAAGTCAGGGATCAAGTCAGTACATTTCGAGAAGGCACCGATGCACGAACCAAAACTTTGCGTGAAAGGAGAGTCTCGTGCCACTGTGGACAAGAAAAACGTTTGCCTGGTGTCTGAGAACTTTTCTCTGTTGCTCAATTTGCCAAGGATATGTCAAAACGAATTCAAATCCTAGATGTGACTTTTCATTTGATTTTTCCATAAGTTTTGTAGGATCCCTTCACATGAAAAAAGTGAAAAAATAAAAAAAGATCTAGGGGTAAAAATTCAAGAAAAATATTGCTTTTCTTCTCAGTGTGAGAGAGGGCGAGAGAAAGAGAAAAAGAGAAAAATAAAAACGAGTCCCACGCAAAATAACTCTCCAGAAACAAAGATAAAACAAAGAAACTATTTTCGCTCATTTTTAAAGTCCAGTTTTTTCTTCTCTTTTTTTTTCAGCAGAATTAATTGTGTGCCCCATTGATATTCTTCTGTGAAAACATTTTACTCCTGACGCTTGCTGAGGTTCACGTCCTGGCAGTGAAAAAGAAATACTCCTTTCACTTTGTATTTAATTTATTTATTTACATAGTTTTTTAGCTTCTTTTCTTTCTAAACATTTCACGCAT
>NC_087163.1:747500-830000 GCF_035594125.1 Scylla paramamosain
CGTTGTACATCACGACCCGTTTTCCCTCGCCTTCACACAACCAATACATTATCATCTGCATCACTCCTGTCAACGCTTATTTTTTTGTTCATCTCTTCTTGCTGCTGCTGTTCCTCTTCCGTTCTTTCTGCTCCACAACATGCTTCGCTACCATCACCGACACCCATGCCGCCGCTAGCACAGAAAATCTTATTAAACTTGCAACCCGAGCCTCCGATAAGAGACACATGAGGGAGACGCGGGGGAAGTAAAACCACGTTGCTAAAAATAGCATGAGTGAGAAGGGATGATACAATACATAATTTGTTCGTTGGATAAAAGACTGTGAGCCACCCACGATCCCCACACGACACCCTCATCCATTGTTTTTTTTTTTTTTTTCCATCAGAGATAATGGTTCTCTTATTTCCACCAGAATCCCTGGGTGATCATCTGTGTGATGCTTGCGCTCCCTCTCAATCTGCATGAGGCTGTAGGATCAGAGGAGGATGCCTCGTCTATCTTACTACATGGTTATATAATTTAGTATGTTAATACTTTTAGCTCAACACATAACGCTTCCTAAAGTCTACATCTCTGGCTCAGACATCGCATGAAATTCCTTCTTCTTGGGTAAACACCAAGAAAATTTCGGAGCATCTACCACGTTGACCTTAGTTCTTTTCGTGCACCTTGCTTCATTCTCGCTTTCCTTCACACCCACACAAGCATCTGCACAGTTCCCTTTCATAAAGAATCACTTTCTGAAGGCCAGCCACACCTATGCACGAACGAGAAATGAGACAGCTCTTGAGGCTTCAATCTTACGAGTAACGCTCCATAAAAGAATCTGATTCACAGAACAGAAAATAGCTGGATACGTGACTTAGTGTTCTGATTATAACATTATTAATCCCCTCCCTTAACACACACACACACACATACACACGGGGAGCAGGAGGAAGGACCAAACAAGACTCTCTGAGAAGGCTGCACTGAGGCAATCCCAGCAGTGCATCATGAGGCGTGGACGGCATCGCCTCGCTCCCCAATATTCATGCCACAAAATATCCGGCGATCATTGAAAACAGTTAATTAAGTGCCAGCGCTAAATTCTGCCACGCTGGAATGGAGATGCGGAAATAGGGTGATACTTTGTAGAGAGAGAGAGAGAGAGAGAGAGAAAGAGAGAGAGAGAGAGAGAGAGAGAGGGTATACGTGTGTCCTTTGCTGCAGGCCAATCAGATGTGGGCGTCAAGATGCTAGGCTATGGGATGTACCATGCCAGGGGTCCTTCAGCTAGTCTTCTCCACTCATTTCCGTTCATTGCGTCCTCTTTCGTTTCTCCTATTCTCTGCAGCCACAGTTCAAGTCCATCTATCCATACCTTTAAAACAAACAATGGAAACAACACTGCAGAGTCTTCACGTGAATCTCTCGTCTTCCGCATTGCTCTTCAATAACAACGGAAACATACTACCAAGGAATTAGCACAGGATTTTTGCACATTACTCACAATATAAACCCGTACCTCTCATCCTCCCTCACCCCAGCCAGTCGCCTCTGGCCAACAAGACCACTTCGAGTCTCCGTGGCGGCAATGGGGGAAGGTATTGTCCAGGAAGCTGCGGAAATAATCCCCGCCACCCGTTGTGCCTTAACTGAGCCCTTCCTCAGTTCCTCCCCGCTCGCTCGCTTCCCGCTGATGACACACTGCCCTGGAATGGCAGGGGTCCAGAGCGGCTTTGGTAATTATCTGGAGCAGGAAACGGGAAAGGAGGACAGGAGAAAGACACAGATGAAGGAGAGGAGGCAGGAAATTGTGAGTGATGAGTGTAATTGTGAGAAGGTGATGAAAGGGACGGCGACGAAGAGACACAGCGGTGGTGGTGGTGGTGTTGATGGCGGCAGCGAAACAGTTACAAGAAAGAGAAGGAAAAGAAGCAAAAGGAGAAAGGAAACTCTATAACACTGTGTGAAATATTAAGATGCAATATTAGAATGTCAAGTGCAGAAAAAAATAGATTAACTTAATTGTCCGGAAGATATCACGTCTGCTGCCACCTGCCATCTAGTGATGCGGCTAAATAACCTACGTGCAGGTATTGCATATACACATGTACCCTCGCAGGCTTCACACCGATCCCTATTTCCGGTTGATTCTGGCAAAAAAAAATTCCCGTCATTTGAGTATTTGGGCCATTTAAATCCCTTTAATTCTCGTAACCATACAATTACCAGCATTTGATGTAATATAGGAGTTCTCGTACACATCTCCGTCTATAACCGGCAATAGACGGTCAAATTACCTGGCCTTACCTTGGGATTTCGCTCGACTATGGTCACAGGTACTTCGTTGGTCTGCCCGTCGGTCAGTGCTCGATCGTGTAGACGGGGAAAGTAAACTCTGGAAACTCGCAGTTCACAGTGGCCCAGTGTCCCTTGGTAAGAAATGTCATCCATCACACGCTCAAAGGCAAGTGAGAGAAAAAGTAGCCGAGGCCACGCTGAGCTGTAGTAACGTATGCCTCAAACTTCACCTGCTTTACCACATTAATAATTTAATTTTCTAGGTTAAATAATCTATTTAGTTATTAGTATGTAGAACAACTCCATTTTGGGAATGAAAATTTTGCATGTGAATTTTTGCTGCTTAAATCTGACCTTATTCAACTAGAGAAGAATTGGCAGCTCTTACTTAATTAGAGAATTGATAGCACTCAGCCCAATGATCTTATACTAACGCTCACTTTGCAGTGTCTTATACTGTGCTTTACTTATTTCATCGAGGATGTTACAGGTAAAGGGAATCCCGTTATCAATTTACATATTAAATACTTGCTTAGCTCACCACTTTCTCCCTCTGTAGTAAATGGTCGTGTATGGAAAACTCCTCACTAATTTCATCACCCAAAGATTTCCTCGCCATTTCCTGCGAGTGTAAAGACGAGCATTTGTAGCATTTCAAACCAGCCCCATCTTAAAGGACTGTTCGGTGTTCCAGCCACACCCTTCCCTTCCTTCCCTCCATACCACCCCATCTTCCTCCTCTCCCTTATGTCAGTAACATTATATCGTGATCGTCTTCCGCCCTCCTCTCCCTCGTGATTCCAGACTAAGGAGCCTTCGTAGCCTTTGTGTAGTGATCGTCATCAAGCCACAACACGGCCCTCCTCATTCTGCCGCAAGACGCTTCTGCTACTCGTGGTTTGTTATGTACCCAGTCAAACTTTTCATGGCAAGCGTTGAGAAGCATCTCTAAAAATTACCGTCGCAACATTTTTTGTGAGTGTGTTTACTCCTATATTGTTGCGGTGGTGCATCACTCTGGAAAATTATTCATATAAAAACTGACGTGCTAAACTTTCTTCATTGTGTTACTGTAGAAATAAGATTTACGTCAGGATATAGCGTTGAGGGAACGAAGGGCGGCGGGCGGGTGACGCCAGAAAGCGAAGGAGGAGCGGGGACAGGTGAGTGACAGGAAGGATAGGAAGGGTGAGGGGACGGGTGGGTGAGATCTAGTAGCTCGGGAGAGAGAGAGAGAGAGAGAGAGAGAGAGAGAGAGAGAGAGAGAGAGAGGGGGGGAGAGGAGGGAGGGGGAGGTGGCGTTAAGACTAAACAAGAAAACTGACTTGACAGAACCACAAACGTACAGTCCCAGCAGGAAACACACGTCCCTGCTCATTACGTAGACACACACCCGCGATTAGTTGCTTACAAGGGCGTGATATGCTGCTGCCGCCACCATTGTCTGTTTCTTTAGTTGTAGCAGTCAGCGAGACTTCACTGCGTCAAATTTCGCCGTGCAATATATCCTTAATTTACATGAGATGCGATCAAATGAGAATCAAGGTGCACTGTGAGAGAAAGACTCAGTGTAATATGACTCAGAGGTGATTATTTAATAGTGCCACAGCGTAATACGGGAACCACTGGAGAGTACCGCGGTAATGTTATTATCCATATCTCTCACTAACGTGTCTTCTTTCATAACTATTTTTCGAACAGACATTACATAACTGAAAAAAAAATAATAATAATAAATCTCTAATTCTACATGTTCACCAGTCACAACGTGGAAAGTTAGCGATCAAATAAACAGACAGGCAATGCTATGAGCTGCCATTGCCGTTAGCTAAGCAAGAGTCAATGTATGTTAGTACTGTGGAGATCGCGCGCGGGGCAACCAGGAAGCGAGAAGGCAAGGCAAAGCAAGGCAAGGCAAGGCAAAGAGAAGCAAACAAAACCCTCCCTATACACAAAGCCGCCTCACAAAGCCCCTGCTTCGCCAAATAGCCGGAAAGGTTGAGCGGCCCGAGTTGCGAGGAAAGGCCAGGAAATGCTGCCAGTGGACTAAGAGTATAAAGGTTTCAGGCCACCGAGTTGGGTTTATTGTATCGAGGCTGTATTGTGTGGTGGGGTTGGGGTCCGTGTACATAAACACTGTTCGTTCGTATGGACTATTATCAAAAGCCACAGAGGTGATTAGTCTGGTTCTCAATAGTGTTTTTCCCACTGATGATGCAAAAGCTTTGTTAAAGTACCACTGGGATTATGAGAATTCTAGCAACATACACAAAAGCCAGTTGTAATTACTTGAGATATAACGACGAAATGTTAAGATTACTTGTGTGTGTGTGTGTGTGTGTGTGTGTGTGTGTGTCAGTCAGTCAGTCATTTACTCAATCAGTCATCATTTTATTTAGTTATTCAGTCATCAATCATTCAGTCAATCAGTTAGCCAATTATCCCGTCATTCAGTTAGCTATACAGGTAGTTAGTCAGTCAATTAAGCCATAAGCGCAATAGCTGTAGGGAATTTTTCTGATGCACGCTGTAGTGAGGACTGAAGGAAGGTGTGTGGAGGCGAAGCGAGGACAGCACAGCGGGGCGTGGCCACGATAGTGGTGTGACAGTGTCCACAGGTTAGCACAAAATGGTGTGTCTGATATCTTTCTTTATTCATACTTTCCCGTTGATCTTATATAGTTTTATAGTGACGGGGATTTTGTTGTATGTGTTATCCAGGACCTTCACACACACACACACACACACACACACACACCATGATCCTTCTCATCTTCAGTTTACATTAGTATAGGCCAATAGTCTGGGCGAATTTGCATATCAATATATATATGCAGATTTGTAAATAGATAGATAATGAATAAATAAATAGCATTTATATGAGGCAGATAGGTAGATAGATATATTGATAGATAGATAGATAGATAGATAAATAGATAGGTAGATAGATAGATACTCAGAAAGAGAGAGAGAGAGAGAGAGAGAGAGAGAGAGAGAGAGAGAGAGAGAGAGAGAGAGAGAGAGAGTAATACTTAGTTTCCTATAGGCCGAAAGGAGGGTTGGCCTGAGAATTGGCAACGTGCAGGGGCAGGTTCAGAGGGGGCGGGACCTCCTGCCCTCCCGCAAGCAGCTCTTTGTTTCGCCTCTCGATTGGGTAAGTTTGTGAAAGAATGCAAGTTGTGTTAAAACAATGACCGTACTGACTCGCTATAGTTTTACATGCGGCTGAAGGATATTGTTACTGAGGACACTCGGGTCCATGTCTGCAAAATTCAGTTTCTATCGGTTCCCATTAATAGGCCAACTGATTCTCTATTCTTTGTTTTGTATAACTGAAAAATCCCATCGGATCTGTCTCCGCCCTGCTAGCTGCCTTTATCTCGTAGTTTTACTTAGCTGTTCTCGTTGACTTCTTCAATTAACCCCTTATGTCCTCTTGTCCTGTCTTTAGTCTCTTATGCATACTTATTTTCAGTCCTATATGATAATTTTTCTCATCTTATTGCTCTACGTGGAGTATTCTGTATCTGCCTCGCGTGCAATTTATTGACGAAATATTCATGCAACTCACCAGTCTTAATCTCTCCTAATCCTCTCCTTTCACTCTCTCCATAATTCCTACACCATTCATTCTCCACCCAAATCTCACCTCGCCCACCTTGGCCTGACCCTGGCTCACTCATTGCACCTTCACATCTTACCTCATCTTCTCACCGAGGCCTGATTTCCTCACTACACCTCCCTATCTGTGTCTAAGTTTATCTAAGGGAGTAATAAACGTATATCAGCCAGATTTTGAGGAAGTGCCCCGAAATAACTCACTAGATTTTTTAGTGGATTTGTATTTGTGTGCTCATCTAGGATTTTATTTATTTATCCTCAAGATTTCACTCGTGGTAAAAGTCTATAGAGAATGTTTACCATATTTCATGAATTTATTTGTGTTTTTTATATATAATAACAAAACTAGCATGACAGAGACATGTCGGAAAGCTGCAGTATGTCTATGATAGGCGTCACAACACAGTAGCCTTGGGTACAGGACAGGTGATCTGTCTATAGTATCATGTCTTCCAACTCAGACAAATGCATTATATTTGAAAAAGAAAAAAAAAAGGATAGTATCATGAAAATAAATGATCCAAAAATATACAATGAAAACTTATCTATATTCCTAACACCTGCTTCGAATGCAATGACGCAAACAGAAAAGCTCCATGATTTCATTTGAGCACTGGTGCACCTGACTGGAAACCAAAGTGAACAGAGAAGAGGTGCAGTGAGTGATGATGGTGGTGGTGCCGGGCAGCAAGGGGTGATGCCGGGCACCAGGGGGTGGTGCCGGGCAGCAAGGAGTGATGCAGGGCAGCAGGGGGTGGTGCCAGGCAGCAGGGGATGGTGCCGGCAGCTGGTGGTGCTGTTGGGCAGCTGATGGTAGTGTTGGGCAGCTGATGGTGGTGTTGGGCTGCAGGTAGTGGAATTAGGCAGCAGGTGATGATGTTAGACAACGGGCAGGTAGGTGCACCAACATAGCAGTGGTAGTATTAGGCAGCAGGCAGGTAGGTGCACCAGCACAGTAGTGGTGGTGTTAGGCAGCAGGCAGGTAGGTGCACCAGTACAGCAGGTTTATACAGAGGAAGATCAATGGGAACAACACCCTGGATGCCTCATCAATGTATGACACTGAATTTATTTTGTGCCTCGTGTAGCACCTCTTGTCATGTGGTGGATGCTTCAAGCCTCCCCTCCTCTCCTGGAAATCAGAACATGTGTTAAAAAAAAGGGCAAACCTTGGGATCCTGTAAAGGGTAATGAAAGTGAGGCTTTCAGTAGAAGTGGGAGTGAAAGTGAGGCTTTTAGTAGAAGTGGGAGTACAGAAATATTATGTATCAGAAACTAGCAAAGCAGACCTTTTGTCTTTTACTCCATCTAGCGTCCTGAATCTAATCAATGCAGTCAGTCTCATTCCTATTATGTTCACACCTCTCATCTTTATTGTCAATGGGTATTCAACAATGGCAGCGACCAAGGTGTTGGTTTCCAGTCACCAGGGTGCTTTGACAGTGGTTTTTTTCCTTCTCCTGGACAACTTCAGCATGTCTACTCTTCATTAAGCAAAAGAAAAGAACATGGGCAAACATATGAAATGGGTCTAGTGGTCCATTTCTACTGCTGTTGTCCTTACAAATGGCAGTTCCAGTGGCACACCTATTCTAAATATGAACATAGTCTGGCAATTAGTCATAAGGACATCTATGTACAAAGATATTGACTGTATAAAGTGATCTGAATGGAGATCAGAGTTAACTATCAGATAAGAACACGTGAAGAACGTTTATTTATTTATTTATCTAGTTTAACCCTTATTATAGCTTTCACCAATACTCTTAGCCTTATTTTTTCCATATACAGTTAAGTCAACTGATGCCTGTAGTTCATGGGGCTTTACTGTAAAGGTTAAACATCACAGACTATTATGAGAAGGTGGTTGGGCGAAGGATATCAAGTGTTTAATATTCTGTCGGTAACACATCGGACCTCAGGTAGTCTCTCTCTCTCTCTCTCTCTCTCTCTCTCTCTCTCTCTCTCTCTCTCTCTCTCTCTCTCTCTCTCTCTCTCTCTCTCTCTCCTACCCTGGCGATGAGGGAAGAGCAGGGTAGTGTGAGCTGTGAAGAGTGAATGGCTGCCTCTTGCTGACAGACAATGAATGGTGTGGCTGAGGCTGCAGGGGTAGTGTTGGGGGCTTCAGTCAGGGTTGGAGGCCTGTTGCTGCTGCTGTTGCTGTTGCTGCTGCTGCTGGTTGGCAGTGTTGGAGAAAGAGATAAGGGTGAAGAGGGACAGGGACAAGGGTAGCCAGCTGCATTGTTGATCTCACTTGAGACACAAGTTTTCTTCTCTCTAGCCTTCAAGAGCATGATGGCACGCGCCACAGCCGCCTGTACAGGACAGAGAAAGTGTTGTTGACTGATAAAATGTTCGCATGCCGCTGTTTCTTTACACATGCAAGCACATCTCATGACACAGTCTCTCTGGCATGTTCTGCATTCCATATCCATGTCAATTTTGTCCATAATTTTACTTAATTGTTTTAGATCTTAGATTTTTGTGTGAGGTAATGTGTTGTCCTAAGATTACATGCATCTCTCTCTCTCTCTCTCTCTCTCTCTCTCTCTCTCTCTCTCTCTCTCTCTCTCTCTCTCTCTCTCTCTCTCTCTCTCTCTCTCTCTCTCTCTCTCTCTCTCTCTCTCTCTCTGTCTGCATACACACACACACACACACACACACACACACACACACACATGTTCAATATATGGAAGGTTTTAAATGCCGATAAGTTAATCCACCCAAGATCAGAAGAAGTGGAAGGCTGAGTGGAAAAAAAGGCAGGCACTGGCCCCATGACTTTGTAGCTTGAATTTATCACCTGACAAAGCCTTTCCTGGAGATCAGAGGATCATCCCACTGCTATCATAGTGAAATGCTGTGTCTTGGAGCATCATGGAAACAATGAAGATCTAGCGGCACAAATTGGCTGTTAGAGACTTTTGCCGTGAATTCAGCCTTTGGAAACCAGAGTCCAGTACCTTTACCAATCAGGTCAAGATGATCAGCAAGACCCAAGACCATCTGGGGAGCTGGGACTATCTTGGCAATACTCAGGCACTCACACTGAAATGGCGACACAGACTCCCAGCTCAGTTCCACTTGTAACAACCACCTCTGCACCAAGCCAGCAGTCCAAACAGGCAAGCTTGTGGTGAGGCTTGTTTTCTATGGGCTTTGTCCTGCATCTGTTGTCACCAGCTGTGTGTTACCCTGGTTGATATCCACACTGTTTTGCAGGTTTTGTTGAAAAGGCCTTAAAGATTTTGAACACTGATTTCTGTCAACCCAAAACTGTACATGAATTGTAATACTTACCCCACCAGTTACTTTACCTGTTCATCCTCCACTTCGTCACTGTCATCAGCGTCCTCGCCATCATTGTCATCATTGTTGTTATCCTCGTCCTCGGAGGACTCCCACTCGTACACCTCGCCAGATCCCACTTTGGTGAAGAGGTGCACGAAGGCAAACTGTGGAGTAGGGAGAGTGTGAAGTAAAGCAACACTCAGTGATTTACACAACATCATATATATTTGTTTCTAATCTTACTTGTTGTATTCTGGACGCAGGTCTTAGTTGACCTCTACATTCAGACTGCTCAGTGCTTTGTCTAGATGGACACTACTTTGGTGCCTTTGGGAGTCAGTATTCATACATATGCACTTCATGGATACCAGTGTTGTATATGGATGTACAACTATTCTGAAAACGTACTTCAAGCCTGCAGGCATAGAAAAGTTGCAGTCAACACATAAATTAAAGAGTTCATAATTGTTAAAAGAGAGAAGAGAAGGTTAAATAGGAACTAAGAAATCGGCAACAGTTCTAGAGAGAGAGACAAGTTCAGCGCAAACTAGAAACTCATTACTTGTTAAAAGGAGAAAACGGCTTAATAATTTTTTTTTTCTATCCAAGACTAAGTAACTGTTCAAAAGGGTGAAAATGGGAGCGCAAGCCACGCACCTCAATGATGGTGGCAAAGATGAACCCGTAGGACAGCCACACGAACAGGTCAAGGGCAGTGGAGTAGGACACTTTGGGCAGGTCAGTCCTCGCCTCCAGCCCAAGGAATGTCATGGTCAGTACAGTTGTGATGCCTTCGGGCCGGGAGGACGTATAAGGTCATGAAATGCGTGTGATGTGATAGTGGGAGGAAGATATAAGTTAAAACTCTCTCTCTCTCTCTCTCTCTCTCTCTCTCTCTCTCTCTCTCTCTCTCTCTCTCTCTCTCTCTCTCTCTCTCTCTCTCTCTCTCTCTCTCTCTCTCTCTCTCTCTCTCTCTCTCTCGTACCCACCAAGAGAGATGCGGTCGGACGTGGCCTCTCTGTTGAGCCAGAAGGACACCCAGGAGAGGACCACCAGCAGCATGCACGGCCCGTACACCTGGATCAGGAAGTTACCCATGTGCCGCTGTAGGTGGAAGCTGGCCAGGAGTGTTGAGAACTCCCCTGGACAGGCAACAGTAGTGAGTGTGTGAGGCTAAGGAAAGTTTCTTATACAGCTATTTAGGACTTGCAGGTATGAAAGAGAAAGAGATGTTTCCATAAGCCGCCTCATTTCCTTAATGTGTGTGTGTGTGTGTGTGTGTGTACTGGGCTCTCTCTCTCTCTCTCTCTCTCTCTCTCTCTCTCTCTCTCTCTCTCTCTCTCTCTCTCTGAATTACTCTCGTGGAGATAAATATACCAAATGTGAGTGATCATACAGTATTGAATTGAAGGACTGGTGGGATGAGGGAAATAGAACAGTAGATACTAAAGAAAAAAAGAACAAATATCAGTTACATGAGGAGGGTCGGTGTGTAATGTAGCAAGGATGTATTTAGGGAAAGTTGTACATGTGAGATTTGAATTAGATACCAGTAGATGTTATAATATGTCTGTTCAGGTGGGAATCAGCCTCCGTTCTCTCTGAAGAAGCTCGCCTGTAAAGAAAATGACGGTCTAGAGTGCGCATGGTAAAGGGGAAACTAAAGCGCCTCAGAAATTGATCTAGTAAATAGAGGAGGGAAGGTGTGTATAGACATCCTCGCCCCTCCTCCCTTAAAAGCAAAAGAAGAAATAAAAAAAAAAAAAAAATATATATATATATATATATATATATATATATATATATATATATATATATATATATATATATATATATATATATATATATATATATATATATATATATATATATATATATATATATATATATATATATATATATACGAGTATATATATATATATATATATATATATATATATATATATATATATATATATAATAGATGGACCTTACAATCGCTGTGGTCACGTCATTAAGATCTCCGTCAGCCTTTGTCCTCTCAGAGTCAGATGGTAACAATCTGACCCTGCGTCTTAAGTTTCGTTCCTGTTCAGGGCTTCAATTCCCGACTAGTACCTTTCATGGTTACAAGATCTGTCCATCCTTCAGCCAAATTTTTCATCGTTTCTATGAATGATCAAGGAAGGGTACTGCTTGCTACATAAATACCGAGAAAAAGCAAAGAAAAAATATAATGTTTTGGAAAGATACGTATACAGTGAGGGATATGCTGTTTCACACTCTTGATGGTCATCAGTACTGGAATGATAACAGGAAAAATGACACCTACAAATTAACAATACATAAAAACACTCTTCGTACAGCATTTGATTTGAACATGTGAATTGTTTGGTGGTGGCACAGAGCGGGTGGTTATTAAATTTTAGTAGCCATAATGGATCCTAGAAATTTATGGGGAACATGTGAATAAAAAGACAACCTGACACCGCCATTGTAATAGATCTAATTGAAATATATTGCTCTCTCTCTCTCTCTCTCTCTCTCTCTCTCTCTCTCTCTCTCTCTCTCTCTCTCTCTCTCATCAACTGAGTGGTTTTAGAAGTTCGAAGCTTTTTAACTACAGGTGGGTCAAACGACTGTTGCATTGTTACCTCCCTGCTAATGGATGTCATGGAAATATTCAGATTTTCACTTCATCCACACCTTCCAAAATCCTACATAAGATTGTCATACACCGCGATTATATTTAGCGTTTCCCTTCATTTTTCTACGGTTGGAAACTTCATTTTAAGTGTGTGAGTGTGTGCGTGTTGGTAGGTAAGGCTGTGTGAGTGCTGAAAGGGAAAGACTACATGCGGCTTCACACACACACACACAACTTAGTGCAGCATAAGAACATAAGAAAATAGAGAAGCTGCAAAAGCCATCAGGCCCACACGTGACAGTCTCTTTATAAAAACATACCTATCTATTTCTACCTATCATCCCCCGTCCATAAATCTGTACAATCATCTTTCGAAGTTTCCTAGTGACTCAGTATTATCAACCTAATCACTGAATCTATTCCATTCATCCACTGCTATTTCAGAGCCTATTCCTTCGTATGTCTTTTTAAATCTCAATTTAGAACCTATTATTATAGTCATTTTTTTTTCGCGGCCCTAGTCTATCTCCACCCTCCCTCCTGCAGCAGCACATTGTCTCTTACTGCTGTGCCAAAAGAATCAGTCAGTCAATCAATTCTCACCCGTGAGCCGCGTGGTGTTCTCAAATCCCGAAGAGTGGCGATCAGGTCAAACTGGGACAGCATGAGGTCCGGTGCGATGACCACCTGCCTGTCACCGTTCCAGCGATACACTACGTCCCTTGTAGTGTAGGCGACTGGGGGAGGAAGAGGAAGCAAACCAGTATTGGAAGAGTTACCTGTGAAGTGTGGAAAAGCAAGAAGCGTTGTATAAAGTGTAGTGTAGGCGTTTGTTGGTGACAAGAAACACGTGTCGCCTATCTGAGGAAATAATTGAGTAATACGTGTGAAGTGTAGAAAGAAAAAAAAATTAAAGTAATAGGTGGATTTGAAGTATAGAGAGAAAATAAAGTGATATTATATGAGACATGTAGGGACAATAAACTCATGCAACAGATAAAATGAAGGAAGAAAGAAAGGAAGAGGAGCAAAAGGAGGAGGAGGAGGAGGAGGTGGATCTAAGAAGCGACACAAGCAGGGGGTGGATGCATCGAGGCAGGAGGCTGATGGGCAATTATCGCAGAAATTCAAAAGTTCTTTATCCCTTCGAGGAATTATAATAGTGTGAATTGTGCATCACGCTGTCATGGTACCTTCGTCTTACCAGGCATAAACTCCTCTTACACTTAACTGTAACAAGGAAGAGGCATACTCACAGAAAAAAAACTAACTTAATTATATATAATCTATTTTTTCGTCAGACTTATTTCCTAAAATAGATTAATTAAAATAAATACAGTGGTGTTGTTTTTAACTGTTGAAATAAAAAGATTCTTATAATACAAACAATTACGGATTGCATGCGTAGACTGTAGAATTATAACAACATGGAATCTATTGATTGATTTAAAACTAAGGTGCCGCAACATCGCTGTCTTAATGGCGCCGCTGCAAAAGGTAAAAATAATAGTAATAGTAATAAGGATAACATTAAAAAAAATAAAAATCGCTGAAAATTTGTCGTGAAAACCTTTATAAGAGCAGCAGTTGGCTCAGACTCGATGGTTTGGGAAGTTTATTATGTATACACGACATATTGTGCAGTGCTTATCCCACATTGATTAACTTTTATAACAGTCAATAGAGAAGTATCGATTAACGTCATGTAAATCTGATACATTGACGATTTTGTCCTGCGTTGATATCGCGAGCAGCGTCAAGGTGTTCCAGACAAAAAATAAAGTGAGTTACTGAGCCTTTCCAATGAACGAAGCGAGGCTTGGTACATCTTGTAATTCCTTACTAACGTCCTTCAATAAACCAAACCAGAGACAACGAAGAAATACAACTAAACAACAAAGAACATTTTTTTACGAAACAAGATCAAAGGAAAGCCTTTAATACTTTTCGTGCTGTTTTCTCTGTCAAATCAACGAAACACTTCAGTTCAGCTTCACAAACCTCTGCAAGTGTACCAAGCCAGACACAGCCAGTCTGTGCAGCCTCTGTCAGCGATGGGGACTGTGATCTGCCCTCACTGTCGGTACTTATATCCCCATTAATCTAACGTTTGGAAAGACAATCTAGCATTTAGTTGTGTTTCTTCTTGATATATTGCTATACAGAAGCGACTACATGCGTGGTGGAGGCGCTAAGTAAATGTGGATAGGTGAAGTTTAAAGACTGTAGAGAACGGTTGAGAGGAGAGGCGTGCAGTAAGGAACGAACAGTGCTCCTGGGACGCGAGCTTCTTGCCTCATTTTGTATTGCTGCAAGTGTTAGTGACCGACAAGGATATTTTTACACCGTCTGTCTAAAACGCCCACAAGGCAGGGCGAAGCAAGGCACGGAGGGAGGGAGGTGACGCCGAGAGAAGTCTGTAATTATCAAGAACTTCCAAGTCCAGACTCCACACACTGACCGCGGGAAACAACATGGTGTGGGAGGCTCCTCACAACGGGTGAGAATGATGTTTGGCATGATTCATTTTCAGCTCATGTTTAGGTCTTCAGGAAAATTCGAATTTCTCTCTCTCTCTCTCTCTCTCTCTCTCTCTCTCTCTCTCTCTCTCTCTCTCTCTCTCTCTCTCTCTCTCTCTCTCTCTCTCTCTCTCTCTCTCTCTCTCTCTCTCTCTCTCTCTCTCTCTCTCCAGCGGTGTTAGGCAAAAATGAGCGTTGCATATCAATGAAGTGAATTTCCAGCCGCCAAGTTATTCAGCGTTGATGAAGACTTCATGCCTCCATTGGATATAATACACTTTAGTTTAGTTTATTTCTATTTATTGATTGATTTATCTACTGTATTTATGTTATTTTTGGTAAATATTAAGAATAGTCGTGCAGCTCTATTTCCAGTTTTTTTTCGGCTCCTGTTCTACAAAATGAAGTTTTATTGATAGTTTCGCTTTACTTTGGACGGACGAGCCCTACAGTCCCATAGAGATGTAGTTTTGAGCTGTAGCCTTTGCAATGACAGCTCCAACAGACTTGTATTTGTATCCTTTACTGGTTTTCTTGCTCTTTTCGTTTCTTCTCTGTTGTCCTCCAAAAGTTGCACTGTACTTATTTTTTTTTCTCCCATCCGTGACTTAACTGGCACAAATGTTCACTGGTAATGATCTAACTCAACATCCCCGCAGATGAATGCCGCGTGACATCAGCCGCCTGTCGCTACTTAGTAAAAGCTACAAAGGAACACAAGGGAATGACAAACAAAGGCAGACTTGTTGGCCCTGATGAGGCGTGTGTAGCAGTCATTCATGCATTATCTATCTAAAGGAGTTTTATCTTAATGCAGCTGTATGCATATTATAACAATTAGAATACAGCCGTTGACCAAAAAAAAATCTACCTTTCATTATTTAGAACGAAACCCGTGTTCTTGCAATTCATGCATTATATATCTTAGTATAGGGATGAGATAAGACTTGTGATAGCGGACGAAATTACTGGGAATGATGGCAAGGAGGGAGACTCATTGGTATTGGGTACTCACAGGAGCCCATCTTTAGGGGGCAGCGCTGGGTGTCCATCGGGAAGTTGTGCAGGCTCATGGGGCAGTACGCGTTGATGGTCAGCCTGCAGGACGGGAGTCAGGGTGGTGGTGGTAGGAGTGGTAGTAATAGTAGTAGTAGTAGTAGCAGTAGTAGCAGTAGCAGCAGTAACAGTAGTAGTAGTAGTAGTAGTAGTAGTAGTAGTAGTAGTTATGATACTTATAACATCGACAATGAGAACAGTAATTACAACTACTACTAATACTAATACTAATACTGCTATATCATCATTAGTATCATCATCACCCCATCATCACCGCAGCTCACGTTCGTCTCGCAGTCTGGGGACACTTTCATCCTGCTTTGGAGCGTCATCTTTTCGTTCCGCAAGACATCGCTCAGGAGACATGGCGCGTAAGCACGACCTCTCCCCGGAGACTATCGCCCGTATCAGGTCTCTTTGTAAAGTTTGATTCGGCGCCAAGTGAAGTGTTTGCCAAGGAAGTGTGGGGTGGCGGTGGAAGCAGCGCGTGAACACCCTCGCAAACAATACTGAAAGCGTTTTTAAATGTCTAAGAATAATCAGAGTGTAATTAGACGACGGTTGCAGATGGAACCAGAATTGTCTGCCCGGGAGGGAAAGCAAACTAAAACGACACTTGCTTGCTTCAAAATGTGTGTGAGAGGACAGTGAGTCATTGCTTCTGTCGGGTGCTGGAGCTGTCCTTCCAGCGCATGGCAGGCACACTGGTTAACAGGACAGTCACCGTCCAAAAATGTGTTGCTATTTATATATGAATAAATAAATAAATAATAAATACATTGTCCTGGCCCTTGCAACAGTTCTATGGTATGATGGCAGCGTCACTCACAGTAAGTGGGGCCTGTCGGGAGGCTCAAAGTTCAGAACATTGACTCACGGGACTCGGAAACTTGTGAAACACCAGGTCACAGTTAGAGTAATTTGCTGTTTCGGAAACTACCACGACAACTGTTTCCCTCCTCTACTCCCCCATCCACCCCGCCCTAGTACTGAATCCTTGAGAGTGGAGACAACAAACTGTACTCAGTGACATAAAAGACTTGAGTTCGTTCCATGCGGCCATTGAGTACGTCATGGATGAGGAGGCGCATAAGTGGCGGCGCCCCCGTGTCTGCAGGCGAGCGTGTGTGTCGGGCATGGGGTGGGGGTGGGCGTGGGGCAGGTCAATATTCTGCAACGTGAGCTGCGGGGCTGATAGGCGGTGATGGTCGCTTGATACGTCAGGCGCCTCGCATCCGCTGCCTGCTGGACGCGATCACCTCTCGTGTGTGGAGTGTCGCCGGACCATCTGAGCCATCTCCTTATTAGCCTCCTGCTGCTGCGTCGCTCCCCTCTTGATGCTAATGCAATGCTGGCGATGAGTGTTAGTACAGCACTGATGATGTTACTGCTGTGACGATGTTAATAACACAGCGTGGATAATAATGATAATAATAATGATGAATATTTGTATGGAGCTCACATCACTCCCGAAGAAGTTTCACAAGCAGATGACACGTTGTTGTTAATTTTAACTAAAACACCGCGTCATAAATCTAACAGTGTACTCTCAGATGTTGCTCCCTTGGCGTGTTCTTATCACGGCTTTTAAATCAAGCCTTGATGACCACCACCGCCGTGCCACACCCCCAGCTGCCATCACAAGGGTACTTAGAAGCGCACTTTTGTAATCTTTCAAGGTCTGTTAATTGTGTTTTGAATGTTTCGTAATCGATTATAAGGTAAAGGCGTATGCATTGTGATGAAGTCTTTAGTAGTAAAGAGGGATGGACTCTGGTGATCAGAAAGTGGAGGGCTGTAAGTCTCGCGTGTCAGGCGGAAGAGGTGACGACAGCGTGGATACCCTGGAGAAGGAGGAGGAGGATCTGGATATTGTGAAAAAAGAAGCATCACTAAAGAGAATGAAAGAGAGGGAGAACATTAAAGCTAGTAATGGATCATGAAGCACGCACGCACGCAGGCAAGAAAATAGAGACTTAGAAGGATAAAGGAATCTCATTGCAAAGGCTACACTCTGAAACATGTGATCTGATCTGAGGACGACCTGAAGACAGAGGAGGGTTGGCATAATTATACTTTTTTTTTTTATCTAAGGTGGTTTTGACGTGTGCAAGTGAAAAGCTCGAGTTTTTTTTTTCACTTCTTGAGTAAATCTTGCGAGGCGTTAGTACTAGGGGAGTTACAGGGAAGGGAAGGTCTCAACATGTCGTGAACTCGTAATATTTTGTCTGGCATGTGAGTGGTTGTATTATCTTAGGGAGTAATTAACCATGTTTTCAGCTTCCTACACTAAAGCTGAATTTTTAGCTTGGTAACCTCTATGTAGTAGTAGTAGTAGTAATAGTAGTAGTAGTAGTAGTAGTAGTAGTAGCAGTAGCAGTAGTAGTAATAGTAGTAGCAGTAGTGTTTTAGTTTCCTCCCTTCTAAATCCATCTCTGGTCTCGCTGGCTGTTTATGCTGCGTGGCTTAACGACGCTTACTCTATGGGCATAACCTGAGTTTTTTTGGAGGGTTCCGTATTCAGAAACACTTGTGTTCTATTAAGAAATATTTTTAAGCGTCACTGCTATGATTGGTCACGTTCTCATGAGTTTTTCTATCTTATTGATGATGCGTGATCTTCATTAAACCATCATTTGAATCATAAAAAACCGTCACTGAACAGCGATAACTTCCACAGCTGTCAAGAGAAGACTGTAAATGTTTCAAAAAACGGTCCTAGGTGTTAAATGTGCGTGGCAGTCCCTTCCCTCAGCTCGAGGACCGCCCTAGCGCCCATCCACCGCGTCATCATTCCCACGCGTGCACTGTCCAGCCTATCAATAGCACAGCTGAATCATCCACTCATATAAGAAAAAAAATGCTAAATTTTGTAGTGATCCTCCTCCCTTATGTTTTGCTCCCTTCCGTGGTGAACTTCATATTGGATTTCTCTCTCTCTCTCTCTCTCTCTCTCTCTCTCTCTCTCTCTCTCTCTCTCTCTCTCTCTCTCTCTCTCTCTCTCTCTCTCTCCCCGTCAGGTTGCACAGCCTAATCTCCCAAAATCCCACGTGTCCTGGAAAATGACAACAAATCGTCCGACTTAGGAGTTTGCATCAGGGATGAAGGTTGCAGTGTCTGCCGCGTGGTGTGTGGTGCGTGACGCGTGGTGTGTGGTGTGGCATGCATGGGGACTGGCAGTGTGGCGTGTGGCGCGTGATGTGTGGTGTGGCATGCATGAGGACTGGCTGTGTGGCGTGAGGGGCGTGGTGCGGCGCGGCGTGCTGTACCTGGCGGAGTAGAGGATCCTGCCGCTGCGGTACAGTCTGATGAACTTGTTGGGCGCGGTGAGGAGGTGCACGTGGCTCTGCCTGCCATTGTGGATGAAGGTGTCTGGCTTCCACAGCTTGTCCAG
Organism: Scylla paramamosain; assembly: GCF_035594125.1. Taxonomy (NCBI): domain Eukaryota; kingdom Metazoa; phylum Arthropoda; class Malacostraca; order Decapoda; family Portunidae; genus Scylla; species Scylla paramamosain. The sequence goes on from NC_087163.1 coordinate 766,297, forward strand.
CACCGCCAGGGACAGCGTGAAGGGCTCGCCGGGCAGCGGGAAGGCCAGCCGCTCGTCCACCCACGACTGGCGGAAGTAGCAGTCCATCGAGAAGCTCTGAAACACCGGAGAGTGTGTGCAAGACTGGGATGAAGAGTGGAGACCTCTGCACCACTGAGGAGTGTGTTGGGAGTGTTGAACTTTAGTAACGCTGTGAGTTAATGAGCTGCTGTGTCGAAGGTATTGGTGGTTTGTTTCTTCTTCCTATTATTATTATTATCATCATCATCAGCATCATTATAACATTGTTCTTATATTACCGTTACTGTTATCATCATCATCATCACCACATCATCTCATAATTACCACCATTATTATCATCATCATCACATTATAGTGAGTCTCGTCAAAAAGTTAGCTACAGGCGCTGACGGGACAGGGAGTAAATACCCTTTTGACGTGTTATATTATTACACGTCTCATCACCTGCCTCTAGGCAACAGAGGCGTCGCCGTCCTCCTCCTCCTCCTCCTCCTCCTCCTCCTCCTCCCCCTCCTCCCCCTCTCCCTCACCCTCCCCCTCCTCCTCCCCCTCCTCCTCCTCATCATCATCCTCCTCCTCGACAGCCTCGCAAGTAAAACATCAAAGACTGTAGACGGCACGAAAATTATTGCAAGTCGAGTCACCGACAAGCGACAGGCAGCATCAAAGCGACCCTGACCGTCTAGTTAGCCGGACACATCAGTCATGAAGAAAGTCTAAAAGAAAGTAAAGTAAATTGAATATTTCATAAAAGTCAATCTTAAATAAAGCGGCGCAGTGGTGAAGGGGTCAGCGCGCTCAGCTCCCACCGGAGAAGTTCGAATGCCAGGCTGAGCGAAGACAGTTTGGGCTGGTCTGCTATTAACCCAGCAGTGAATACATGAAGGAACTAAGTCGAAAAGTTGTGGCCCTGCGATCCCACGCCTCCACTAAGCCAGTTTGGTTGCTGTGATAACTAGGGAGGTCTTTGTCCGCCACTGGAATCATAGAGGTTTTGCATATACATTTTGGAAGGTACGAGTTAATAGACTCAACAAGCATTGTCCTTCTTTCTTCTGCTCCATTGTCTTTATATTTATCAAGATATAGCGTGTTCTTCTGTGTGTGTGTGTGTGTGTGTGTGTGTGTGTGTGTGTGTGTGTGTGTGTGCGTGTGTGTGTGTCCCTGACCTGAGTGACCAAAGTTAGCGAGACATCCGGACGCCCTGCCAGGCCATTGAATCACTCATCGGCTCAAGTGTATTACCTTTTAATGGCTCGTTAGCATTGCCAGAGAGAGAGAGAGAGAGAGAGAGAGAGAGAGAGAGAGAGAGAGAGAGAGAGAGAGAAATGGCAGCCTGCACCACTACATCATGGTCGTCTGGCTTGCACGGAAGGATAAGAAGATCAATTAAACAATGATCGTGCAAAATATTCGAATCTTTATAGTATTTGTGTTGTACTGAAATTAACTCTTCAAGTTCTTGCGTTTTAACGTTTGTTTTCTTTCTTCTTCTTTCTTTCATTATTATCATAACATCCCAGCTAATTTTAGGACTGGCTACGTTAGTTATTTTATTTAACTTTAGTATACTAATCTTAACTTGCCTAACCTCAAAGTAGTAGGTGTGGCTGAGATTCAAATGAGCTCTCTCTCTCTCTCTCTCTCTCTCTCTCTCTCTCTCTCTCTCTCTCTCTCTCTCTCTCTCTCTCTCTCTCTCTCTCTCTCTCTCTCTCTCTCTCTCTCTCTCTCTCTCACCATGTCCATCTCCGAGATCTGCCCCATGCTGCGAACCTCGATGTCGATCTCCACCGTGGTAGGGGCACCTGAGGAGGGAGACCGTAGCATCACCATCACTATCACCACCACTACCACCACCATCATCAAATCTTTTCCTTAGTATTTTTTGGTAAATTTCTGATGGATCTTGCCCCTTGATAGAGAGAGAGAGAGAGAGAGAGAGAGAGAGAGAGAGAGAGAGAGAGAGAGTGGGTGTGGGTGTGGTGTCTGTCCAAAATTCCAACACTATTGTCGTAGTTTGGCTCACCGCCGTGCGAAGGGCGGAGCTGGTGGTCGTAGCCAAGCAATAGACTGTCCAGCAGGGAGGAAATGTTGTTGGTGTACACCTGAGTCTGCACCTGATGGCGACTTGACCCGGCGGCCCTGTGGAGGAAGAAGTAAGGTGAAGAAAAGTGATTAGAAAATTTCCTGTATTGGTCCTAAACAACTACTGTCATATGGCGGCGGATCATAAAATGCATGAAAACGTAAAAGTCACAAAAAATAGTTCAAATTTAAAAGAATAAAAGATAAAAAAAAACTCAAAACTACAGATTAGGCGGGCTGGAATTTGAATATACTAATCGCAAACGAGAGGGTAGGAGCGACACCACCACTACTGCCCTGCAACACAAGGCCATCCCAGCTCTGTATTATTTAGCGTGTACCTCTACATCTGCGTCTTCACCCCAAACAAAGATCAGTGTGTGTGTCAGCCAGTCATTCCTTCGCGATGTTGTTATGCTGTTAGGAGTAGTTGGGAATCAACTCGTGACAAGGCACTCGAAGTATAACTGGTTACGTATTGAGACACAAGTGATAGCCGAGACCCTGCTGCCTGCTGGTCGGCCTTGGCTGTCCCGCCGGTATGGTAGTTAAAGACTTACCGGTTATCCAGCACCTCCTTCATTCCCTCCCTGTTAATTGCGTACTGGGAAACGCGCACGAAGCAGGGAAGTCAGAGTATTTCCCGGCTGGAGTTGACGTGGAGAACAGGAAACGATCGAAAGCTGAAAAAAGACTTACCGGTTATCCAGCACCTCCTTTATTCCCCTCCCTGTTATTGAGTACTGGGAAACGCGCATGAGGCAGGGAATTCAGAGTATTTCCCCGCTGGAGTTGACGTGGAGAACAGGAAACGATCGAAAGCTGAGAAAAGCAGAGAGTGAGACCATTTTTTTTCATTACCAGTGAACGAAATATCGAGGAGTTTCAGTATTCATCGGACAGAATGTGGAGGGTACGATTGTAGGGATCCGGGTGACTGTATGATGTGTACTGCTGTGGTTGCTTATTAACGATTTCTGTTCTCAAGTTTTGGCCAACTCATCACTCTTCTGTTTTGTCCCGCCTGTGAATTAAGCTTGTGTGGCGCAGTACGTGTAATCATAATCTTCCTTTTGTTGTTGTTGTTGTTGTTGTTGTTGTTGTTGTTGTTGTTGATTACCTTTCCTCCTTCCTCTTTTCTTCTTTTTTTTTCTTGTCCTTTTTCTTCTTCCTGTTCTTGCTCTTGTACTTGCTGTTGTCTTTATTTTTCTTGTTGGTGTTGATCTACTACTACTACTCCTACTACTACTACTACTACTAGTACTACTAATACTAATACTAATACTATCGGCAGTAGCATCGATAGTGTAAGTATTTAAGAGGCTCCTAAACAGATAGATAGACAAGTAAATAGATAGACAGAGAGACAGACAGGCAGACAAGTAGGTAGATCTCTTTCCATTCCTCACCTATACATAATCTCTCTCTCTCTCTCTCTCTCTCTCTCTCTCTCTCTCTCTCTCTCTCTCTCTCTCTCTCTCTCTCTCTCTCTCTCTCTCTCTCTCTCTCTCTACTGGACAATACTGCTGAAATGGACAAGCGACACTCTCCTTTCGTCCCTATAAGACAAAAATCCGTCACAGGGAGAAGCTTGATGGACTGAGTAAGGCCCCCCGACACTGGGACACTGGCGCTGTGCAGGAAGAGGACTGTTTACATGAGAAGAGAGAGAGAGTGGGTTTGATTACACTATTCACCTGACACCGCCGCCCCTTCTCCATTCATTACCGTCTCAATAAGAGGAAGGAGACGGCGAGGAAACACTGGCGGGCGGACGGAAAAGGTGGAGGAGTAAGGCACAGGAGGCCCCACGAGTACTGGCGGGAAGAGGGTGTATGTACAGTCGCCGTCACAAGTCGAGGACAGTGCAAGCAAGGAAAGAAAGATGAAGGGCGGCAGGGATGGGGAAAGTAGAAAGAAGAATAAGAAAACGTACTTTCCGATGGTGTTAACGAAGTAGTAGTAGAGGGAAAAGAAGAGAAGGCAAACCAGGAACAAGAGTAAAATGAGAAACAAGGAAAGAAATGAGGAGGAGAAGGAGGAGGAGGAGGAGGAGGAGGAGGTAGAGGGGGCTACTTACCTAGGGAGGGTGAGGAGGAGGAGGAAGAGCCCAAATATCGCCGACAAGATAGGACAGCTTCTTCCCAACAGCATGACGGCAACCTGGAGAGAGAGAGAGAGAGAGAGAGAGAGAGAGAGAGAGAGAGAGAGAGAGAGAGAGAGAGAGAGAGAGAGAGAGAGAGAGACTTAGTAGGATAATACTGATTTTACATTGTTTCTAAATCTAATGATGATAAATAAATAAATAAATAAGAAAAATATAAATCCTGACTACTAGTTTTGGTTTTATGGGAGCTAACCGACGCCATTGCGCACCACAGCCTCTAAAAAACAAGATTCCATAAACTATTAAACAGCATGAAAAAATTGACTACTTATGACTTAAATTAATGATTCTGTTAAGAGATTATGTCTGTTGAGAAGCTCCGTTTTTTCAGTCATATTGTTAAATGCCCCCTTAAAAAAGGCATCATTGGTCGTACGTCTGTGAGTCAGGAGTGAGTTGTGAGGACGAACACTGCTGCATAATGTGCCTGTGTTGCCGCCCCACTGTTGTAAGTACATGCGAGTCTATCAGAATGCTGAGCGGAAGGAAGAACAGAAGAGAGTGCTAGAGAAGGGAGAGACCGTTCTAATAATGGCAGGGAGAAGGGAGAGAAATGATACCCCCGGATGCGTATTCTTAAACACTCATGCGGTCTCTCCTCAAAGGTCACAAATTATAATTAGTCGGGTTATCATAAGCGTTTCTCCCACTGATGATGCAAAATCCTTGTTAAATTATGGCAAGAATCCAAACAATTTATTACAGTCGCCTCAATGTTAAAAGGCGACCATAGCAGGTAACAGGCTAACGGAAGCAGCTGAAAGATTGTTGTATCAGCTGGTGTGGTGAAGGGGCTTGTGGTGACCGACCGATTTTGTGATGAGTTTGTATTTGATGCTATTGAAATTAATATTGTGCTTGACAGTTAATATTTTCACTGATATTTGGTATATTTCTCCCTTGTAACAAAGCACCGAGTCATTTTTTTTTTTTTCCTCCCGCCACTTTTAAGCATTGTACCGGCTAGAAATGGAAAATTTATTCTTCTAATTCTTCTAATTTTGGATAATCTTTTTTCAGTTTTAATAATGGGCTTTTTTACTTTTCGTTGTTATGCCGCTTGTTTCCCTTGACCAGAGCTCGTCTTAAAAAAAATTGAACTTCAATTTAACATTTCGCTCTTTTAAGACGTATTCATGAGGGTACTTTTCTACTTCTCTCTTTTCAAACTGTGAGTGAGTCATTGACCTAATAATGGTTCATGACTTGTATGAGTTTGATTGGACATGATTTCAGTCGATCCATGGGAGAAGGAGAAGGAAGAGTACGATGACGAAGAAGAAGAAAAGAAAGTACCGGTAGAGAAGATATAAAGAAAATGTAGATAGAAAGAACAAGAAAATTGCAAAAAGAACAAGAACAAAAGAACGAAAACAAAAATAACAATAGCAAGAAGAACAAGATGACAGGACTACCTAGAAAGAAAGAATACTGCAGGTCTTCACTGGGAGCGGGTGTCTGTGTCGGGTGAAAAATGCACTTGTACTTATGTGTTACCTGACCAGCAGTGGCGAGAGGAGGAGGAAGAGGAGGAGGAGGAGGAAGCTACAGGGTGAGGCTAAGGACTGGTATATAAAACTCTCTCTCTCTCTCTCTCTCTCTCTCTCTCTCTCTCTCTCTCTCTCTCTCTCTCTCTCTCTCTCTCTCTCTCTCTCTCTCTCTCTCTCTCTCTCTCTCTCTCTCTCTCTCTCTCTCTCAGAGATCAAGTTACAAAAGTGTCTGTGGGAGGGTTAGGGTCAGCCGAACACACACACACACACACACACACACACACACACACACACATCGCAGTTTCTTAATACGTGTGTGTGTGTGTGTGTGTGTGTGTGTGTGTGTGTGTGTGTGTGTGTGTGTGTGTGTGTGAATCTGCGGGTATAAAGGAAGAGTCTGTGAGGAGGGAGAGAGAAGGAAGGAGGGGGAGAGGGAGAAAAGGAGGGAAAGGAGACGTAAGGGGGAAGGGAAGGGAAGGGAAGGAAGCACGAAAGAAGGAGAATGAAAGGGTGGAAAAAGAGAAAAGAAAGGGAAGGAAGGAAAGGAAAAAGAATATGGTGAATACACGAGAATGAATAACAGTGGAAAGGGAAACAGTCGAAGAGAAAGAAGGAGAAGGAAACCAAAAAGAGGATAGCGAAGGGAAGGAAGAGGATGTAGAAAGGAGAAAAGGGAGAAAAATAAGTAAAGAGGAGACTTCGAGGACAGCGAAGGAAAGGGAAGAGGATATAGAGGGTAAGGAAGAGGAGAAAGTAGAGAAGAGCAAGGGAGGGACGGAGGAGATAAAAAGAGGAGAAAAATAAGGAGAGGACAGGATTGCGAAGCGTGACCGAGCAGATGTGGTTAGTATCAGAGGAAAAGAGGGAAGTAATACCTCCTCCTCCTCCTCCACCTCCTCCTCCTCCTCCTCCTGTCCAGCCTCCCCACACCAGTCAGTGCTTTTGCGAGGTTTTGAGTTTATAAAATGTGTGTGTGTGTGTGTGTGTGTGTGTGTGTGTGTGTGTGTTATACCGGACACCATCATGACCTTATTTCTTGGGAAAGTGCACTCTTACTGTTCTTATTTGATTAGAAACACTACCAGTCTCTCTCTCTCTCTCTCTCTCTCTCTCTCTCTCTCTCTCTCTCTCTCTCTCTCTCTCTCTCTCTCTCTCTCTCTCATAGCACCCAAGCTTTTTTACACTCGCCATATTCCTCCTCCTCCTCCTCCTCCTCCTCCTCCTCCTCCTCCTCCTCCTCCTCCTGGGGTAAACAAGAGAAGCAGGAGCCACCGCCAACAATACATGAATACTCGTAAAGAAAGATTTGCCTTGTCTTATCGTCCCACTGTCTGTCTCAGCAGGAAGTGTTGTTCATATGAAAGAGCGTAACGTTACGACGGCAAATAAACTTCACGATGCTGGCAACTATGAACGACACTTAGGAATACGAAGAAAGAAACATTTTGTCTGCCGTGGGAGTGTTGTCATTAGACCTGTATTCTGAAACGCTTTGTTCTCTCACCAAGACCATTTTCGAAGGCCACAGAGACGATAGGTCGAGTTCTCAAGAGTGCTTCTCATGTTAATAATGTAGAAATCTCGTTAAGCTGTCACCACAATCGTAAAAACACCGTTAAAGACCCGTGTAACTTCAACTAATACATAGAGCCTTTTAAAAGTCGTCGAGGTGATGCGCAAAAGTGATTCATAATATGGTTCTTAATGTTGCGCGGCGTCCCGTCTACTCAGCGGCGCGTCACGGGAGCCTCGCCGACAACGCCTTGCACTTCCACCTGGCAAAGTTGGTGCGTTGACTTCCTGTAGATGTCACTCCCACCTGGCAGAGTGAGGCGAGAGTTAGCATCCACCCTGCTTTGTCCATCACTGCCGATGATTATGGTAGTGGTGGTGATTATGATGATGATGTTATGTAATGTTATTTTCTATTTATTTATCCTGTTGTTGTTGTTGTTGTTGTTGTTGTTGTTGTTTTGTTGTTGCTGGTGCTGTTATGTACGGTATTATTATCATTTAGTTCTTTATCTATTTATTTACATGCTATTGTTGTTGTTTATATTATTGTTGTGCTTTGAGGGCCTTTATCTCTGCTCTCACTGCCCTCTTCCTTGTATGAATGTCAGTTTGGTATACGTATATTGGTACACATGTATTAGATCAGTTATCATCACCACCACCACCACCAACCATCGCCATACGTAAACCAACACCTTCACCGGTCATAGTTATCCGTATGTCATCGGCAACCCTTACACACACACACACACAACACACACACACACACACACACACACACACACACACACACACACACACTCGCCTGCACATCCTCATCTTCATCTCAATATAAAACACCGTCACAGCTTCACGCAGGTCTATCAAGCGCCGCGGAGTTTCCAGGACTGTGGGAGACAGACTTCTTTATATAACGCTGTTCTCTTCTTTCTCTTTTTATTGCATGTCGTTCCTAGCCTCGTTGTCTTTCACGTATTTTCTTGTACTTTTCGTTGTGATATTCGGTGCTCAATTATTGTTCCGGCGCATTAGACAGTGAATGAGTAAACCAGCCGTCTGTCATGAAAGTTGAAATAAGCTTGAAAAAATTTCGCATCTTTCCGCAAATACTGATGGACAGAAGAGGTTGTCCTTCCGTTACTTGAATTGTCCATCTTTCATTTGTTCTGTCCACGTCCACTTCCTCTCCCGGTTGTAGCAAAGTTGTTTCCCACTCACCAGCTCTCTGAAATGCCTTACACACTCCTCTGATGAGTAATTCTACTTATCATCGCACTCCATGAAAGATAACACACCCTTACATGTCTCTATTGTTTCTCCACAGCTCAACTCTAGCAAGATGGATAATAAACAAAAAGAGAGAGAAAACAAGGGTTGATTTAAGAGGAAAGAAGCACATCAGCCCTGGGAGTGTTTCAAGTCCTTAATTGGTTGAGTCGAGTGTCATTCCATAAACTGCAGCTGCTACTCTTAATTTTTGCCCGTCTCTGATAAGTCATCTTGGGCTTAGTGCAGAGGCTAACTTTGTGGGACTCCTACAGTGTTCAGTGGCATGACTGTTTGATAGAAATCTCCGTCATTTGCTCTTATATCTTTTAAAATTTATTCCTCGCCCAGTGCATTAAATTTTCAAGTCTTTCATCTCCTCTTACATCTTTAACAGTTTCTGATGGCTTCAAATTATTCGTCGCCTTTACCGTATTTTGGCAACTCTTTCATCTGCTCTTACCTCCTTAGATTATTTTTACGCAGCTATGAATTGTTATTTCATTACCATTCTTTGTCTTAATTTTTCACTCCTGTGTCACTTGAGTTCATTTATAATTAGTGTATCTCAGTTTAGTTTTCCTTGCGTCACGTCATTCTATGCAACACACACACACACACACACACACACACACACACACACACACACACACACACACACACACACACACACACACATTTCATTGGTCCTTCAGTCAGTCAATCACAGCCTGCGCCTCCTCACCTTCCCGCACTACACACGCCTTCACGACAGCAGGATCAAATCGCCCTCCTGGAGCAGATTGCCTTCTTTGTGGAATCATTCTCCTAACATTTCCTTTTCTTCAAGCACTCGTTTTTTATTTCTTTGTTTACTGTTTATTAGGTTAAGTCTTGGGTGATGGGATGCAATAGAGGCATGAGAGGCTGCCTTATCTTTCGTGGATTGAAATAAGTAGGATGATGAAAGAGAAGAAAGGAAGGGAATAAGAAAGAAAAGATAATATATCATGTAAAAAAATGTAAGCGAAGAAAAAAAATAGATAAAGGAAAGAACAAATTAAAATAGAAAGGGAAGAATTATAGAGGAAAAAGAAAGGAAATTAAAAAAAAATAAGTGGGTGTAGAATAATTAGTAGGAGGAGTGTCAGGCATTCTAGAGAGTGGTAGTAAGCGGAAGCCATCTTTGCTACAGCTGAAGTGGACGTGGCCAGAACAGATGATAGACGTATGTACACTAAAGACAAAGGAATGATAACCTCGTGGGGAGAAAGAAAGACGAGGCAGAGTCAGCGAGAACCGGGAAGCGAGAGGACATGGAAAGCTATGCCTGAGTTACATAAAATAGAAATGAGCATATAGCTTTTTGTCCTGCAGTTCAGTTATGATGATGATGAGTGATGGTGGTGGTGGTGGTGTTGGTGGTGGTGGTGATGGTGATTGTTTTCGTCGCCCACCCTATGGAAGTTTAAAAGGCGAAGACTGGCTAGTTAATTTAATAAATGGGTCACAACAACGTGGTCTTACGGCGCCACTTTGAAGGGAAGACTGTGTTAATTTGACTAGATTATGTTTATGGTCTCTCTCTCTCTCTCTCTCTCTCTCTCTCTCTCTCTCTCTCTCTCTCTCTCTCTCTCTCTCTCCGGTATTTAATCTCACACCACTCCCCCGAGAGAGGCGCCCACTCACCCACTCTTCTCTTCCTCTCTGTCTCGGCTCTCGCTTTATCTTGTGTTTCACGTCTTTGTCTTCCAATTTTCTCTTTTACACATCGCACCGAGAGTCTGTCTCATCGTTTCCTGATTCACTTAATCTTCCTGATAGCGAGTAGACTGTGTGTGTGTGTGTGTGTGTGTGTGTGTGTGTGTGTGTGTGTGTGTGTGTGTAATAATAGAAATAGCAGTAGCAATAGTAGTAGTAGTAATAGTAGTAGTAGTAATAGTAGTAACAATAGTAGTAGTAGTAGTAGTAGTAGTAGTAAACAGTACACACAAGAAATTTACAACCTCTCAGAAAAACTAAGAATGGACAGTCTTACCATTCGTACCTAATGTTACAGATAGTAGCTCCTGGTGGTGGTGGTGGTGGTGGTGGTGGTGGTGGTGGTAGTGAAGGTGAGAGGAAACGAAGTAGGGGGCGGTTATGGGAGATGCCGCGTCAACACAGATTTTGTGATGTGTTCCTTTGTGTGTCTCGATGACGAAACCTAATCCCAACCCCAGCCACCCTCCCTCCCTCCCTCCTTCCTTCCGTATCTTCTCGTCCATGTCTCGAGGAATAATCGTTGTATCTTCCCTTCAGAATGTCAAGCAATATTCTACCAGGGAGGGAGGGAGGGAGGGATGAGTGGCTGCTGCCTTCATGGCCGGGGTAAAGAACCACGTGGCCCCAGCGGATTGTCAAGGGAAAGTCGGTGGATTTAGGCGTTTCTCTCCAACAAGACGCGACCTGCAGGTTTGCATTCTGGACCTGTAATATGAAATGATTTGGGTTCTAATTAAGGACTACCTTCAGAGACCACTGGGATTCATTTTCAGGTTCTCTTGTCCCTAGAATCATGAACACGTCCTTGAAAACGCCAGCAACTTGCTGAGCTGTTAAAACAAATCGAGGTGAGATGAGAAATGTTTGGAATGCCATCCGTGACTGGTAACACTGCGGGGCTTTGTGCCTTAAGAGTTCATGACCTTGTTGTCGCGGCGCAAAATTTCGTCAATCAGTCAGTCACTTCCTCCATGAGATGTCGCGTTGAAAGTAAAAGAAATATGCAAACGTCCCTATTCAACTGCCAGCAGTAAAGAGTTTGATGTTCAGTAATATTTGTGTACATGAGAAAATGACCTTTGTTTTCAAGTGAATAACTATTTTTTTTATTATTGTTATTGTTTTATTAAGTTATCTATCTATTTATTATTAACTTATTTATTTTATCTATTTTCTTTTCTTTTTTTCGGCACACATGCTCGGTTTGAAAGTTAGATTCTCTCTCTCTCTCTCTCTCTCTCTCTCTCTCTCTCTCTCTCTCTCTCTCTCTCTCTCTCTCTCTCTCTCTCTCTCTGACATTAACAGCCCCATTATAATAAGTATATTAAATAATTTTGTTCATTCTATACCTGTCTTGCTAGTCTGTTTACCTACCTATCCTGTTTATCTATTTATTTATTTATCTGTCTATCTATCTATCTATTTATCTATCTGTCTATCTATCTCTCTAAAGTTCTAAACTCTTGATAACTTAGATACAATGAAACGTCCAAAATCAACACTCCAGCTCAAGTTTCTTAATACACACGTTGGGCTCAACAATAAATCATTATCTTTTAGCAAATATATTAACAGTTTATTTACCTGTGTGTTTCGAAATTGTCTACTTATCCATCAACCTATTTATCACCTTCCTATCTATCTATCTATATCTATCTATCTTTCTATTATTTTTATTTTCTGTCTATATATGTGCTTGCGTGTGTGCGTATGTGTGCGTGCGAGCGAGTATATTTTCTTATTTCTTTTCGTTCATCCCCACTCGGTAGCGGTGCCGAGGCGGTGGGATTACCATGGGGTCAATTTTGCCTCCCTCGTGTTCAATTCTGTCAACGGTGCGCGACGTGACAGTGCACAGCGCGGCGCAGACCCGTCCGGCGGCACTCTCTGGGGGCCAAGATTTGCATGTTTGGCGGCCACACACGCGCCTCATCATGTCACACCCGCCACGGTTTGTTTCCTCGCAGACTTATTATACTCTCTCTCTCTCTCTCTCTCTCTCTCTCTCTCTCTCTCTCTCTCTCTCTCTCTCTCTCTCTCTCTCTCTCTCTCTCTCTCTCATTTATTTTTTCCCCTTAAGACAAATGAGAGAAACCTTGTTATTTTGCAATCTACGTATTTCATCCTTATTAATCTTCTTGTCTTGTATCTTATTCACCTCTTTTTTTTTTATTACCCCTTCCCTTAGTAAATGTATAGTAATGGTAACAACAATAACAACAAGACACTGAACGTTCTCCTTCCAACCAACGATTATCTTTCCTCGTCTGTTTCAAACGTTCCCACGTTCCCACACTCTTGAAATCTCTCCCTGCTAGTGTAATTGCTGCCTTTCCCTCACCATTGCTATACTGCGGCTCCGTGTGTCCTTCAGAAGCACGTCTCTATGGGTGGGTCATCTACACAGTTTTTGTTGGCAGATTATTTAGGTTCGCAAGAGAGTTTTCATGATTCTGGTGATAGTTCAGCAAAGATTATGTATCATGAGTAGAAAAACGCTCATTGCAAGACGACTTATCATCTCTGTGGTCTTTGAAAATAGTCCTGATGAGGGGATATTTAGGAATATGGGTATTATTATCATTAGTTTCCATTCCCTACCATTCTCTTCATCCCTTCTGCTGGTCACTAGAGGCTTTTGAAAGTACTTGAGGCGCGGTAGAGAAGTGTTCCGGAATATGATCCCTAGACGTGAGGCTGAGCTGAGGTGAAGTTGAACTATGCATGACGAGAACTGAATGGTCATACAAAGTAATAAGTGTTATGAAGGCAGACCATTGCAGTGTTTGTGTGTATGTGTATGTTACTGTTTCACCTTGATTTTATGTACAGTGCTTTGCGTACAAACGAAGTGATCGCTCTCCTTGTTGCAAGAGTTTAGCATCAACACTCCTGTTTCAGTCACTTCCCTCCCACCTTGTTGTTCCATCTCACTCATCAGTCACTTCCCTTCTGCTTCATTACTTCAATCGCCTCTCCCACTCACCTTATCACGCCGGGTGATGTCGATTGGTGTTGTCCCCGCCTCCCTGTGTGTGGAAAGGCGTTGGGTTAAGCCACCCGACAGAGGTCACATTGTTGGTGAGGTGTGTGCCGGTGTAGCAGTAAGGATGTCTTTGTGGAGGAGAAGGAGGGGGAGGAGGAAGAGGAGGAGGAGGAGGAGGAGGAGGAGGAAGAGGAAGAGGAGGAAAAGGAAGAGGAAGAGGAGGTGCAATGGAGGAAGGGGAGCAAGAGCCAGCAGGTGGCTAGTTCCTCAGTAGGATGAGGATGCGGAGGCGCGGCGCCAGGCGGGAGCGACCAACGCTGAGGGTCCCGCGGGCCAGACTGTTATCACCACCACCACCACCACCACCACCACCCTTGTCACTACTCCTCGTCCCGCGCAGGCAGCCTCCCTCGGCCACGGGTGACGCGCTTCTGGCCGCACCATCCCCACCTGCATACTGCCTACAGGTTAGAAGGTGCCTTGGCGGGGCAGGGAGAGGCGAGGGAGACGCTGACCGGTGACTGTGCCGAGTGGAGCAAATGACTCCCGTTGTGACTGTTGTGATAATGATAATGAGGAAGAGGAGGAGGAGGAGGAGGAGGAGGAGGATGGTGATGTTGATGATGAGGACGACAGCGATGCATACTTACCTTCATTCCAATACTGCATGAATTAGTACTTTACGAAGAGTGTGATATTTTCTCATAGTTTTGAGGAAGGCTGGCTGAAAAATAAATATCAATAAATAATATATAAATTAATAAATACATTAACAACAACAACAACAACAACAACAACAACAACAACAACAATGATAACGCTTAATTGTTGTCCCTGAACTTTAAGCAGAAGATGGTTCCGGTGTGGCTGGCCAAGTCTGCTTAGGAAAAATGTTGATATTTCTTCCTTGAAACAGTCCATGGTGCTGGGAGACGTGAAAACAGAGGCGTACAGAGAGTTTCAGATTTTACTAAAAAATGATGACATCGCACTACCTGACAGCAGCAACAGTAATCAACACACCAGCCTCTACTGTATCATCTCGAGGGCGCCGTGGCTGAGGGAAGGAAGGAGGGACGTTGAAAGGGTTGTTACCAGTGACACTGTTGCGGCATATAAATAACCAATTAATTATCACTGGCAAGGACCTAAAGTTCCTTCAGTCCCACTCGCCCACTTCTTTAGACCAAGAAACGTACTGGCTCTATGGCATCCTAGTTCTAGACACACCACAGCTGCGTACTGACAGAAACTTGTGAGAGATAGAGGTGCACACACCGATAGGACAGGAAACCAGTGCATGCGTCATTTGGTGAATAATGAGCACAAATCTGCAGCTCACGAAAGCGCGCAATCTTAAACGTTTTCACATCTATCTTAACTACTTTTAACAAGTTCAAGTAGAACCTTTGAGGTTTTCAAGAGTGTTTTCTTGATTCTAGAAATACTTCAACGAGGATTCTACACTGTTAATAGCATTCTCTAGCTTTCATCCCTTTTACTAGTAAACTCTGGAACTTACTTCCTGCGTCTGTATTTCTCCCTGCCTATGACTTGAATTCTTTCAAGAGGGACGTCTCAAGACACTTCTCAAATTTTAAATAATCTTTTTAGTATATTCCTTAGGGGACAGCACTGTCGGTGGGCTATTTTTTTTTTTTTTCTGTTGTAGGCCGTTGTCAAAGCCCTTCTTACAAAAATAAGACAAAAAAAAATAATTAATCACCACTGTAGCCTTTCAAAACAGTCCTAATGATAGCCCAGGGTGTTTAAAGGTAGGCTTAGACGCGCACAAGAGACCGTGGCCGCGACCCAAGTACCTGTCATTGATTTAGTAGTGAAACACGTTACAAATGAGCATATCCCGCGGGCACACTTCGTGGCTACTCTAACATAAAAAAAATAAAAAAAAGAAGAAGAATCCCTCTGGACACATTTTTCAAGCGACGTCACACAACGCGAATTCGGCGACGGCAATAAAAAACGTGAATTAAATGAGTTGAACTCGAGCGAGGGACGTGCGTGGCTCATAGTCAAATCATTATATGGCGCTGCTACGGTCTAATAACTCTAATTATGCTCGACACTTTAAGAAAAGTGTTCATATTTATCCGACGGTAGCTAAAAATACATAAGTGAATAAATAAATAAAAACCTGGTGTAATCTTGTGTCTTCATGCAGACAGACTAAAATCCTATGGCTTGAAACTAATGTCCTCAATACTTTTTTTTTTTCCATTTCTCCTTCTGCTCAACCTCCTCCTCTTATCATCTTTATCTGTCTGACTGTCTATATTAATTCGAGTATTATGGTTTGTTTATCTGGTTACATAATTTGCTGATTTGCTTTTCATTGATACTTATGAAGGTACAGTGTGTGTGTGTGTGTGTGTGTGTGTAGCATCCTCACGGGTCAGTTGACTATTGGGCACATAAGGTTACGTTGTGCAGGTGTTCGGTTACTATAATTGACGGGACACACTCGAGAACATTCCTGCCGCGGCAGTCGCCTTGCCCCGCACTCAACCTTGTAAGCAGGTGTTGTTGTTGTTGTTGTTGTTGCTGTTGCTGTTGTTGTTGTTGTTGTTGTTGTTGTTGTTGTTGTTGTTGTTGATGTTGTCGTCATTTCTATTGGACAACTGCGCTGCGTGCATACAAGAGCCGTGTATGTGTGTGTGTGTGTGTGTGTGTACTGGCTCACACACACACACACACACACACACACACACACACACACACACACACACACACACACACACACACACACACACACACACACACACACACACACACACACACACACTAATTCAATTGAACACTTAAGAAGAGACAAAAGAAGAGATGAAAACAGGGTCTCTCTCTCTCTCTCTCTCTCTCTCTCTCTCTCTCTCTCTCTCTCTCTCTCTCTCTCTCTCTCTCTCTCTCTCTCTATCTATCTATCTATCTATCTATCTATCTATCTATCTATCTATCTATCTATCTATCTATCTATCTATACCTATCTATATATCTATCTGTTCATCTACATACCTATATCTCCCCATTTATCTATCTGCATTTGTATGTTTTCCTGTATGTCTATCTGCCTGTCTCTCCATCTATCTATGCATCACTTTATCTATCTGTCTGTCTAACTCTCAATCATTTTACCATACAATATCTATCTGCCTCCCTCCATATCACCTACCTATCTCTCTCTCCACACTGCGAGAATCTTCTGTAACACATTATTACATCTAGGTCTTCGCTTCACACCACAAGCTCAAATAGGCGGCGGCGGGCGGCGTGGCAGACCGTGGCTGGCTTCCTTACCTTTCCTCGCCATGTTATTAAGACTTGAGCTTCCTTTTGACCTCACGCGGGCGACAGGGTGGTGGGGAGTGTGTCAGGAGGCGGAGTGAGGCGCAAAGAACGAGGAGGCTGGGAAGAGGATGGGAGGGTAAGTGAAAGAAGATATAAGCGGTCCTCAGAGGCAGCCAGGTGAGTTTAGGTGGGTGAGGGACTGGCTGAGTGGAGGGAGATGGTGAGGGATTAAGAGAGAGAGAGAGAGAGAGAGAGGGGGGGGGAGACTGACAAGCGGGAGAAATAGATAACAGACAAAAATAGACACAGACTAAATAACAGAGACTTGGAAGAAGACAGACAGACAGACAGACAGACAGACAGACATAATAAGGAGACACACAGATAGTGAACAAATGAACACACAAACATTCGTACAGACAGATACTGACATATGAACAAATCAAACAAACTGGAGTAGACGGAAAGAAGAGCACAAAATACGCATACATATATACAGACAGACAGACGGATAGATAGACTTATAAATAGAAAGACAGGTAGGCAGACATCAAGACAAGCAGTTACAAGAACACACAGATAGACAGACGGATAGATAGGTAAACGGAGGCGAGTATTGGGGAGGGGGGTGAGGGAGAGGGGAGGAGGAGGAGGGAGAGGGGCCAGGCGAGGCGGGGGAGAGGGGAGGAGGGTGGGTGGCGATGATGGAGGTGTCCCAGCCAGCTGACAGGAAACTAAGTCACCATCACAGATTATCTCACTCTTATCTTTTCCCGCGGTGGGGAGAGAGAGAGAGAGAGAGAGAGAGAGAGAGAGAGAGAGAGAGAGAGAGAGAGAGAGAGAGAGAGAGAGAGAGAGAATCATAGCAACTTTAGTACATTACTGCTGCTTCTACTTCTACTGCTACTACTACTACTACTACTACTACTACTACTACTACTACTACTACTACTACTACTACTACTACTACTACTACCGATAATAATAATAATGATGATAATAATAGTGATAATAATAATAATAATAATAATAATAATAATAATAATAATAATAATAATAATAATGCTATAGCTACGCTTTTCATTAACTGCCAGTATTTCTACAACAACAACAACAACAACAACAACAACAACAACAACAACAACAACAACAACAACAACAACAACAACAACAACAACAACAACAACCACAAAAGACATTTCAGCTTTACACTTTTCAAGATTTCAAGACCCATGCTGCTGCCAACCACTGGTGCTAATACTCCTACTAATGCGGAGTTCGGAATCACTGAAATCGCTCTCAAGGGTCAAACCGCGCGCGCGCCCGTGTGTGTGTGTGTGTGTGTGTGTGTGTGTGTGTGTGTGTGTGTGTGTGTGTCCAAAAAGTTCATTTATTTACATATATATATACATTTATTTAGCTTTTTTGTTTTTATTTACTAGGTCATTTATGGGGAGAATATTCTCCTTGCATGCAAAGAATGCAGGTAATGGGTAACTTTTTTCCCCTTTTCATGATAAAATTCCTTATTTTAAGCGATGGACGGAACAATGCAACGACCCGCGCTTATAAAAGGCATTCCTCCTCCTCCTCCTCTTCTTCTTTTTCTTCTCCGTCTTCTTTTCCGTTTTCTTCTTCTTCCTCTTCTCATTATTATTATTATTATTATTATTATTATTATTATTAGCAGTAGTAGTAGTAGTAGTAGTAGTAGTAGTAGTAGTAGTAGTAGTAGTAGTAGTATTGTTGTTGCTGCTGCTGTTGCTATTATTATCACTGCTACTACTACTACTACTACTACTACTACGACTACTACTGCTACTTCTGCTGCTGCTGCTGCTGCTGCTGCTGCTGCTGCTACTGCTACTGCTACTGCTACTGCTACTGTTACTCCATCACCACCACCACTTCTGTCAAGATAGGGCCTGGGAACACGGTGGCAAGGAAGTGTGAGGAAAGCGGACATATGGGAACTCTCTTCCTTGATACCGTCAGCCTGAAGATCAGTAACGAGGAAATTCGTCGCTGTGCTCCTTCTTATTACGTATTTCATAATTTCTTGGTTCTCTCTCTCTCTCTCTCTCTCTCTCTCTCTCTCTCTCTCTCTCTCTCTCTCTCTCTCTCTCTCTCTCTCTCTCTCTCTCTCTCTCTCTGCGTTCAGTTCTTGCCAGCTGATCAGTGGTTGTAACGAAACATTGCGTCACAGCCACGCCTGTTTTTCGTTTTTTTTGTTTTTTTTTTTTTGGGGGGGGCGTTGCTGCTGCTGTTACTACTACTACTACTACTACTACCAATACTACTACTACTACTGATAATAATAATAATAATAACAATAATAATAATAATAATAATAATAATAATAATAATAATAATAATAATAACCGTGCTCAACTTCTTAGCTGTATGTTTTGTTTTTTGTTTTGTTTTTTGTCTTTTCTCCATCCTCACTTCATCCTTTTCCTCCTTCGCCTTGGAACGTTTTCTCTCCTACCTTCTCTTTCCTTCCCAACTTCCCTCCCTTTCCTGCCTTCATTCCTCCTCTCCCTAACCTTTCCTTCATCCCTCCTTCCCTTCCTAACCTTCCTCCATCCCTCCTTCCCTCCCTGACCTCCCTCCTTCTCTCGCTACCTGACCTCTCTCCCTCCCCACCTTCCCAGCACGGCACAACTTTGTCCTTCTCGTTACACAAGTTGGTAACTCCAGCGATCAGCCCTATCACAGAGCCGCGCCCCAGCCTCGTCCTGCCCTGAGCCACCAACAGAGGGATGGGCGGGGAGGATGTGTGCGCGCGTGTGTGTATGGCGATGTGTGTGATGTCGATGAAAGTGAAGGGAGATTGTGATAGGTAAATATATGATATGACAGGTCTCTCTCTCTCTCTCTCTCTCTCTCTCTCTCTCTCTCTCTCTCTCTCTCTCTCTCTCTCTCTCTCTCTCTCTCTCTCTCTCTCTCTCTCTCTCTCTCTCTCTCTCTCTCTCTCTCAGATTAACGTCAGAGTTTGTCTTCCTCTGCTTATCTGGTCCTCTTCCTTTCGTTTCGTTCTCCTGTTCATGTCTCCTCTTCCTCCTCCTGAGGCTCTTGGTCGCCCTGCCGCCCCCTGGAGTCCCTACTGAATGCACAGTTATATAGGTCCATCAGGCAGGCCGGTGCTCTCCTCACCTGAAGGCCTGAAGAAAGGTGTGTGCGGGGGAGCGCCAGGAGGACAGGAGGGCAAGAGGGTGGGGTAGCTTAGAGGAGTGATGCTACTGGGACAAGCTGAGGCTTTCTTGTAGTTGTATTGGCAGTGGTAGTGGTAGTAGTAGTAGTAGTAGTAGTAGTGGTAGTAGTAGTAGTAGTAGTAGTAGTAGTAGTAGTAGTAGTAGTAGTAGTAGTGATGGTTGTGGCGGTGGTGGTTGTGGCAGTGGTGGTGGTGGTAATAATAGTTGTTGTTGTGGTGGTGGTGATGGATGTAGTAGTAGTGTAATTTGGAAGGTGGTGGATGTAGTAGTAGCGGTTATTGTTTCCGTTATAGGTGTAGTAGTAGTAATTGTTGTTCTAGTTGTAATTGTCTTTGTTTGTTTTAAGAGGACAATCGATGTGAACCAAACTCTGCGTGCACCTCGGTATCTTTGTTGTTTGTTTGGGAACACACACATTAACATCTACCTCTACTTGATTCTGGCAACGCAAGGGTTTCATGAAGGCAGAATGTGTTAGCAGGATATCAGTTTCTGTGATGACATCTACACCAAACATGTCCTTATTGGGTGTTTCTAGGATATCAGTCTCCCTCATTTTCTAATGTTTTATCATGTTTTCTGATGTTCTTGTAGGATGATAGGTGAAAAGAGGTAGTTGTTTCATACAGGCACTGCCACATGTAGGCCTGATGGCTTCTTGCAGCTTCCCTTATTTTTTTTTATGTTTTTGTGGTGACAAAATTTACAACAAACATGTTCTTATTGGAAGCATCCCTCGTTATTCAGAACAAAATATAAAGCCTAAGTGAAATGAGATTACCTAATCAGCGTTTTTCAGTTCAGCAGTTTTATCAAAGATAAATAATTCAGTGCTTCCATTATTTTTTTCATATTGTATACAAGGAAAAATCCTTATCGGTTACTGTTTTGGCATCAGTCTAGTGCTGGTGGAGGAACATTCTACTTACCTCACTTACGTCATGTTCCGTTGAGCCATTTTCCTCGAATTCTGTTGGGAACTGAATTTCCGGGATAATGTGAGATAAAGACGAAAAGCGACAGGATGTATAGCAGGTGATAGGGGAGAGGGTATGAATTCCCATTACTCCTCCTACTCCTCCTCCTCTTCCTTTTCCTCCCGGCATGGCACATTAACCCGTCAGGGCAAGTGAGGGCCGCGTCACGGGACGTCCTGATCTCTAATGAACTTCCAGGTGAGTTAAGGACGAGGAGTTTAAGGCGTCTCGAGAAGCTGCGGCTCAAGGAGACCAAGAGGAGAGGAGTGAGGAAGAAAAATAGGGAGGGTAGAAAGGGACACAGATGATAGGGGAAATTAACGAGTAAAGAAGTGAAGGAGGAGGAGGAGGAGGAGGAGGAGGAGGGTAAAATTGCTAAATAAATCTAGGAGAAAGAATGATAGGAGAAAATTCAAGAAAATCAATTGCATTTAACAAGCAAACTACAAACAGACCTTTAGGTCTATGTAAGCGTGTTTAGAAGCTAATTTAAATTAACAACCGGATGAAGGAATAAGGTAGTAAAGCAAAAAAACTTTTTCATCACCATCACCTCCTATTTTCATGTACATGGAAACAGTTGGGAAAAGGACCATGCGCTGTGGAAAAGTCCGGTTTTCACTGGAAAGGATGAAAGGAGCCAAATTCACCTCATGGTGAACTCTGTTTTGACAATCTGGAAGAGTGAACATATTGAAGAGTAAAAGTGAAAAAAATAAATAAAAATAAATAGAATAGATTAAAAATTAAAGTATGCAAAAACCATGTCATACTGCAACATACCATAGTGACTGAATATGATTAAGATGTGGATATGTTGGCAGCCTGTGCTACACTTGAGAAGATGGTCATAAAATGCAAAGAACTTATAATCTAATGTGTATCTATTCAGACAAGAAGGTATTTTGTTGAGTTTATCGGTTTTATTTATGAAAGTTTCGAGTGAATTGTTTGTTCACGGCTAGTGAAGGTAGTTTATTTGTTCACGAGCAGGAGGAGGAGCAGGAGTGCAGTGATCATGGAAAAGAAATAGAAATGAATAGGAGAGAGAGAGAGAGAGAGAGAGAGAGAGAGAGAGAGAGAGAGAGAGAGAGGCTAGAAATACTCCTCTCCTATCATGTTCGTCTCTTAACAACAGGAATGTGTCTTATTTTTCATTGATGATTGTTTTGAAAGGCTGCTTACATACATCTCGTTTGTTGTGTCTGTATACTTCACATAATACGAAATATTCAACAATCTTGTTTCTTCTGGTGTCGCATTAACACATGTCTATTTTCTGTCACCTTCCATACTGTTAAGAAATTTGCCGGCAAATTCATCATAACAACCATCACGCTGCCAAACGTACGATGATAACATCTAAATACATATATTTTCTATTCCTAATCATCTTCTGTAGAAAGCAGTAACGTACATACAGTCAACTATAGTTATGTATCATTGTACCGTGTAGTCAGTGTGGATAGAAGGGAAAGTGGAGGGTATGACAGCCAGGCAAGCACACACACCTGTTGCGGGGCACACGTGGGGCAGCCACAAGGTGACACGTGGACGGCCGCGCTCAGCTGATCGCAGGCGCCACACAGCTGCTGCTCCCTCCACACCCATACACTGCCTACCTCCACCACCCTTGCCTCACCGGACTGCCCTCTGGTCACACCTTGCTGCTGCTCCCCACACCTTGACGCAGGTAACCATGACCTCGTAGCTCTCACTTAACGTTGCATCACCATCCACCAACATTCAGTACAGGTTGCGTCAAAACGTTTCCCCAGCTTCCACCCCTCGTGAAGCGCCACTCATGTGATTGCTTCCTCTGTGAGTCACCTCATAGACATATTATGGGTCGGCTCGTATGAACCGCATTCTTAAATGTTCCATCTCTTCACCACGTCCACTTTCAAGAGGCTTTAGTAGAAGCCAGTGGGTTTTACGAGGATGTTTATCAGTTTAACAGTTGTATTCTAATAAAAAAAAAAAAAGATAATTTGTACTGTTATCTCTGTAGCCCCAGAAGGTAAGTCTTACCAATAACGGCACCTTATCATGTTGCTGCCCCTCTTCAGGACAAGGAAGCTTTGGGGCACTAGTGTTGATGTGTAGTCCTCGTCTGGCTGGGAATCTGCTGAGAAAGCAAGGTTTTATGGTGGAGGAGGCCAAACTAGGCCAAATTTGGGTTATTTCTAAAATCTAATGACAAAGATACCACTTTTGAGAAAAATCCTTAAAAACTCAACAAGCAGAATATCTGCTTCCCACATCCCCCACTATGTTATCCTAATCTTTTGAAGTCATGGGAGGTCTCTATCCTCCACATTCCCCACTATGCTCTCTCAACCTGTAAAATTGCAGTTTAGCACAATACATCCTATCTTCTTTTCTTTTCCTCCTCAGGAACAAAAAGATGGGATTTAGCCGTGAAGTTGTGCAAGTGGTGATCATTGCTGCTGCTGTGGTGAGCTGTGTGTCAGCCTCAAAGCCTCCCAAGTCAAAGGTAAGAGTCATAATCCATGGCACCACACAATGTCTCGGTAGATGTGCCTGCACCTTGAATTTTTGTAATAGTATCAGTACAGTCTTGGACTAATTAGTGGCTTATCCCTGACTGAAGTCAGAAAGAACTGTTAATGAGGTATTTTCTTCACATAACCACAAAGTGAAGCGGATGATGCCTGAATATTTTGTTGGGTAGGAATGTGAATGGATGAGTTTGAGTGGAATGTTTTAGGTATATTATGCAAGTATAATATCCATGAGGTATGAAGGAAAGTGGTTTGAATGATGGTGAGGGAAACTAAGTGTGCTGCATCCTAAATGCCCAACAGGAAGTGTTATTATTAGGAGTTGAGGAAAATTGCCGCAAATGGGTTAAAGATGTATATAAATTAAATGTCAGGTTTTATATGAATAGGTAATTCAAAATTCCTTAGTAGTTTGTCATGCTTCTCATTTGTATTTTTATATATTTTATATAAAGCATGACAAACTTTCAAATTATAACTTGGGGATACTATTTTACACAGAGTGATAAGAGTGATACCCAAAAGAGTTCTCCAAACTGTTCTATGAAGTGCCATTGTTATTGTCTTGGGGTGTGGAGGTGCTCAGCTGTGTGATGTGGGCTTCACTGGTGCTTTTCTACCAAGACAGAAAAGGTATCATATGCTACGAGTAGTAGAGTGTGTGTGTGTGTGTGTGTGTGTGTGTGTGTGTGTGTGTGTGTGTGTGTGTTCTAAAATCAAGAAAAGTTCCAATCCTTAGCATTCTGGGCATTCTTGAAAAACAAGAAGCATTACTCAAATTCTTGTCAATTCAAAAAGATGTCACTGTGGGCCTTGTTTATAAGCTTAATATAAAAACCACACCACACAGAAGTGTGTGTGTGCATAGATGTCTGTGTGTCTGTGTCTATTAGGAAGTATTAAGAGAAGTGTGCTTCAGGAAGCACAGGTATTCCTTGTGTGAGACTGATGATGTGTTCGTTCCCCTGCAGGTTTTGAAGTGTGCTGTGTGCCGCAGCGTGGTGAGTGAGCTGCACGACGCCATCCTGGAGGTAGGTGATGTGTGTGTGTGTGTGTGTGTGTGTGTGTGTGTGTGTGTGTGTGTGTGTGTGTGTGTGTGAGAGAGAGAGAGTGTGAGAGTGTGGCATGCTGACATAGTTAGAGTATGAAGGACTTGTGTGCTCCCATACATGTCAGTTTCAAACTTGGCCGTAAACGTGTGGATGTTCAGGGTTTCCAGGGTCTGTGTTCTTCAAATATCTTGCCTGTTTTAATGTGTATTGGGTGAGGTCTCTCTCTCTCTCTCTCTCTCTCTCTCTCTCTCTCTCTCCTTCTCTCTCTCTCTCTCTCTCTCTCTCTCTCTCTCCTCTCTCTCTCTCCTCTCTCTCTCTCTCTCTCTCTCTCTCTCTCTCTCTCTCTCTCTCTCTCTCTCTCTCTCTCTCTCTCTCTCTCTCTGCTTCTGCATTTGCCATTTTATTGTATTTTCTGCTTCCTGCTGTTTAAAAAGATGGAGTTGACAGGGAGGAGGAATGGAGCCTGAAAACTTGGATATTCTGTAAAACAGTGCAGAAAATACCTTTACATTTTTTTATAATTTCATACATCTTTCCTTATTGTCCCTTTATATTTGAGAGAGAAAGCAACATTTATAACACAACATTACATATATTCTAGGTTGATCCCAGGAAAACCATTGATGTGGGCTCCTATCGCATTGAGGCTGATGGAAAACAGAAGGTTTCAGCTGTGAAGTATGCTGGCTCGGAGGTATTGTCAGTCTTTCAAAAGTAATCGTAGTTAAGTTTTGTAGTTCCCTGTTTAGCCATTCCTATGCTACTAACACTAACCTTGCTTCATTATTTACAAATTGATAACACCTTTCTCATTTTTTTGTAGTCAGTCATGTACACTATGTTAACAAATAGCATTCACTTTTTTAATAATTTATCAGAATACAAAGTCTATGTTCTTAATAGAATTAAAGACTGACAAAGATGTCATTTTCCAGTTTTTAGTACTGCCCAAATCAGAAATGAGTGTAATAACCATTGAGAGATGCAGAATGAAGGAATGCCTTTATAGGTAGCACACACCACCATCATCACCATGCATTTGGTTACTTCGTCAGATGCACATGATGGAAGTGATGGAGACAGTGTGCAAGAGCATGAAGGACTATGCTCAGGCCAGACACAAGGAGACAGGACGCCTGGAGGCCATCAAACTGGTGGTTGGTGGCAGCATGAACCCACGCATGGGGGAATATGAAATGGTGCAGGACCCAGACCTCAACAAAGGCCTGGAGTTCCACTGTGAGGCAATTCTTGAGGAGTTTGAGGATGAAATTGGGTCATTCTTCAAGAGCAATGGTGACAGCAAACTGTTTGACCTGCAGGAACAGTTTTGCAATGAGGTGACAAGTTTGTGCTCAGGTGTCAAGGATGAGTTATAGTGCAAGAAAACATGCAGGTACTATTTATATTTTGTTCTTGTTCATGTTGTAGTTTGGTTTTGTATGCAGTTGCATGATGACAGCAATAACTTTGTAGAATTTGTTATCTCTTATAAAATGACCAAGTAACAACTTAGTAGAATATGATGTGGTATCCAGTAGCCAGAATGTTGTGGTGGGCATGGGGAAGGTCAACATGGTGACTGGACCCTTGTAGTCTTCTCCTATACATGAAACAACCAGTTAGTGACATCCAAAAATATACTTACATATGAACTTGGAATGTACTTATTCCTGGTGAGAAAAAAATAAATAGAATGTACCATGAAAAGTAGCATCTAGAATTATCAAAACTTTGGCCTCCCTTGATATCAGACAACCCTGAGAATGTTGGGGTGTGCGTGCATGTGTGTGTGCATACGCGTGTGTGTGTGTGTGTGTGTGTGTGTGTGCGTGCATGCGTGCATGCGTGCGTGCGTGCGTGCGTGTGTGTGTGTGTGTGTGCCTTTCTTCAACTCATTCAGTTTTAATATTTCAACATGGGAAGTTTCATTTCCTAACATGATTTAGTCTCTTAACTTGAGTTCCTATCCCATCTTTCCCTATCAATACTTCTCCTTTCCTCTTTTTGTTGTTCCCATTATTGTTTTAATCTCTCTCTCTCTCTCTCTCTCTCTCTCTCTCTCTCTCTCTCTCTCTCTCTCTCTCTCTCTCTCTCTCTCTCTCTCTCTCTCTCTCTCTCTCTCTCTCTCTCTCTCTCTCTCTCTCTCTCTCTCTCTCTCTCTCTCATATCAGTCTGATTCTTCCTCATGTGACAGCTTTTTAAGACTTGGAGTTGGCAGTTGCTGTTTTTGTCTGTGTATATCAGCCTGACAGATACTCATAGCACTGACAAATCAACATGCCTTATTGTACTTTAAGAAAGAAATGTACATGTGTTTCTCTTATGGTGATTTTTGCAAAACTTTAGCCACCTCTCACTCTTCAGCTCCTTTCTTTTTCTCTTTTGTAATTATCAGTTAGTGTATCCAGCTGATGCCCTCCTGAAAACTGGGTAATGTAGGTTGGGCATACACACAAGGAGCACAGATATGGAAGAGGGTTTCCCCAGTCCCCTTACTCCATCCCTTTCAGTCACTTTGTGTGATGGTGCTGGGAATGTTGCCAGGCAGTGTTCTACTATTCTCAACTTTTCTTGCTCATGTCCATGTTGTTCAAGCTGCCTTTGCTGCATTTAGGATCTAACCATGATGGTATGTTGTTATTTACCTCTTTCTTGTGTTTTGCCTTTGTTTCTTAGTCATCTTGTCACCTTTAGAAGCTTTTCATTTCTTTATTTTGTTTTCCAGTGTCTGTTTTTTTTCAGGTTTTCCATTTCCTTTCTTGAGATCTTTTGCTTCATGCTTCTGGGTGCTTCAGGGTTCTGCCTAACCAACATTGCTCTCCATCCAACATCTGGTACAGTTTTTTTTTTTTTCCCACTTTTATCCCTGCAAAAAAAAAAAATCCTTATGAACTTTTACTTCTTCACTTCTACATCCCTCATAATCTTATCTCATTATTCTAGGTCAGACTCAGGCAGCCCTCCTATCTTCATCCTGCAACTCAGCATTCATATACTACACGACAGTTGCTCTACAGTTCATTTCCACAATTGCACAATATTCATCACTTGAGAACATCCATGCAGTTTGGCAGCATGTGGGTTTCACTCACAAAGTTTAGGTTTTCTTACTGATCCAGAGGAAAGATTACATGGAATAATGTAATTTTGTAATAAAATGACACATTACAAGCTTGACTCAGTCTCTTGAAAATACAAATAAGTAAATACACAACTTTCTTCTCCTACTGGAGAACTTGTTGAACTCACTTGTGAAGTGGAACAGTAAAACACGAAGTGTACAGAATGTTCAGAATTGCCATGGACAAAATGGATGAGGAGTAAGACAAGTTTGGTATTGATTTATGGATCACATCTTCAGTCTTTGGATAATGACAAAGAAGATTAAAAACACTGACAAAATAAGAGGAATATGTGTTTCATTCATGGATCTTGGGAATCTGTGCCACAGCTAAGAAAAGGTGAGCACTTCTTTTTAGAATCCTGTGATTGCTGAGATAACCTCACAATAAAGGCCCGTCCACACAGTCAAGCAGACCAACAGGCACTGCCCACAACCAGGCTAAGTTCACAGGCACAACTGTAGTGTTGTCCACATGGTGTTGATCTGGTCCAGTCCAATCCAGGCACAGCCAGAGCAACTGCTTGGACATAGACAGTGTCTGGTGGTTTCACACCACTATCAACACAGGCACTTACTGTGCTTTAGTGGGCACAAGCAGTAAGCCATTCAGCAGGAAAACTGCACGTTTGTGGTTGTGGACACTACTCAGTCATCTGGACGTAATAAAGTTTCCTCATAGAGATCATTTTTACAAAGTCTGCATGAGTTGAGTATGTATTAGTTTTACAGGATCCAGATCAGTTGCTCAATGACTGCAGCTGAGTGCTGAGTGCTGCAGCAAAATGAACACTGTCATCTTGGTGGCCTTCATGGAAAGAGGCTGGCCATGGACACACAATATAATGCTCAAACACCACTTTGCAAAAAATTATAAAATGAAATTGAGAGGTTGGCTAGTTTAGTTTTTTATGTGTCTTGATACTCCTCTCAACAGGAAGAGGGAAAAGAGAAACAGGCTTAGACTTCCAAAGTTAACTAACTAAAGAGACAAAAGAGTGAGATGGATAGCATAGGGTTGAGGGTGAGCAGGTCTTGTGCAGTGAGGAAGTGGGAGGAGGGAGGCATACAGTTAGCAAGTTTAGAAAAACAATAACTATGGAAAATAATTATGAAAAATAAAGAGATGCATCACTGCACTGAGCTGTAAGAGACTGAAGACTCAAGTAAAGGAGACAAGTAGAGGCAAAAAGCTTTTGATTCCATCCAGTTTGATGAGGCTGTGAAGGTGTATCCATTCCATACACGGGAACCATACTCCATGTAAGAACAGATGAGGTCCTTGTGTTGAGTTAATATTTGGGAAGGAAGAAATTGGCAGTGAAAGAACATATGGCTCCATGTTAGTTGTTTTAATAAACAGTGAGATGTGAAATTTCCAGTTGAAATTTTTAGATAAGCACAGCCTTTTATTGCACTATTAATATATCTTACTAATAAGAAATTTTTTTTGTCACTTATGGTCTATGAATAAATCTGGTTGTAAGATGAATAAAGGCAAGGGTTGGCAGTATTAGTAGAAATCATCATAGGATGGAATTTAAGTTCTTTTGTGTTTGCAGATGGCAATAGAATGTAAATTTGTAAATCAGTCCAATACTTTCAAAATAATAAATGTTAAAAGACAATACTT
The DNA here is from genome assembly GCF_035594125.1 of Scylla paramamosain. Classification (NCBI taxonomy): domain Eukaryota; kingdom Metazoa; phylum Arthropoda; class Malacostraca; order Decapoda; family Portunidae; genus Scylla; species Scylla paramamosain. Next base: position 795,402 of record NC_087163.1, read on the forward strand.
CTAGAGCAGAAAACAAGATTATTGACTTAGCAGAGAGCATGTAGGGTAGAATTAGAAAACCATAAGCAGTAAGGGAGGTGAGACAGTTAATGGAAAGAGTAAATGAGTCTAGATAACTCAACCCCATCCTGTCCAAGAATGTAAACCAGGAAAGACAACAGAGAAAGAGAATCATGTAGAGAAGAAAATTAATGCAATTTTGGGTGTGTATAAGATGGTCAGTGGGCATACTTGAGGGGGCACTTCAGGATAGCTTAAACAACATAAGCAGGAGTTGATGTTAAGGAATGAATTGAAGACAGAAGAAGCAAGGAATTGTCAGAGATGTCTGTGGTTTCAGGGACAAAAAGTTGGAGTATGTTATAATGGAGGAGAAATTATTAATTGAATGGTGATAAATTGCACCCCCTTGAGATGATGTGCAAGTGAGATGACAAGAATATAAAGTGAGTGGATGATGTTAGTGCAAGCAAGTTTTTTTTTTTTTTTTTTTTTTTTTTTTTGAAGGTGACAGGGTAGCATCAGTATCAGTTTCAGTGTACTTGTGACAAACAAGGAACAACTGCTTAAACCTCCTCCATCTGTGTTTTCTCTATCTGGTGCCTATGGTTCCCACTTTCTCCTTTGTGGTGTAATACATTCAGCACCTCATATATTTGTACGTTTTCAGCTGGAGACGCAGTCATACCTGGAGGTGGTGGAAAAACTGGCTTCTGAAGCAAAGCACAAGAGAATGCACTGCTGAAAGGGAAGAGACTGAAGCTGAAGGAAAGGAGGAGGTAAGTGGAGGCCTGTCATTTGAATCTTGTATTACCATCGGCTGCAGCACAAACTTACCCAACCTGACAGATGCATGACTCACAGGATTGAGTTGAGGAAAGGTGACCAATTGCTGCCTTCCTGATCTCTGGACACTTGAGGTGGTCACTCACTCTCATCACAGAAGATTCAACAATATGTCTTTAGGAAGGAAATATAATACATAAACTTTACAAAGAGAGATGTGTGTGTGTATTTACCTAGTTTACCTAGTTGTATTGTACAGAGCATGAACTAAAGTTCATTTTGTTCTGTTTCCATAACCATATTTATCCAGTTTCTCTTTAAACATGTGTACACTATTTGCCACAACCATCTCTTCAAATCATTCCAGATTTCAATAGTTTGATAGTGTGTGTGTGTGTGTGTGTGTGTGTGTGTGTGTGTGTGTGTGTGTGTGTGTGTGTGTGTGTGTGTGTGTGAAATCAGGAGTAGGAGCTGTAATGTTAAAGTAACTAACTTTGCATTAAAGAAATTAAGCTCATTAAACTTCATAATTACCTTTATTGTTATTATCAATGAAAATATCTTACTTTCTTAGTTTTATGTATCTGAATATTATTCTTGAAAGAGACAGCAATGATTCACTGATGCCTGACTTGCTACAGGACCAGTACAGGATCAGCACACTCACTACAGAATAGACTTAATATTTTTTTCCTGTAAAACTGCTTCACATGTACCTTCCTTTTCCTTATATATATATATATATATATATATATATATATATATATATATATATATATATATATATATATATATATATATATATATATTAGTTTAAATCATTAGGTATTTTACTCTCAATATAACACTTAAATAATTTTTAATATTATATTTAATTTTTACTTAAATCATGATTTTTTACTCCTAATATAACTCTAAATAATTGTAATACAACATATTTCATTTTGATTTAAATCATAATTTTTTTGGTCAATATAACACTTAAATAATTTTTAATACAGTATATTTAATTTTGATTTAAATAATTATTTTTCTAACTCAATTTAACACGTAAATAATTTTTAATACAATATGTTTAATTTTGATTTAAATCATGATTTTTTTACTGTAATTTAGATTAATTAAAATCACTTGATTTAAATCAAACCAACCCTGTCCTGGACATGTGTCCTGCCATCCACATCAAGCAGCAGTCAGTAGTGGTGGGACAATAGATTTGCCCTACACCACCAGTCACCAAAAATTGCAGCAGACAAGTAGGCACAGGTAGTGTAGGCCTAGCCACATACTGCATAACCACCCTCTCCTTGAAATGTGATATATTATAATGTAAAACACACACAAAAAATAAAAATATTTATTTGTAAAAATAGACAGTTGCAAAATTACCATCATTTGCCTCATATTTATGTAAATGTGTCTGCCTGTCTCACTAATAAAGGGAGCCAAGTTACATGGGCAGTTCAACTCATCAGTTAACTTCTTTGTTTTTCTGGCAATAACTGCATTGTTGTTTCATCAGTGGGAGTCACAATGATGTACTGGACATGGACAGCTTTTCTGTCATTATCTTAAACCATGTGTAACAAAAATTTGACAGGGCTTTGCTTTATTATGGGTGGTTACCCCTCCCTCCCACACCACAGACCCACAGTATTATTATTTTTACAAACCATGGTCACTCATCACATCTTTAAACCAATAATTTTCTTTCATCTCATCCCACTATGCTATATTAACAAACCAGTCACTTATCTATACACTGATAATTTTTCTCTCTCTCTCTCTCTCTCTCTCTCTCTCTCTCTCTCTCTCTCTCTCTCTCTCTCTCTCTCTCTCTCTCTCTCTCTCTCTCTCTCTCTCTCTCTCTCTACAGACCCACAGAATGTCCCCCCCAATATGTTTATAATCCACAGTCACTCACCACTTCTTCACCACAATAATTTCCTGAACATTCATACACACTCTGTTCACAATAAATAATTTCATCAAGCACAAAGACTTACCTTCATCAAGAGTAAAAACCATAAATTACATACATCTTTCTCTTCTTTTGTACAGCAGCAAGTTTATCTAATACTATATATAACTAGTGTTGAGAAAAATGTAATTCTATAAAATAGTCTAGTTAGGATGTAACAGTCTGATGCAGTTTGAAATACATTACAGCCTTTTCACCTCACCACAGCTCACACTCAACATCCTCTCTGTCTCTTCTCTAAACATAACAAAAGACATTAATCTCCATTTGAATATGGCCGTCACAGGTGGGTGTGCATTCCATCTCCTACCGTGCTCCACCTCACCAACACAAGGTGGTCACACTATTACAGAAGCAAGGGGACTCAGTTGAAAATTAGTGTGTGCAATACTGAATGATTCCTTAGTTATGGTTCTAGCAAGACAAATAAATCACAAAAGAGTAATGCTGTTTTTTCTTTGCTTCATCCTTAAGTAATAGTATGCATGGTAGTTACAATGCTAGAACTACCCTCCTACGGCTTCTATCCTTCTCTCTGTAACTTCATCTCATTTCCTTTCTGACCATTCTATTGCTGCTGTGGTAGATGGTCACTGTTCTTCTAAATCTATTAACAGTGGTGTTCCTCAGGGTTCTGTCCTGTCACCCACTCTCTTCTTATTATTCATTAATGATCTTCTAAACCAAACTTCTTGTCCTATCCACCCCTATGCTGATGATACCATTCTGCACTTTTCCACGTCTTTTCATAGACATCCAACCCTTCAGGAAGTAAACATTTCACGCAGGGAAGCCACAGAACGCTTGACTTCTGATCTTTCTAAAATTTCTGATTGGGGCAGAGCAAACTTGGTATTGTTCAATGCCTCAAAAACTCGATTCCTCCATCTATCAACTCCTCGACACACCCTTCCAGACAACTATCCCCTCTTCTTCAATGACACTTCTTCAATGACAACTGTCCCCCTCTTCTACACTGAACATCCTCGGTCTGTCCTTTACTTATAATCTGAACTGGAAACTTCACATCTCATCTCTAGCTAAAACAGCTTCTATGAAGTTAGGCATTCTGAGATGTCTCCACCAATTTTTTCTCACCCCCCCCAACTACTAACTCTGTACAAGGGCCTTATCCATCCATGTATGGAGTATGCTTCACATGTCTGGGGGGGTTCCACTCATACTGCTCTTCTAGACAGAGTGGAATCAAAAGCTTTTCGTCTCATCAACTCCTCTCCTCTAACTCACTGTCTTCAGCCTCTCTCTCATCGCCGCAATGTTGCATCTCTAGCTGTCTTCTACTGCTATTTTCATGCTAACTGCTCTTCTGATCTTGCTAACTGCATGCCTCCCCTCCTCCTGTAGCCTCACTGCACAAGACTTTCTTCTTTCTCTCATCCCTATTCTGTCCACCTCTCTAACACAAGAGTTAACCAGTATTCTCAATCATTCATCCCTTTCTCTGATAAACTCTGGAACTTCCTGCCTGCTGCTGTATTTCCACCTTCCTATGACTTGAATTCCTTCAAGAGGAAGGTTTCAAGACACTTATCCTTCAATTTTTGACTAACACTTTGGACCCTTTTTATGGGACTGGCATTTCAGTGGGCATTTTTTTTATTGGATTTTTGTTGCCCTTGGTCGTGTCCCTCCTACATAAAAAAAAAAAAAGTTTATTCTCTCCCCATCTCTCACTATCTCAGGAAATCAGACAAACTGAAAGATAAAGTTGAAAAAAATGTGATCAGTATGCTTCTATTCCACTTATAAAAAACAATACCTGGAGCTTAAACAGTTTCAGCTCCTCTTCTCATCCTTCAGCATCTTCATTTCTTCCATTTAACAATACTAGACAGCTGATGTATTTTCTTGCTTCTCTTGTTATGCTTCCTTCTCGCTTCTTGAGAGACCTTAGCACTGAGACTGGCAGCTTGTCTGTAGATGCAAGAGAACCTAGGAACATCTTGCTCATTTTGGTCTTCATCTTCACACTCAGCTATCTCCCATCCAGCAGTAGTGTGGACTTATGGCTGTGGACAGAGGATAAAGATGAGGGTGAAGAATGAGGTGGGGCTGTGTGGTTCAGATGATAGGGCAAAAAGAGTGTGTTGTAAGACAAGCAAAGATAGTAAAAGGTTGAGGAGTGTGTCAAAAACAGAGTGAGGATACAAGAATGGAAAAAAAAATTGTAGTGTGATGGATTTGCTTAGTTGTAATTTATAAGACACTAATTACTCTCACTTCTGTCTCTATATTTATCCAATCTTTCCTTCAATAGGTGCACACTCCATGCTGTGTGTGACTGCATCTGTATGACCATGTACACAAGTATAAACTGACACAAGCAATACTTTCACTTGCAATATGCATACAAGAAAACAACAACCAGCAGCACCACAAAGAGGTCAGCTGGTGGTGATGCAAATGAGACCCTGCAAGACCATACAAGTCCATGTTATTTCACCCACAAAAAAGCCTGGGATAAACTCAAGTTTTTCCATCTGCTGCCTGCACCTCTGAGCCACCTAAGTCATCACCACACTCCTGCCATGCTGCACCACAGCATCACACCTGTCATGTGTTGCTCACAGCACACAAAGCCACATCTTAATGATAAAACTCAAACATACCCTGTATTTTTTTTTTTCACTGCCATCACATTTGTCTGGGAGCATAAGTCTATCACAAATAATCTCTTTTCTCTAATTCTAAAAGCATTAATTCAAATGACACCAACAAACAGCACAACACACAACATAAGCTGGTGTTTGGCTAATCTAAGATTTTCATTTTTCCATCACTGGTGTCAAAACATTATACAATGAAGCAAGGACATTATAACAGCTCTCAAAGGCACAAACTTTTTACAGCATTGCATATAAAAGTAACTACACTGTGACTAACTTATTTCCACTCAACATTTTACTGGAAGGGAGCTGAGCTGGTTCTAGCCTTCTGAGGACCCTGGGTTGGCTTATATTTTGGGGTACCACAATGTGATGTAACCTGCATTTTTTCCAAGGGCAGTTTTACCTGTAACATTATGACATATATACTGGTAATGGGAATCAACAGCATTCACACACAATGAAAATGAATGTAGGTAGCTTTTCGTCTCATCAACTCCTCTCCTCTAACTGACTGTCTTCAGCCTCTCTCTCACCGCTGCAATGTTGCATATCTAGCTGTCTTCTACCACTATTTTCATGCTAACTGCTCTTCTGATCTTGCTAACTGCATGCCTCCCCTCCTTCCACGGCCTCGCTGCACAAGACTTTCTTCTTTCTCTCACCCCTATTCTGTCCACCTCTCTAACGCAAGAGTTAACCAGTATTCTCAATCATTCATCCCTTTCTCTGGTAAATTCTGAAACTCCCTGCCTGCTTCTGTATTTCCACCTTCCTATGACTTGAATTCCTTTAAGAGGGAGGTTTCAAGACACTTATTCATCAATTTTTGACCACTGCTTTGACCCTTTTATGGGACTGGCATTTCAGTGGGCATTTTTTTTTTATTAGATTTTTGTTGCCCTTGGCCACTGTCCTTCCTACATAAAAAAAAAAAAAATTAACCTCTTTCAAACTACATTTAGACAAATTATGGCAAATAAGTCATTACAACTAGTACTGTCTTAATACTTGATGGTCCCTAGACACAAAGAGGAACCTGGAAGTGACTAACTGTATTGCTGTTAGTTAAAACAGGCCTTTAACTCTTATGTCTAATTCTTTAATAGCCACTGAGTTTTCATGTACTTACCAGCAAGATAAACATTCAAGAGACACACTCTTCCAGCACTTTGTCCAGCTTTTCCACAACTTGATGGTTCTTGCTGCCTTCATGGGCTCTGAACCAGGCTGTGAGAGGCATCCTGCACCTGTTAGTGAGGCAAGTCATCAGTCATCATGAAAACAATCTGCTACTACATCACATCTCAGTGACTTCTATCATTGTTTTCATGGTTAATATTTTTCAGAATACATGCTACCATCACATCTACAGAAGTGGTAGATTAATATGCCATACTCACTTCCACTGTTCTTGTGGAAGGAAGTGAGTGTGAGTGGCAATGCTGCTGGCCGCCATGAGATGCACCACACTGGGGAGCTGCATCACATGGTGCAGTCAGCTTCAGGGACAGGGACTTTGACAGCCTTGGTTGATAGCCCCCAAGGGGAACATCACCCTCACATCAAACCTACTCACCATCAGAGAAGGACTTTCAGGGGACAAAACCTTTTGGTCTTAACATACAACTGTCCAACTGGATAAGGATGACTTACTTCAAATATGTTAATTTCTCCTAGTCTAAGTTTTTTTCCTATCTGCTGACAGTCTCCTTACAAAATTTTACTTGTAACAGATTGAAGGCAGACCAGAGGACTTACAACTGATGGAAAACACTAAACACTGTTGAAGGAAGTGAAGGAAATGTGGCATATTACTCTACTGCTGACCATGACCCTGCCAGCCTTACATGGCACTGACATTCTTACAATAGTCCTCTCACTCATCATTTAAACTCTGGAGTGTGTTTCTTTACTTGCAATAATGACTCAGATGCCTTTAAAGGAGGAGTATCAAAACATCTGGGGAGCTAAGTGGAAACACTTGTTACTGTCTCTGAAAACAGTAGCCATTTTTTCACCTATGATCATCTGCTGGTTGCCTAAACAGCCTTTCCCCTCAGAAAGAGCTTAAAAGCTCATAGAGACTAATCTTTGGGTAGGAATGAGACCACTCACACACCACACACCAGGACAGCAAAGTCATAAACTCTCAGCTTACATTCCATACCTACTTACTACTTGGTGAACAGGGGCTACACACTATGAGGTTCAACCATCTGCCTTGCCACACCCAGGACTTGAATTTGGGCCTTCTTATTTGTAGGCTAAGCATGCTAACCACTATCAAGAAAAGGAACCACACATGCAAGCAGTGGTTCAGACACAAACATCAACACTTTGTTGTACCAGTGCAGACAAAGGACACTAAAATTTGTAAATGTTTCCTTTTTTTCTGATTCAGTTAAATAGTATTGAAAACCTTGTGTTTTGTACACAACATCCATCACCCAAGTATAAAAAACTAAATTAGTATCACATGATAATTTCTTAAATGAATCTGCATCTCACATGATTCACATTCTACTGTATAATGGTTAGTGATATTGATCTTTAAATAAAGAAACATTTAGTCTCCCTTATACCTATAAACAATACATTCTCTCTTCCCATCTTGTGATACACTTTCATTAAGGGAATTTCTCATAATGTTTTGCACTCATTAAGGATCCATTCCAACACATCACTCAGCCCCTTCACCTTGTCTTCTCAAAATGTTTATGACAATTTAACTTCACCTTATGTTGTGTTGGGAGGTAGGCAACCACTTGACATGATTGTTTTAAATAATAAGCTAAAAGGAGAAGCCTTTAGGCTTATGCAATTTCTTACTTGTGCAATTACTTACTCTGTTCATAAACAAATGACCTCTGTGACAGACCAAAGTATATATGTATTTTTCATTAGGTTTCAGAATATTTGGGAACTTGGTTAAAGATGTGCAATGTCACAGAGGTCATTTGTTTATGAACAGAGTACTGAGAGGTGGAACCAAGTGTTGCCCATGTGAAGTAAATCTGCTTACAGATTATGCCACATGAGAGCTGACCAAAATGTTTTGCAGGTAACATTGTGTTGATTGTAAGGAATGAAAAGGATCTCCAAAACTAAGCATTGTTTTTTCAGAGACATAGTTAAAAGTAAATGTAAATACATAGAAGAAGGAAGATGATATATAATTTTAAATTTAAGACTGATAGCACAGTGTAAAATTAAGCTGAATGAAGCAACAGTGGAAAAATTCAAATAAGCTCCATGTGTGGATTTGAGGCAATGCATATAAAGAAGCATGGAAAGAGAGAAACCATTACAATAGAGGAAAGGATCTTCGAGCACACAGTGAAAGGAAAGAAATTAAGAAGGCACTGCACAACAGCATAATAGTGCACCACCAAATTACATGAGAGACAACAATGTGGAGATAAGGTAAAATAAATTTATATTTCAGGTAATGGAACTAAATATTCAAGAGGTTCCACTAGTAATGTGAATAGGATTGATAGAGAATTTTGCATGTCTGTTAACAAGAACATAATAAAATAAGGGAAGCTGCAAGAAGCCATCTGGCCTACACATGGCAGTGGTGGAGTGGGAGAGGCAGTCTGTTCATATGGAGAAAATGAGAGGTTATTATATGACAAAGCTCATCATAAAAATGAACCAGTCAAGGAGGGAATTGTTCCACTAGTAATGTGAATAGGATTGATAGAGAGTTTTGTGTGTCTGTTAACGAGAACATAATAAAAAATAAGGGAAGCTGCAAGAAGCCATCTGGCCTACACATGGCAGTGGTGGAGTGGGAGAGGCAGTCTGCTCATATGGAGAAAATGAGAGATTATATGACAAAGCTCATCACAGAAATGAACCAGTCAAGGAGGGAATCCCCAGTTTTCTTATTCTATCCCTTTTTAGTCATGTTTTATGAAATATAGAGATACTTATATGACATCCCAAGGCCCCACGCTGGTTATATGGTCAGCTGAGTGTACAACAAGTCACAGTATACAATGCAGTGATGGTAAGGTTACCATATCCCTGTATACAACAGTTTATAAATGATACAAAATCTTATCAATCAGTATGTATATATTTCCATGTACATATATTACACAGTCCATTCTATACAAGCCTCAGAGCAAACTGCCCTCCTCCTCCTCCTCCTCCTTCTCAGGCTCGTAGTGGTGGTATGTGCCTCAGGTGGTGGGAGTAGAGGCCTGGAAGAAGGGCAGTGAGTGTCATGTGGGTGAGGATGGCCGTGAGGCCCCACACCCGGGGCTCAGTGCCCAGGAACACTGGAAGGGTGTACCCAGGGGGAAATTTGGTAGAACGAAATTGAGTCTGACGCACAAAGACAGGATGGCAGAGGTTTTTGAGGGAGGCAGCTATGACAGCCTCCACCTCCCCAGGGCTGAGGGTGAAGGCAGCAGGGTTCAGGTGCCCCACATAGGCCAGCACCCCCACCACATGGGTACCCTCTGCACGGCTTGGTATAGGAGGCAGCGTCCCAAGCACTTCCACATTCTCTCCTGTAACAAGTCCAACCTCTTCATGGGCTTCCCTCAGAGCTGTGTGCACCTCGTCCCTATCCTCTGGGTCCACCTTGCCCCCAGGAAAGCACATCTCGCCAGCATGGGCATCCAGGGAGAGGCAGCGCAGTGTGTACAGCAAACTCAACTCTCCCTCAACATGGCATAGAGGCACCAACACAGCTGCTCTCGGCTTGCCACCCTTCAGGTCCCGCAGCCGAGGACTCTTTGTCTTCGCCAGGCGCACCTTCAAACTGTTCTTGTTCTCCTCTGACAGAACAGTCTCAAAAGAGAGGCTGGCAGTGGCCATCCCTCTGGTCGGTGTGGCAGCCAGCCACATAGCTGCTTGACACATCTGTCAGACAAGACAAAGGTAAGGCAGAGCCTCATTGGCATGGACATCCACAGCACATTACCAACCACAACACTAGGCTGACCACGCATCTTCTTCCATGTGTTATGGCTAGAACTCCTTAATGTCATCATGTTACTAACACTGTCTCCTGCTGCTGCTGCAGAGGCATCTGAGCTACATGTAAAGAGCTCAGGCTCCTCCAGAGGACCAGCAATACTGTTCTTTATTATTCTTTGTAATAATAAATTACATGATAATAAACTGTGCTAGTCACTTTCAATGAGTTTTGAACTGACTTCACTAACAGCATGAAAGACTAAGAAACTGTTTCAAGCAACATAATAGCGTTATTTATTGTTTTCTGCAGATACTACATGAGGTACCGATAAATGCATAGACAATTAACCACAATGATTATCACATTATTACACATGTGTGGTTTACTGCATATGAAGCCTTATCAAAAAGGATGAAAATGCAGCTTTTCATTAATACAATAAAGAGGAGATGAATTACAGTCTGAATTAACATTAACTTTTCAATGATATGCTTTCAAGTAGATTTCTTTTACATGATGCAAAACTGTTCAAAGAAATATGACAGAGTAGTACAGTACATCAAAACACTTTAGAAAATGATGTAATGCATGACAGCCCAAGATGATGCCTGCATACCACTCATGGAACAATGAAGCTGGCCTATGATGCAGTCATTGTGTTGGTTATAATCACCAATGATCCAGTTATCAAAAAACACCTGAACAACTTCCATTTCTATATTTTAAGCATTTCCACATTTGACTCTATTTGCATATTTGAATTGCTTTGTGTTAGTGCTCCCAGGTTTACTTGGGCTTCCATCCTTTACTACTCATCTTGATTCAATGCCTGTTTAATCCACTTCCCTATGCTTCCATGTGTCAGGATGAGGACCACTGTCACTGCTCCTTATGTTGCTAACACTGGGCACGGAAATTATCATCATTTACAGTATATCACAGGTCATGTCCAGCTACCACACAATCAAACAGCAATCAAATCAACATCAAGGCAAACTGAGATCTTTGTGATGGCTCAAAACATGACTCCCTACTTGGCTGGAAGGAAATTCCTGCCTTACCATAAAGGAGAACACACATTAAATAAAATAATGATGAATTTGTTTTCACTTACTCCTCATGTAAAATAATGGTGAATTTGTTTTCACTTACTCCTCATGTACAGCATTGTGTGAGACTGATGATGAATGAATCAGGGCATGTGGAGAAGCAAATTGCATTTAGCTTTACAGTTATCCTACACTGCATGCAAAACTGTGGCATGCAGTTGCTTGCAACCACTCATGTGATGTAGATGTAGCTTTCAGTGTAAGCACAGTGGAAATATCACTATAGGATTGATTCTGACGTGTTAATGGGCAATACACTTTCTCTGATAATAAAATAATGCTTTGCAAGGAACCACATGTAAATAGTATGGAGACTGACAAACTTATTAAGAAGGAATCCCAGATCAGGAGCAATGATGGGCTGGGGATTGTCATGGTGCAGCAACCACTCACAAGATCTGGTCTCATGCACTCAAATGTATCACAAAAATTATATGGAGCCTCTTGGTAGTACTCATGCTGCTTTGTTAATCCATTCAATGCAACCACTATATACATATAAACTGTGGTCTGGAGTTTACCTGTGGACAGTACCACCACCATATATACACATCCACAATATAAAACATTCATAATTCTAAAAATTATGATTGTATGATTGTAACATACTGATATCACATGGCTGAGTGAAAAAATTGAAAACTGGCCAACAGTGAGCCAGAAGTCACTCTTGGCTGGCACTGGGTGGTTAATAATCTGGCCACCTGCTGTGCATTCATGATGCACAACACTGTGTGAGTAAAAAACAAGAAACAATATTACTCCACTCCTCACATGCCTTGCCTTCTTTGACTTTAGTGACCACTGGGACTTCAACTGCAACTACAGAGGCTTGGTTTCTGGGTCTTGTCCCACATACCCAGCATTCCCCATTCACAAAGTCAGGATCCATGTTGGCTCTCCAGTATCTCTTGTGAAACGTTGAGGTGAACTTATGGAGCCCTTTCAAAAGCAAGTTCAACACAAACTTCATAGCCACTACATGTCCCCAAATCTTCAGTAAAAATAGTGTATGCAGTGCTATCATTCATCCTAAAGCTATCATCACTTCATCTGACAATCAACCAATGATCTTCCACAGTCAACTTATGTACCTGATTAATGAGCCACTGTCATAGCTTGCTGATGGCTAACAAATGTTCGTCACTGCTAAGTGAAGCTTGTCCATCTTTATAGGATAAGCATTTGTCACTTTGTATCATGCCCATAGCAGCATTGCCAAACTCTGCTAAATTATATAAATTGTTTCACCTTAGTTATCACCAAGCTTCTGGCAAAACTTGATGCACCAACATTCCTGAATGTGTTACACAACATGCACACCAGCAGTCTGGCAGGAACTGACTAACCTAATCACACTGCAAAATCTACAATATGCCCAATAAATTTTACAACCACACTTGACACAAGTTTCCTTTCTTAACTCCACCTACTTTCCAAGAAATTAAAAAAACAAGGATATTTCGTGTAAGATATTTTGTCTATCATGAAGAGAAAAGAATATGACAAAATTATTTAGAATGCTCATGGAGGAATGGAAGGCAATGATGACATTAGAAAGTTTTCTACAAAGCGCTGAAGTGAAACACCCGATGGAAATCATTAAAGGAGAAAATGAGGAGAGACAATAGTGACTACCTAGGATAATGACGATAATGATTTTTTTTTTCTTTTACAAAGGGTTACAGTGTATTTCAAATAGCAAGACCTTTTGATCCTCAGCAAGCAGTCTGATTTCAACACAATATGCTAACAACAGTATGGAACAAGAGAAAGAAGGTATAATCTATAGCTACTAGTGTTTGTTGGGGAAGATTTAAATGTTTGTAGATGTGGTAGTGTTGTGTGTATAGCGTATGTAGGTGGAGGCACAGTGTGGTGTAGTGATGGTGACTGAAACCCACCTTATTCCTGAGGTCCAAAGCTCTTCTATGCCTCCTCTGTATACTGTGCCTTGCCTCCTCCACTCCAAGGGCATGGCTCACCCTCCTTGACATACTCCCCAGCCAGCCCCCAGCCACTTCTGTGACACCTGCAAAGATACAAACACACCTGCACTCCTCTTGTTTCTTTGGCTGACCATCCAGGGACTGAACCAGTGTAAGCAATGGAATAGGTTCACACTGACGACTCTATGATGAAAGGTTTGCCTCAATCATTCTTTGTCACCATTAATCCATGTATTGATTCATCTCCATCTCTCTCTCTCTCTCTCTCTCTCTCTCTCTCTTTTTCTGGGAACAAAAGGGTATCCAGTCTATAGCATAACAATCTTGGCATATCAGCAAATTGAAGGAGACAGTCAAATCCCTAACATTTAAACACATTTTGTTATTGCACAGGTCAGTTTTAGTTCCCAAGCCTGGTACACCATTTGAAAGCAAACTAATTCACAAAATAAGACAGCAACTTGCCATGTGGTGCAGTGCTAAATTATACAGTCAACACTATATAAAGTGTGCATGAAAAGCACATTCTGCCATTTCTAGTTTCTTTAACTGTTGAATTTATTCATTCACTGCAGTCTTTATAATGACTACATTCAATCCACTCAAAAATCAAGATTTGAGACAGAAGCACCACAAAATCTGCTGACCACAACTACCAACACTACAGCTTGTGATTATTTACAAAAAAAATTGCAGTTACAAATAAGACATAAAATGTAACAAGTTACAGAAACAAGTAGTACATAAACAATTACAATATTACATTTTCAATCCATTTCCCATTTTTTCATACTTTTGCAATAGGAATTTAAAATTTAGATGTTGGACTGCAGTTATGGCTTGTGGTTGTGGAATCTTCCCTCCAAGCTCCTCTGCCAGGTGTGGTTATGGAAGGCTAGGTTCAAGGTAGCAAAGCTGTGACTGTAGACTGATTTAATTAATACTGTAGCATTCACCACTGGCTGACACACAAGTTGGAAAGATTAAGGCATCAGAGGAAGTGACCACTTCTCTGTTTACAGACAAAACATGAAAATGGCTCCAGGGTCTACCACTGATGTATTGTTACTGAAGCTTGACACCAGAAACTTTTGGCTTCCCATGGTGGTGGTGGTGGTGGTGGTTGAGATGAAATACACTACATACCAAGCCACTTACCTGTCATCTGTTGAAGGACTCTTGGCATGATACATCCAAAAGCTTGACTTCTTGACACCCACATTTGTTTGGCCTGCAACAAAGGACACATTAACTTGTACTCTCTCTCTCTCTCTCTCTCTCTCTCTCTCTCTCTCTCTCTCTCTCTCTCTCTCTCTCTCTCTCTCTCTCTCCAGACAAACTCAGTGAGTCATCATCCAGTCTTCTAAAGCCTATGTCTCCTCCAAACACCAAACTGCTTCACAAAGATGGATTCTTTTTTTATCAGTAATCTACAGCTATTAAACAAGTGACCATTACTGACACAGACAGATAGGCAGTTAGTGGGGCCACTTCTTAGTTCCCTACCACTTCCTATGGTTAATATAGGTTAATGAACTTGCAAGGAGGTCTTTCATGGCCCAGCTGGAAATTAAGAAAAAATATGCCCAAGTTAAGATAAAGGCCCAGCAGAGGGAGGCCTAGGGAAGAACAGCCTCCTTAGCTAAGAGATAAGAAATTTTGTCTTCTTTTACCCTATGCACAGCAAGTTGGGAGCCTGTCAGGCTGGGGTCAGGTGAGGAGGTGGAGAAATGAAAGCCTAAATACAGAAAAAAAATAACAAATTTTAAGGAAATTTTCTTAGATTGTCTGTTAGATGTAGTTCACTCCCCAATTGAAACCCTCACTTTCCCAACCCTTGGGTTGCCCTGAAGGGTATCAATTTAAATTATTATACCAGTCAGTATTCACAAGCCAAGAGGGTAGCCAACCAGGTAAGAGTACCATGTAAGGTCATCCTGGCTACCTTTGGCAGAAATCAAATCAGCCACTTTCCTGCTCAAGTTGGCCATAGTAATAACAAGTTCAGCCACAGATTCACTCAGAGACCTAATTAGATCACCACCACAACCAGGAGCAGAAGAAGTAGCAGAATCACACTGTTGACATCAATTTAACATTCTTAATCACGTTCAATAATGTGTTTTATAAGTACTAGCGGGATGCCAGATCAAGGTACAGTGTCGTGACACCAGTTACTGCAAGTATCATAGGCAATGGCATCCTCATTGTTGACTGCTTCACAACAAATAGCACAAGAGAAGGACAACACATATCCTTCACTTCAGGTCGAGGCAAAGACTTACTTTTAGCACCACACCCTGCCATTATTACTTGATATAAAATACTACCAAACCATAAAACACCACAATACTAAACCAATACTCGCCACCACAACACTACATAAAACACACCACAACACTAAAAACATAAAACTCGGCACCACAACGCTGCAAAGATATAAACAATGACACCACAACACTAAGAATAGTTTTAAAATACTGATGAACCACACTAAGAACTACTAACACACTAAAATGTCAGCAATACAATGTAATAAACAAAATAGAAAGGAGCAGAAAATCACACGTCAAGACACGGCAACTACCGACCACCGTCGGTGGTCCCTCAGCCTTTGATGTTTCCAGGTGTTTCAAAGCCAGCATGATGCACTTCTTACACCACCATGGCTCCTCCTTGTTTTCCAGAAGCTCCTCATATCTTTCCTCACTAACTCCCTTACATTTGGCGTGGAACCAGCCTCGGCACACCTCACAACACCATCCTGACCGTCCTGAACCTCACTCCTGCAGCGGTCACGTAACATTTTATTTTCTTCACTCTCCTCTCTTGTACACTCCTCACACTTCACCTCTTTACAAAGTGTGACAAAGGCGTTACACTCCTTGCATCTCTTCCTTCTCACCAATTTCGTTGCGACTAATTACCTTAAAAATGTGGTGGAGCTTTACAAATGTACGTCTCTCTCTCTCTCTCTCTCTCTCTCTCTCTCTCTTGTCTTATTGTCTTTACAACAGCTCCAGAGCTCCTCCTTCAAGGCCTTCAAGTTGATCTTCATCTTGATATTCAGGTGGCTCAGGCTTTTAGAACGCCAATTCAAGTGTAAGGTAAAATAGATAAAAAAAAAGAATAAATAACAGTATCCAACACAACGCTCATTCCTACACTCTCTCCTGGAACTACTAGTTCACTGCCTTAATCATCCTTTCAATCATCTCTGTACAGTCTACAGTCCCAGCCAGTCTCTTCCTGTCTTCCCCACTCTCATTCATAGTATACCCTCACTCATTCTTCAGAATTACTTGCATCATCTCTCTCCTGTCTTTTATATCTCACACTCCAGCGTCACATGTTACACGATCTCATTCTCTCTCATATCACACATCTGGAACACTTTGCTGCAGGATTCACAGCATCTATAATTTCTTGCATTCACATTCATACACTGTCCTCGCTCAAAAGAGATCACCACCCAGGCTTCCCTCCATTTTTCATACATTGGGGCCTCTCTCTTTGCACCACTCCTCTTGCGTTCCAACTCATTCTTTCATTCATTCACACACACACACACAAACACACACTATTTCATCTATCTCGCTGTTCCACTTTCTCACATCCTACTCTAACCTCTTTCTGTTTCTATTAATCGTTCTCCAGTCATACACAATGCGTCTTCCCTCAGATGGTCAGTACTCACACCCAATTACTGTCATTCTAATATCTTGACACACTTCTTCCCTCACTTGCTACTCCTTATGGTCTACAGATACACTTTGCTTCCTTATCTTGCACCCTCCATTTGCTCCAGTTTTGTTTTATACCTCAAGGTTTTCATACACCTTTCTGTAAATACACTTCATCCCATATCACCTCTCAAAGCTACAACAGCTGCATACTTTGGTGCCTTCCGTGCCATCCTTGCTATGGTATTTTGCCCTACTTCCAACTCACCTAGCTCATTCCATGCAATCACAACCATACCATAGAATACTCAGGACAGTCACACTCATCCACATATCTCACAGAATGTATTTATTTGCTCTCATCCTTGCCACACTTCCTGATTCACCATGCTAATCTTTTCATTCTTTGCCTTACACAACCATCTGATCTATTTACAAACAGGAAAGGCTGCTCTCTGCCAGTGAAACACAAAAATGTGTCATGATGAAATGAAGAATGATGTTCTCTATTATGAAGCAGTGGGAAATTAATGTTATAAATACAGAATTTTGACATGGCCAAGGATCATGCCCATATATGATAGGCCAGAAAGACAAACCTGAGGTGACGACCATAAGGTATCTCGTGGCCAGTCCAATTGTCACTCATCTTACTCCATCCTGTCACGGCATTACATGACTCTCCTCCTAAATTGATATATGGTGTTTTGTTAATTTAAGAGAGTAACATAAGTATCTGAAGAATCCAAGGCATGCCACAGGAAAGCTTGATAATGGTCTTTAAAAAGTTTACAAGAGTATGGAAAGAAGGCTTTGCTCTATGTATATTTTCTCTCTCTCTCTGTGGTAATGAATCTCATTTCCTGGCTGACTCAACTACATGTATACCACACCATCCCAAGCTTATACTAGGCTTCATCCCACTCTTTTACCAAATCTTTACAAGACCATCCCTTAGACCATCATGCTACTAATATCACAACTGAATGAAAACTACATTCTCTAATTGCAGGTGTCTGAGGCAACTGCCAGCATTCACTTTTATCTTTCCTCTGACTTTCTCCGTCATCAATTTCATTTCAAAGTTGGTAGCTGCATCTGTGCACAACATATATGTAACTTGGTCTCGTACCCATGCTCTTGAAGCTTCAAAATTTTACATCTGGCTAAGATTTCAGTGTCACTCTCACCAAACTCATCTGTGCTGTGGATCTCTCACCTCACTTCTATCCACCACTTCCTCATCCACTTAACAATGCTAGGATGCTCAACATTGCCCTCCAGTTGCTTCCTTACCTGTGAAGCATGATGACCCTTGAGCAGGAGGGATCACCATTCTTCACCACATTCCAGGCAGCAACAGGAGGGACCACCATCCTTCACTACATGTTGGGCAGCAACAGGTGGGGCCACCATCCTTCACCACAGGCTGGGCAGCAACAGGAGGGGCCACCATCCTTCACCACAGGCTGGGCAGCAACAGGATGGGCCACCATCCTTAACCACAGGTTAGGAAGCAACAGGAGGGGCCACCATCCTTCACCACAGGTTGGAAAGTGAAGTCCCCAATATAGTGAATGGTGTTGGTTTATTAAAAATGAATATGAATTTAAACACACTGAAGTTATGGCACCTCATGGTTTTGCACTGTCAAAAGTCAAAGATACAAAATATACATAGTGTAGTACTTAAGACATTACTAATATTATGGCTTCACCAAGTGTACTAGTGTAAGTACATGCATAATGTAAGTCTATAAATTTACATTTACCATTTATTGTTACATGTGATCACCTTTTTCATCTCAAAATTCATTGATGTTCCTTTATTGTATATGAAATTTCAAGATTACACATACTATTTTTTTAGCTTTCATCCATTTTGTTCACAAAACAGGCACTTCTCAGACAACTCTCTTCTTCTGTCATGAGACTAAATTTCAGTCAACTATGCACTGTCCTTGCCTGTCCCTGCTCATGTCAGTACTGTGCCAAGTTAACACAGTACTGATGTATGCTGGCTGCACCACTTGATAAACACTCCCATAGATAAACACTCCCATAGATTAAATTCAAAGTGACTTGAAGGAAGCAACATTTCCATGAAACACTACTGTCTCTTTTACAATTTGGTCTGTGCTATTACCAACCTTGCACAGGATGTAGATAATGCTGTGAGCTGAGGTTCCTATCCCATCACTACATTACCAAGCCACATCTAAAAATCTAATGCTCATGAATAAATAAATAAATAAATCTATCTATCTGTATGTAAGCCAGCAATCTCACATGAGGTGGCCCAGACAAGGAAAAACAAATAAGTAAATAATGAATAAAACACACAAAATAAGACATGATGCTACATTCATCATACTGCAGTGAATACCAATCAGTTACACCCATGCTCAGGCAATGCTTGATAAGAGAAAATTTAAATGATTATGCTGCTGACAGTTGAGGCCAATGTTTTGTGAAAATTTGGAAAAGATGTCCAATCTGTCTTCCTCCATCATTTACTTCATGCTGCTCTCCTGCAGCCTCTTATCTTGGAACACCATCATCTTGACAAATCAAAAGTTCACCACAATAAAGCCACCAGTGTCATCACAACCATGATACATGCAGCTCACAATATCTTCTAAGTATATACAATTTCATCATGATATTACTTTTTAAAAGAACTATTTTTATGTTAATGGATACTGTAAGTAGTTGTTTCATAACATATATTGTTAATTCCTAACCAAAAGTTTCAAACTAAGAAGTTACAATCTAATGTCAACAAGAAAATATTGTATGTAAGAATATATTTCCTTGGGCCTCTTACTTACAAACTTCAGTCATCATTGCTACACTGCATAACTAAATACTAGAACTGGACCACTGCTTCACTTGAAGGGCAGTCTGTTAACTACCCTGTTCTCACCATACCTCTATAAATATGCCTGTCCCAGCTGCCAAGCAGAAACACAGAAAGCACTCTCACAGTCTCCAAGGTTCATTTGGACAAGCAAGGTCAGACAAGCAGAACTCATGCACTGTTCAAGCCTCAACTGACCTTCTTTGCTGCTGCACCTGAACACTCAAGGCATTGTGGTATGCTGCTGGAACTGGCTGATTTTGAAATTATGCAAAAATGTAACAGCATGAGTTTGTGAATTTTATAATCATAACAAATCAAGACTCTTCAAGCAGTATTAAATATTTAAATATCATCTTCCCCATATATATTCCTTGATATAAAAAATATAATATCACATTTTAATGTATCTTAATGCCTAAATATATTTTACGGCCACTAAAGATGACATGAAGTTTGGCACTTAGATGTATGGCCATCTGAATAAACCATGCTCATGCATGCACCGCCTGTAACCCTACTCAAGTTGCCCATCAACCCCCTGTCCAACAGCAGAGCATTCTACTTACACTTGCAGGGAAAGCCAGCGTAGGAATTAGCATCTTCAAGTAGAAAATAAATAAATAAAATGTACAATTTTCTATCTCACAGTCAGCACCTAGAAAAATTTTCTCTCAGGTATTGTTCTCATCTAAAATTGTGAAGGGAATCCCTTGGTTTAAGCGCAACTTGTGTGCTGTATTCCATGCCCACCTGAGGGCAGCCAGGACCAGGGGCAGTGACAGGAAGCCCAGTAATCCCCCCATGATGTAAGAAGCCAGTGTTAAGGCTCCCACTCTTTTTGGGGTGTACATGCACACACTCATATCTGTGGAAGGAATGGCATGCTTAACAAACCTAGTCAGTTCCACCAGTCACACCTAGTCAGTCCCCACTGTCACAGAAAACCTAGTCAGTCCCCACAGCCACAGGAAACCTTGTCAATCCCACCAGCCACAGGGAACCTAGTCAGTCCCTCAGCCACAGGGAAACTAGTCAGTCCCCACTGCCACAGGAAATCTAATCAGTCCCCCCAGCCACAGGACACCTAGTCAGTCCCCAATGTCACAGGAAACCTAGTCAGTCCCAACTGCTGCAGGAAACCTAGTCAGTCCCACCAGCCACATGGAACTTTTGACTAGCAAACCAATCATACCAACAGGAAGGTAGTGAGAATTCAAATAGAATCTCACAATGTTTTACAAAACAACACAATTTGAGGGTCATCAGATACAAAGCAAAATTCTTACTATGATGGTGGCATGGAACTCAGAGATACAGAGTTCTGTATTCACAAACACCTTGGCATCTTATCTCAACTACCTTTAATATGCTTTACTGGAAGCTATTATGCTTTTTAAATATGTTTTCATGATTTTAGCCATAGTTTAAGAAGGAAATTTCATCGTTAATGGAATAAAATCCACGAAAATTCAATTAATCATCTTTATGACCTTTGAAAATACTGTAGTCCTAATGAAATCCTGAAGTGTTTGAGGATACTACCAAGAGGCTGGTCAAGATTCTGAGAAACAGGCTGTTTATAACTTTGCAAAGTAAATACACCAGGCATGTGCTGTTGCAAGGCACTTGGAATTAGGCAAAGAGAAAAACAATTGCAAGACTCAATAAAATCTCTTGAAATGTCTAGCAAGCAAAATGGTGAGCAAATTCTAAGCTTTCTCCCTATTCAGTTCTGAAGCAATCCAGAATTTCCTGCACACCACATGCACAAGGCAATC
The DNA here is from genome assembly GCF_035594125.1 of Scylla paramamosain. Classification (NCBI taxonomy): domain Eukaryota; kingdom Metazoa; phylum Arthropoda; class Malacostraca; order Decapoda; family Portunidae; genus Scylla; species Scylla paramamosain. The sequence continues at coordinate 817,116 of NC_087163.1, forward strand.
CTTAGTTGTCATGGTGTCACGTTCTTTGATGCAAAGTGCCAAGACAATGACAAGTTATGGCTTCCTTAAATTTATGACTGAGGTAATAATGTTTCCATTATAATCATTTAAAATATATTCCTAAGGGGTCACTTAAGAATAGCAAAAGCTTAACATGATGTAAACATATGATACACTGTCATTTGGGTTGACACTCATAAATTTCATATCATCTCAACACATCACCAATTTCAAATATACATGTACTTCTCTATGTATGCCTTTATGTATATTTGCTAAGTAAACAGAATCTAAGCCAACATAAAGTAGTTGTGAAGAGAATGGAGACAATTTTGCCAAGGTGTTGACATAATGCAAGGCTGGCAGCAGGCACACAGAGGATGCCAGGTGCCTGGTGCACACTCCAGCCTCTCATGAGTAGCAGAGCCTATCATGGTGGTGGGTAATTATTTTGATGAGTGGAACACTCCATGCGCATTGGTGTGCTTCAAGGGCAACACACTCATTCCAGATTAAAACTCATAACACAAAGTGAAGACAGATCTTTTGAAATATAGTTTGTTATAAATAGGTAGGTATGTTTCATACAGGGAATGCCACGTGTAAGCCTGGTCGCTTCTTGTAGCTTCCCTTATTTCTTATGTTCTTAAATACATTAAAAATGTGTATTTTGGGTCAGCAGAGGAGTTGATCTTGCTGTAATGGTCGGCCAACTCTCACATGATTATGATCCTTTCTTGAATATGAAAAAAAAAGTTACATGTAATTGGTGAGCCACTGAACAATATCCTGTATGCCAAGTTTGGGCATGGGTATATGTTGTCCACCCCACTCTAGCATAATGTGAGACAAGACACAACTTCTCTTTTGTTCTTAATAATACAAAGGCATCAGGCAAACATAAATCAGTGGGAGAACTATCTTGAAAAAAAATACTGTTAACATACTCTACAGCAGTGTGACCTAATGCAACACATCTTCAGTACATTTTATATCAGTATAAAATATGTGTAAACAGAAAAAACAGTGATTAATAATAAGAGTTTGCCAGTAGAAAATATTCTGTGATATTCATAAAAACATCCAGTTAGTACAGGAGTGTGTGAGAGCTATGAAGGGTGCTTGGTATGTCCAGAGGCTGAGTTAAAAGTTCAGATTAATAATTCATGAAGAAAAGAAATTCATCTGTTAACCTGTGCCATACTATACTTGTCCCTACCTTCTGTGTTGTGTGTTTCACTAAGGGTCACCAATGGTCCACATGTTGACTCTGAGAATGTGATGACGCCTTGCGCTCGGTCAAATGTCACACACAGGCCTTCTAGGATTACTGCACCTGATAAGCACAAAAAAATCTTCTTTTAATAGATAATAAACAGATTTAACCTCTCTACAACAGCTATCTTCCCACAAAGGTGATGCCAATGCAAATTTCTTCATGTCCTTTCTTGCACCATTCAGATTTCATATTCCTATGTGCTTCTTTCTGTCATAAATATCAACACCTTCTTGAGTCAACTTACTGCTGGACTTGCTCTTCAGTCCACATCTAATATTCTAGTCTCATTCATTTGATTTGACCAGAGCAATGTGTAACATTCCAATCAGTCATTTACTTGGTAGTTCACATCCCTCATCTTATATTGGCCTCACATCTTTCATCACCACTTTAGTAGTATTACACCCCTCACATACATGTTTAGTCAATCTTCCAAATACATGGGAGGCTTAGCTATTGCCATGTTATGGTGGAAAGGTCAAGGCTGACTACATTCCATTTTGGCAATGGTGATATTGTGGTCTGACTGGGAAGATGTGTATATTAACTTCCTTGTCACAGGTTCATTTCCAGCTGCTCCCTCTCATGGTTTATCCCTTTGGATTAATTTTGCAGGTGCTAAGAATTACAAGATAGAAGTATAATTCCCTGAACTTTCTTCGTCCATTTATGACTAGCTAAGCTTGCCTCTGCAAGTGATACAAATTTTGCCTAATAATAACAAATCCAAGAAGCAATTAATGAAAGGTAAATAAACTTAAGAAACAAAAGAAACAGCACTTTAACCTTTCTAAAAGCAATGTGCAGCAAAAATAAACAATGAGAGAAGTGAAGCATGTGAATGGTGGTGGAGAAGCACTCCAAGGTCAAAGAGCATAGGTCAGAGAACATGAGATCCCGATGAGATGAACAAAACTCATACTATTACAGAAACACAACACTTTGTATTGTAGATATACCCAAAATCTCTTGTATCATAATCATGATGAGGGAAAAGGCCATAAGGGAAACATGAAACTAACATACCTAGAACAGTTCCAGTTTGTGACTCCTCAATGCCCAGCACCCAGCAGTCCAGGAGACTAGTTGAAACACTGTCTGGGGCCGGACGCAGGTATGACCTGGGCCCCACAGTGATGGTGATGGCAGAATGGTTGCCAGTGGCTAAGTGGATGGTGAGATTTGGGAAGTTCATCCACAGCTGTTGGAGGAATACCAGAAAACACTAATTACTAAAAATATTTAACAATATGATTAACCATACGTTAAATTTCTGACAATAAGGGTGAGGCACAGGAAACACTGGAAGAATTTTGCTCAACACTACATACAGATTGATAATAGCTATATTAGCTTGCTTACCATGATGGTAAGCAAGCTAATATAGCTATTATCAACCAACTGGCACAGTGTGTATTCTACTCATACATTAAGTAAGAGAGCACATGACCAGTAAGAGCACATGATCAAGCACTGAATAAAGAAATGACACAGTCAATATATTAGTGAATGCGTTGCTGATCTTGCCATGAAGTACATGAGTGATTCTGCCTAACTCATGTACTTCATGGCAACATCACTAATTCTTTATTTCTTATGAAAGGTTTTAATGTTGTGATTATCATCACCTTTAATACCTACAGAATGTGACAGAATGCTCTAATTATGACAACAATGGAAAATATAGTACAAGCAATAAAAATCACTAAACTGTAAATGTATGACAACATCCAATTAGCACCAATTTACTAATTTACATAAGCTCACACAGCTTACTTGGTTCAGCTTCTTAAGAATGAACTATTGTCATCTCTTGATCTGGTGACAAAATAAAAGAGGTGACCAAACAGTATTGGAGAAGGTAGGCATGCTTTCAGCAGATTCATAAGTATAATAGCCATAAACATTACAGCACAAGACAGCACAATACATCATGAACCAATGCAGCAGACAGTCCAATTATGAAGACAGGCAGTAACACAAAGGGAACCAAGACAATGAAAGGCCCTTAAAAGGTAAATGTCCAAGTGAGTGGATCTTAATGTGGGTGGTTTAGAAATTAAAGATGTGCACCATACTTTCACAGAGATGTTTTGATAATAGTAAGCTGACTACTACCTACCTATCTCTGATGCCTTGCTCTCTCCAGAGTTCCCCAAGAAGGTGATGATGGCAAAAGATAATAGCAAAGGCTGCACTAAATTCTCCAAGAGGAAGTAAACATGAATCCATGATGGCAAACTCACAGTAGATAGTAATATGATGGATATATGGTAATCTTTCTAATGAGGAAATTCCTTGATGTTTTAAAGACTCAAAAAAAGCTTCACCAGGTAGGGTGTTAGCAAGAAGCACAGTTTTGGAAAAGGATACATGAGATACTATTGAAGCAGTATCCCTTCCCCAGGTCCGGGTCAAAAAAAAAAACTACACAGAACATCCATGTGAAGTATTCTTGCAACAACAGATAGGGAAAGAAGAACATAGAAATGTTGAAAATAAAGATGAACAACTCTCACTGTGACAGGAATACTTCAACCTTGCTGCTTTCAGGCCAGCAAGCCTCTTCATTCCCTGACCAAAACCCTTCAGGCAGAGGTGGGTTCATTCCTCCTGATGCCTGTAGCTTTAATTCTTTCATAACTGCTTTGAAAACCTGCATATGAAAAAATCACACAATTATTTTCTGAATGAGAATAATGTAATAGATAAGATGACAGATTAACTCCCACCTGCTTTTTTTTCCCACTATAAATAATAAAAATAAAATAAATTAATAAACAATTTTTTCTAATCCTTTGCTTCTGAGATGGAGATATATTGATTAATTCATGCTTTAAATGAAGAAAGAACAGACAGGATTCATCTATCATCTTATCTTACTAGATTAAAAAAAAAAAAGATACTTATAAGCAAGGCTGCCAAAGTTTGACATGGGTCATAAGACAGATACCAGGGATGATTTGTACAAACAATTACTGAAATTTTTTACAGGACACATCAATATTTTCATTAGCAAATATCCCAGTTCACCTATTCTAATGAAACTTTCTGCATCTTGAAGAGGGATAAGTAAGCAACCTTTTGTGAGAAAGTCAAGACAACATAGCTACAAGTGTTAGCAACATGTTTTAAACTAGAACATGTATAAAAATATAATACACTACACTATAAGGAAAATGCATAAATCTGTTTTTCACAATATTTTGTGAATTTTATAGAGTTAATCTGGTATCTTTCCATCATCACTGTCTCATGATAAATTTTCTTGTCTAAAAATGCAATTTTGCAGTTGTTTATAGCACAATTCATATGAAACTTGGCTTGGAACATCTCCTTAGTTGTATACATATTCATGAAGATAAGTTACCAATTAGCAACTTTCTGTTTTGACAGACTTCCTCTAAAATGGATGTGAGCCAAGTATGCATGTACAGCAGATGCATGCAGTAGAAGATGCTGTGATGGATGAAGAACCAGATATATTTCTAGGTTACAGCTGAGAGAGCATTATAGTAAATATGTGTTGGTGTGAGCTACCCTCCCTCCACCACCCCTACGCTACCCCACAAACAGATATCAGTGAAGGACATGGTGCAACTACACAATGAAGACTCAGGCCTACCTCGGGAGGCAGACGGAGATTTGATGTGCCTGAGTCCACAATGGTCTTGTCAGTGTTGAACTTGATGCATGGAATACTAACTTCCTTCCCTTGGAGACTCAGAGCTGTCACAACCACCTCATAAAACCACTTCCGTCTGATGGGGCAGCTCACTGCCACAGGGGAGCAGCTGCCACTTCCAGAACCTGCAGCACACAGCAAGTCATTGCTCATTGCATGAAAAGCAGATTCATTCATTCGCAACTTGCATTACTTCCCATAAGTGACTGATATCAACAATCTCATCCTGAAAAGTGGGAAGTATGTGAAGCACATTCCACAGGTCAATTTGTAAGATTTAGGGGAGATTTGTGGATGGCATTCCAGGCAAACTGAAACATAATTATGGAAATGGAGCTATGAACATGCAGAAGCTTTGCCTAAACCAACCAAGTGTCAATCTGCCATAATGAGAAGAGGGGCCAGCCTCTCTTGATGGTCCACACAGCTCCAGAGTGAAGGCATTTGTCAGATTGTCCCTGAGGATAACTTCATCTATCCAGGGCTGCACTGCTCCCTGGGGCTTGGCCAGCACAGGAAAGGCCAGCCCAACAATACCCTGACAAAGCAAAGCAGGAAAAAATAATCACATACTAAAACAGATTCAAATCAGTGTTACCTATTTGTGGGGTGTAGTTTTCTACTTAGCAAACACTTGGTAGACACTGCATCACATAACAGATTGTGTTGCCATCTGTCATCTTCACTCTCAGACTTCTTACCTACATCAAATGGTCTTATTTCCAGCACAGCTCCACCCCAAATAATAAAAATAATGAATAAATAAATAAATAAATAAATAAATAAATAAATAAAATAAATAAACAGAATTAATTAAATAAATAAAATAAAATAAATAAATAAATGATAAAGATTTTGAAAGGAGAATACAAATATAGTAATAAGAATCTTGAGATGAGAGAGTTAAAACGCCAAATAAATAAGTACAGAAAAATAGGGAAGCTGGACACAGGCAAAGGTGTCTGATGTGTTTGTCCTGGAAATGAAGCAAGTGGTTCAAACTAGTCCTCCACTCACACAGTGGGTGGCAGTGCCAGTGCCAGTGCCACTCCATATACACACACACAGTTTGAAAAACAGAATCATCTCTAAAATTTAAAACATACCTAACGTCAACCACAGCTTATAAACTAGTGAATATGATTCATAGCAACATTAGTAAAACTATCTGTAATATGAAAAAAAAATCATATGCCTTATACTGGCACTATCATATGCCTGTACTGGCACTGTTCTGGACAAACTGTGTGTGGGAGGAGGGTAATCCACCCCTCTCCAGTATGATGGGCAAGTATTTCATGCTAGGAGTGTGTGTGTGTCAACAGGTTGTCCACATGACTGACATCAGACATCTGACAACTCCTTTTCGTTTTTCATCAGCCTTCTAATCAACTGCTGACTCCCTGCATTTATTGCAACAAGTGCAGCTGTGTTACTCATCTCTGTTCCAAGCAAGTAGAATGACTTGCTTAAAGTATTCTAGTTTCACTCCCTCCTGGACCACCAGCCAAAGTGAGATGCAACAGAGGATCTACCTACACCCCATCCCCTACTCCTTAAATAATAATAATAATAATAATAATAATAATAATAATAATAATAATAATAATAATAATAATAATAATAATAATAATAACAATAATAATAATAATAATAATAATAATAATAATAATAATAATTAGTAGAAAAATAAAAAAAAATGTGTGATGGAAAAGATCACCTGCCACTGTGAGTTGTTGACATAGAAATTGTGTGAAGAGGTGATTAGCACCAGATCCATCAGATAAGGAGTGGTGCCTGCCTGCAAGGCAGGGAACAACACCACATCCTTGCCAAGCCTGCCACTCCAGCTGCCCTGTGGGAAGGACAGTGCATAAACAGACCCATCCACATGTTTTCTTCATGAACCATTCACATATTTTCAGGTAAGCTTTATAGAAGAAATATGGTAAAGTAACAGATATCAAATAAGAATAAATAAAAAGCACACCTTTCTATCAATTATCTCTGATGGCTTGCTCCCTCTGGAAGTGTTCCTCAAGAGCATGGCCACTGCAGAAGTGTGTCTACCTCACCCTATCCAAAAATTTCCTTCTTGCTTACATGCACTAATTCTTGAGTGAACATTATATTTAATAAAGAAACCCAATCTAAAAGGAAGTACAAGATACAGTTCCATTCCCATATAACCTGTATTGATCCATCATGTACTTGTAACTCTTTAGTGGCCACTTCTACAAGCATCCTGATAATAGCCTTCTCCAGGTGGAAAATATAACATACAATTGTTTTTCTACTCTTGAGAATTTTCCATGCCATCAGCTGCTTGCTCAAGACAATATAAAAGCATCAACTGTACTCTAGTCTCCATACTGCATTCATCTACATTCACTCTATCCATATTTCTATTTCCACAAGATTCTCTCCAGCCCTTTCATGAATTAGTACGATATAAATTCTGCTTTCAGTTGTTGATGCACATGAAAACATCACAATTCTCTTGAGCACATTAACAATCACACTATTACATCAGATAGTTGTTCCTTCACCTTGCAGTGAATACTGTTGCCCTGGAATGGCTTTCTTTTTAAGTAAAACAGAGATTGAACAGAAGGAATTTTTATCCCTACCATCCTTATTCAACAACTAAGAACAATGCTTCCTAGCTTATAATTTATTCCTCATCACTTTGCAGTGACCATTCCTCACCACAAGATGTGCAGCATGAGGCTGTAATGAACATTTACCTGTGTATAGCCAACCTCAACCTCCTTCTCCAGGTCAACAAAGCTTGAGGAGTTCTTAGCTTCAAAATAGCTGTCAAGTTCCTTTTGCATAACTGCTGCTATGGCAAAGTTGCTGCTGCCAGTATCCACCAAAACATTGAACTGGAAAGTCAGAAAACTGTTACAACACTTAGTGGAACTTTAGCTTCAGTTGATATTGTGTGAATATTAAACCTTTCAATTACCAAAGGGTCTGATTCTTGAAAGATTTATATAAAGAAATAAAGCAAATTTTTCAATGAACTCATCATACATTTTGTTCATTATTCTGAATCAAGAAAAGAAAATAGCTAAAGACTGAAAGAAAGAAAAATGTAGGAATGAAGGCCACTCCTTAAAATGTCAAATAACAGAAGAGTTCTACAAAGCGTCTTTTCATAATCTACTTTCTCTGCACAAGAAAAATCCAAACTTTATAATACTGTAATCTTATTTACGAGTTTTATGACCATCTAAAGTTTTTACATTGTGTCTGGCTATCCAGTGATATCCAGCCAGTGGAACAAGCCAGACAGCATCAGTGAGCTCCAGGCAAATGAGGAAACAGGATGGACTACAGCTGTCTTCACTCTTCATATTTTAACAACTAATCCTTTTATGCTATCATCATTAACTAAATCATTGAAATGGCTCCTACTAAGCTTAATACTCAAGAGAAAGTTCACATCTTGACTTTGCTTGAGGCAAGTTTTTCTGACAGTGCAATATCAGAGGTAAAACTATACAAACTATTTTTATACTTCAAAAGCAACAACAAAACTTAATATTCAAGACGTAGGGATCTGAAAGGCCAATGGAAGACCAGTAAGATGTCAGGAGCTGTATATGTAATACCTTTTAACACAAGAATTAGCTAAAAAATTTCTCTGAGGCTACAAAAAACAATACAAACTTTTCATACCATGAACAGGATGCATGCTCCTCACCTTCTGTGAGGGAGTGCCAACCTCCACACTGGTGTAGTAGCCATCACCAGGCCGGCCAAACAGATTCCATGAGTGGGCAGAGCTTGGTGGGCTGGGTGTTGGCAGATCTGGGGGAAGTGTGCTGGTGCTGTGGATGGTGATGCAGGCAATGAAGGATACCACATGGCATCCTAGTAGCCACCAATGCACATGGAGAGCCATCCCTAGACTGTCACCTGAAAGACAGTGACAGGACTTGTAATGTGTACACTCATCTCTGCCTTTCGGCTCTGTCCAGTCTTCATCCTTCACACCACAAACCAGACATTATTTTCTTTATCCTCAGTTTCAAACCAAAGCTGGCTGCTATGTCTATGTGCTTGGCAATATAATTTGCTCACATGCCTACGCTCTTAAATCCAGAATCTTTCACCATCTCATTAATACTTCATTGTCACTCTCACTAAATTCATCTGTACTATAACTCTCTCATATAACTCCTTCAGTTATGAAAAGTTCTTTTTGTACTTGATCTTCAAAGAAGAGCATATTCTCACCCTTTTCACCCTTGTTCAAGTTTCAAAACTTAAAGATTTCAATGTTCACCACCAGCTTTACCAAAGACCATTTTACACTGACTAATCTAAAGAACAAGTCTTCAACTTTGATAATTTACATGAACAAGAGCAATTACACTTTACCAACGGTCTTGACTACCTTAAAAATGCACCCAACAATCTTGAGTTTCTCTAACCTTTAACCCTCAATCTTATTCTATCAAACTTCTCTACACTGGCATCCCACAATCATCATTTCATTTCCATATCCAGTCTCATCACTCCAGCTCTGATTTTAGACTAACAAAGTGAAGCTGACACTGGCACTCCATTAGATACAATCGATCTTAAGTAATCAATTATGCCCACCACAACTGTGCATCATCCTAGGAAATAAACGTGGGGGTCGTTTCCTTATCACTAGGGGGGTTGGTGTCAGAATTTTGAAAGTTAAGCTTGTCTTGTGTCTGCCACCACCAACGCCGAACCCACAAACCTTAGCAGTAAATACGGCTGTACAGTGAGCCTTCACCCTGAGGGCTTGGCTCGAGTTTCTTAACAATATTTTTGAGCAAACCTTTCTCTGTCCATTACAGACTGAACATCGGGAGGAGGTCATACCCGGTACAATAACCAGTTTGAATTAAAACAAGAGAATAAATTGAGATGAATCTTTGCTGTACGAATTAGTTTCCTTGGAGTGAAGTACGAGTGTTGTGCGGTGACAGGACCTGATGTTTTTTTTTTATAATTTCTTGGCAGTGCACTGTCATTAAACCACAAAGTAATGACAAATCAGACTCATAGTTATAGTACAGACAGGATGATCTTACATGACAAGTGTGTGGCAGAACCTGGGACGGTGCATCACAGAGGACGTGTCCCTCACGGTCCTTGGTTTCACCACACTGCCGTCGTCTGCTCCTCAGTGCACATCTTCCTCCTCCTCTGTTCTGTAGTGACCCACAGGGACTCACACTTTTCTGGTGCTAGCAATACTTCCACGTAACGAATAAAACTTTTTTCGATCTTATATCAATGTCCTCAGAAACCATCGCAGCAAATCACGCTGCCGACTGCTAGCTTAGGGTTGCCATATACGAACTATCAAAATTCCGGACACCTTCACTAACACCTGATTATGGCCCTGATATGATACTGGAAAACATGTAAATTAATTAAAAGAAACTCAATTTATTTACCTTTGCATATGGCTGATAATCTTGAATTCCGTTTTTCCAACTAGTTTAGTTGCTGTCTTCTAACTCTTCTTCAACCACTGCGTGTGTTGCTTGATGTGCCGATGCATATTTTTCTGTAGATCTTATTATCTTATATTTTTAAGTAGTTCCTTGTTGGACTTTAAAAAGTTGAAGAAGTCAACGCAAGAGGTCTCTCGGTAGTTGTACTGTACAGTCAGAATACCTTTCATAGTATCAACACAGCTTGTTCCTTTCCTTCGTCCACTGACTTTGCATCAGCGAAAAGACTCGCTCCACATTAGCATTGTGGGATGTTACAGCAAAAAAGAATTGTGCAGTTCTGAGCAGTTCTGAGTGGCATTCAATATTCTTTGATGCTTCAAAGTATCTGGTCCATTTTTTATGTGCTGGTAATTTACTGAAGTCTTCATCATTCTTGTTCCTTTCTACAAACTGCCTCAAGCTACAAACTTGGTCAAAGCACTTTACATCATCAAGCTCTATTCCCTTGTCTATCAAGTATACAACACAAGGTTCCACATCAGTCCAGTTAGGCATTTCACTCAAGACTATCCACTTGAAACAAGAGAACTCTTCCAGTGGTTTTATCCACTTAGCTAAGTACTCTGAGCATCTGTTGTACAGGTTAACTACTTCAACACAGAACCTGTTACACTCTTCTTCTTTTCCTTCTGTGCGCTTCTGAGCAATTAGTCCTTTAACTTTTAAAGACATGAAATGCTGGTTCTTTCTTTCTGCAAGTACTTTACACACAGACTCCAAATTTGTCAGCACTTCTACAACAGAGTTACTTTCCTTTTCAGTTGTTTGAATGTGTGTGTGAAATACAGCCATTAAAGAGTGCATGTGCCAGAGGTAAATCTCACTCATTTCATTTTCAAAGAATTTTTTTATTACTGTTGGTGGTTGCTCTTGTGAAAGAAAGAAGGACTTAAGAGCAGGAAACATCTCTATCAGCCTTGTGATGCCAGGAAATAGTGACAGCCAACGACTCTTACTATGAGAGAGAAGTTTCCTGTACTCAACCTCAGCAAATTCACAATACTCCTTTAGTTTTTCAGAGCGAACTGTGTAGATATGAAAATACTGATAAATCTTATTGATAATATTTTCAATATCAATATCCATTCTTTCTGCTCCATGATGAACACAGTTATTCAGAATATGTGCTGGGCAACCTACTCCAATCAATGACTTTTCCAACATCTTCAGATTTGCAAACACATTATTCCCTTCTTCCTTACGCTTGAGTCCTCCAAACATTGTATTGCAGTTGTCACCTGTAAATGCCACACACTTTTTATAAGCCCATGTTTACCTAGGGTTTCTTTCATATATTTGGCAATAGTGTATGCAGTCTCATTTGGGGTATTCTTAAACTCAATCAGTTTTGACTAAACCACCATTCTTCCAGTCAAAGTACTGAATAATTACAGGAAACAGCTTTAATGCATCGTGATTACTACCATCTGTAGCAATTCCACAGTATACTACTTCATTTTCTTTTAGGCTTTTTAAGGCAACGTCAACAGAATGAGGTGCAAGCACAGCTTTTATAATAGCTGCTGTCTTTGTTCGAACACTAGAAAACTTTCTTGCCACCTCAGAATCAGGAATTTTTTTTCAGCAAAACAGATAAACAATCCATGGATAAGAAACTACCGTGATGTTTGACAGTGTGAAATGCATAAGCACCTTCTGCAGCACTAACATCTTCAGCTTCACTTCCTGGTTTAACAAAATAATGTGTCATCTTCATTGATGAACCCTTTTCTTGCACTGCTCTCTTATGTTTCTCAAAGCTCACATGTGGAAGTCATTAATGTCTTTATGTGCCAGTGAGACAAATGTTCCTGGTTTACACACCAAACACTCGGCTTCCCACTCATCCCTGCCTTTTTTGAAACACGGGAGTTTGTTCTGCATCTCTGCAGTGAATTTACACTTTCGTTTGAGCATCTTGACAAGAACAAGTAATAGTTGTAATGACGAGGTCACAAGGCTTCAAACAGTAATCCAAACTGACCCCTATCAGAACTGGTGAAAGACTGGGGCGCGAGCGGGACGTCAAGTGAAGCGGCGTTGGTTAGGCTGCGAGCACCGACTTCATACAGGACCCATACACCTCAGTCTTGACCGAAACCAAACCAAAGCAGCTGCCACTCGGTGAACCCCCCCCCCCCCTCTCTCTCTCTCTCTCTCTCTCTCTCTCTCTCTCTCTCTCTCTCTCATCATTTCAACCCAAGGAAATTTAATAAATGTGATTTTTTAACAGTTAGTAATGATGGAAGGTGAAATTCCGGACATTTGAGGGATTTTCAAAAATCCCCCCGGACGCAGATTTCGTTATCTGATTTCCGGATGTGTCCGGGAAAATCCGGACGTATGGCAACCCTAAGTTACTACTTACTACTGCTATTACTACTACCACCTTCCTTCTCCGCTGACGA
>NC_087163.1:835000-1080000 GCF_035594125.1 Scylla paramamosain
GTTTTAATAGGATGTTAGACGATCTCTTTGGTCAGTCTAATTGTAATGTCATGACATGAAAGGTAAAGATAAGTCAAAAGTAGGATTTACTTATCAATTTTTAAAACAATGCAATTCTCCATTCAATCATGAAATACATAATACAACTATTAGCTGTGTCGTAAAAAGTTACCTCCATAGCTTATGTGTAGAATTTATTTATCTTGATTGGATTTCTGTAGAGGTCATGCATGCTACACACACACATGCAGAAGCTCATCATTTTCTTCAAGGTCTCTCTCAAAAAAAAGAATAAATAAATTATATATATATATATATATATATATATATATATATATATATATATATATATATATATATATATATATATATATATATATATATATATATATATATATATATATATATATATATATATATATATATATATATATATATATATATATATATATATATATATATATATATATATATATATATATATATATATATATATATATATATATATATATATATATATAAATCTTTTATGGAATGACCTGAAGCTTTCTTATTGTTATGGTGTTATGAGGTAGGGAAAACATTTTTATTTTACCACACAACATCTCTATAAAACATATAGTGTAGGTCATATGTATGTTTGTGAATTCAGGATACATTATTTATCATGTGAAGGAGTTACAAAAATTTTACTTAAAAATACTAAAATTTTGCTTCAAAAAAATAAAATAGAAGAAATATTTGAGAAACTGCTATTAACATTATTCTAATTTCCTTAGAAATAAGAGAAAATTGTTTAACTCAGTTTTGTTGGTTTCCATGTTTATTTATGCATATCTTTGTAGAGATGTTTCTCCTGCTCATCCTGAATCACTCAGACATTCTCTGCAGCTTGAGTAGACTTCACCTGTGCATGCAGAGTTTTTTCATAGTATTCCATTTATTTTCTCATGTGATTCAAGAATAACATAGGAATAGAGTTGTTACTTAGTATTTGTAGTGCCATGTATATGTGTGTGTACAGGTAAAAAAAGTATTGATATTTTTTATGAATGTCTTAAATTCTTTCAGCTTGAAAAATTGAACATATCCAACAACTGTTTGAGAGCACTTCCTGGAAGCCTGGTGGAGTGTCCCAAACTCCATGTGTTAGTTACTCAAGGAAATGAGCTCATTCACCCACCACAAGCAATCTGTGATACTGGCTCAGAGGCTACACTTCTCTTTCTCAGAGAGAGACATTTGCAACAAACAAGGTACTGGTGAATATCTTTATTTTGATTTATTGCTTCATCTTTCCAAATATGTCAGTTTGAAGTGACTGTTTCTGCTAATTATTTATTTATCAATTTATTTACTTTTGTTTTAATTCTATAAAATGGAATGGTGTGTGGAGTTGATGAGCTGCAGGCAACACCTAGTGCCAGCTGTACACCAAGAACAGTCATCATAAACTTTTGACTCATTGGTGTATCACATGAGGAGTCACATAAGTGGACTTACTCACCATGTTTGTTGTGTTCGTGGCTGTTACATGGTGGTGCTCAGCACAGGGAACTCTGGCAAGAGGTGTTTTGTGAGTGGTGATCTGCGTGATTGCCAGTCAAATTCTGATAGTAAGAGGGTTTGGTATTTGCCTGCACTACACCTTCCCATCACATTGTCAGAAAATAACAACATTGAATGGACTTCCTCTTTCACTCTGCCTGGACATCACATCTTGCACCAAAGCTTCCTGTTTCTCTCTTTTCTTTGTAACTTTGTGGAAACAGCTCCCACAATACTTAACAGAAGAGCTGCATGGTAATTTGTTCTAAGAAACAAAATGAAGTCTTTAGGTAACATTCCCTTCTTAAGTTATTGTTAGTAATATATAGAACTCATTACTTATTCATTATGACAACACATCCTTTGGAGTGCATATCACTGTAGTAGCCATGCAGCAGTGCACTTAGTGGACCATGAAACTCATCAGCTTTATCCCCAAATTTTCCTGTAATCCATAATCCACTGAGCAGTAGAGAGCTGCTTGATGCATTTCCTGTGAAGCTGTTCAGCAGTTACTTGAGCAGTGAGAAGAATGATGTCTCTTGTTGCAGACCAGCAGCCAAGTTGAGTATCTTTACTCGGGTGAGAGGAGTACAGGTGGTGGCCAGTGTCAGTAACCCAGAATCGGCCAGCATGGAGTACCGTCAGGCTCAGGGAATGTCACGCACCAACAAGCTCAAGTGTCCATTGATGCCACCAGCCTGTGCTACAAGCCTTACACCTGACCAGCTGACTGACTCATTGCTTGGTGAGTCTTGCATCACAATTATGCTTAAAAGAAACTAGATCATTATAAGCACAACATAAGAGAATACATGTTTTGAAATCAGCCGACTTTGCCATTTAACATATTGACAGCAACTGGATTTAAGGAATCCTAGGAAATCTGTGATAGATATTAGGTATCATCATGCATCACAATACTTGCTGTATAATGTATGTACTGTAATTGAAGATTGGCATCCTATGACTTTGGCATTTCATGATTTTGATGTCAGTGCCAAAATAGCATTGTAGTCTTATTTCATCATTCACAAGTTTGTTGCCTGCAGTGTGGCAAGCTACATTCATGATTGTTGTGCCAATCTTTGTAGGTCTTTTTACAAGAATCTTATGTTACTTTATGCATCTTGCCCATATTGCATTGGTATTTTTTTTGTTTTTTGCTTGGTGTGTTTCAAGTTCTGCAATGCTTCCAAAATGTCCCTCAAGCATACTTTAGTGAGAATTTGAATTTACATAAGCTGCATTTCAATTGTTGATGTGTGCTAGAGCATTGTACTGCAGACTGCCTTGTCTAAGTGTCAGTGACTTGCTTTCCTTTTACCCTGAGAGTCTGTCCACATGCTGCTTAACCCCATCTCCTAAAATCAAAATATGTATGGGTTTTGTGGTGTTCTGCTCATGATTCATTGAAGATGGAACTACATGATAGACAGTCAGCAGTAAGTGTCTGTTGGCTGTTCCTTGTCACTGTGACATCTCTGCACACACCTGTTATATACTCTGCTGAATGACCGGGCATTCTTTTCTTGCAAATTTTCCTCGTTTTATGTGTTCTTATATTCTCATATAAAAAGCTACTTTAATGACTGCAGTTTAGTTGACTAGGGAAGACACACAAAAATTATTGTTAGAACTGAGTTCAAATAAGTTTATATAGATACTCAGTAATGATTTATTTTATGTTTTAAATAAAAACTATGTTGAGTGAGAGAGGAAGCAGTGGTTAGTGAGGGAAACAGAATGAAGGGCTAGGAGGATCATTAGGTGACATGTTGTATTGTCATGTTCCTCTTTGGGCCATTCATAGAAACTTTGAGAAATTTATCTGAAGTCAAGATAATTGTGTAGCCATGAGAAGCCTTTGCCAGGCCTGGGATTAAAATCTGACTGGAAAAAATTTGACAGTGCCTTGGACATGTACTGTAATGATGATCTTCAGGTCCCATCATCAATATGGGGTCTTCCTGTTCACTACAGTACACTCCAGCTCAAGATTCAAGCTAAGAGCACACTAAATAGAACTTTAATTTTACTGTTTATAGGCATTTTAGGCCTTCATGCATTACCAGTTTTTTTATCATGTCATTCATGCTTTACCAGCTTTGAATCACATATGCCATCTGAATCTCATCATCATACTGCCTTTTGGAGAGTTGATGGGCAGTTATCATATAGAAAAGGGACTTTGCTCAGGGTAAATGAATCAAATATACATTTACATCATCTAACATTCAATCTTATTATGTGAGTTTAGTGATTCACAACCAAAACACTGCCTCCAGAGAAGCCAGTTGGGGCTGACCTGGAACACCTGCTACTTATGGCACAAGAATGATGAGCTGTGCAGTGGACAGGTGTGGACACATCTGAGGAAACATGAATCTGAACTTCTGAGTTTTATAATGTCCAGTTCATGCCACCAGATTCAGGAATGCATTGTGATTTTTAACTTTTTCATCACTCAACAGGTCTTTCTTCATCCATCAATTTTAGGACTGTTGTATGGTGTGGCCATCAGCGATGCAATGGCTCTCAACACAGAAGGACTCACCGTTGATGAGTGCAACTTTTTCTATGACTCCGAAAACTTCTCCCTAGAAAACAGAATCAGCGACTACCTACGGACACATTTTCCCCCACACGACTGGTCCTCCAACACAGACATCATGGTGAGTCATGTAGGCATTCACTTAATGGTGTTGGTGCCATTCCCATTCTTTTATCAGATTTAGAAGACTGGGACTCCATCACTCACCTCATCTATTGTGTAACTCCCTGCATGAAGGTTTGCAATTTTTATTTTATTTTAGTTATTCAATATTTTTTTAGGGTATGAGCAGATGAAGCTAAGGACACATTAAATTTAGAGAATCCCAAATATAGTGGATTCAATATATACAAATAGTTTGTTAGCAAATTTTAGTTCTTGCCCCATTCAGTAAATAATTCAATAAGTGAATGGCAGTCAGTCTACATTACAATATATGTTCATGTTAATTAGGTACATAATATTGACAGGTTTCATCAAGAATATTGCTTGTCTCTTGTTACAGGAGCTGTCTGCTTAATCAATATCTGTCCATCACTATTTGACATGAAAGCAAGAATTCTTATTGATATTATTTATTTATATTTGTTATGCTGTGACATTTCTATATCAGTATTCAATACATGAATAAATTTTAGATTAATTTTTGTACTTCAGTCCTGCATCTGTCTTTCTTTTCATAGTTTTTGTCTCCTAATGCTTACTTTATTCCTGCCTTTGAAAAATTCAGATCCAATCTTTTTCCTTTTTTTTAAGCTACTAGGCTGGGAATGTCTTGTTTGAAAAGAAAAGTAGCATGTATTCAACTACCTGAATCTGTAAAAGAATTTGGAGAGGATTTCTAAATCATATATCTTAGAAAATAATGGAGAAAGAGAATAAGAGAATTCCTGAGTAATGCAACATTGGTTTAATTTCTGAATTTTCTTGTTACTTCCTTCAGAAAATTCATGTTGTACAGAAAACAAGAAAAACTGAGGAGAGCCTACCACAAAAGGAATAAAGAACAAAACATCAGCTGACCTGCCTTGACATCTAAGGTACACAGAAAGTACAATGAGTGGAAAGTGTACCATTCAGCCACAACAGGGAGGGCATGCAACACATTCCACAGAATTATCATAAAAACAGTGGGAAGGAACAGGTCAGGCAAGCATCACCATAACACCATGAGAGACTGAGGATGGCCACCTGATGGGAAAGCAATGAAGTGAATTCAATTCTACTTCGAAATGTTATTGGCAGAGTTGACTTGTGATGTGAAGTTTCCAGATATGTTCCATTGTAAAGGTTGAGAATATGCAATACAGAGGAAAATGTTACTGGAATCATGGCTGTATCAAATATTACCTTTTGGTGCCAGAAGCTCACCTGTCCAGTGGAACACCTTTCCTGGGTAACTTGGGAACTTTATGCCTTTTTTTTTTAGCCACTGCTTGTGCAACTTTTTCTTTTGCAATTTCTTTTATGAATAGCAATCGATTGGACCTTTTTATCCATTTTTTTTGTGTTCAAATCCAAATCTGGTCATTTTCAGTTGCTGACCCTGGAGTCCATGATGCGGTGGGGAGGAGTGGTGGATGAGCTGGAGCTGGCGTGTCAGCTGGACCAGTGGAGGATTCACGGCTCACCAGACCTGGACCCCATGCCTGGATACTTCCTGTCACCATTTATGAAGAAAGTTAGTACAAGGAAGTGTTGTACACGCATATAGCTTTGGGGAAAGGATGAGCTCTGTACAGTCAACTGTCACCAAACATATCTTTACTGAGTTTGATCTCACTGAGCAGGACTTTACTGAACAGAACTTCATAGAAAATTACTTCACTGAACGTGGCATCACTAAACAGGACATCACTGAACATTACTTTACCAACCATGACCTTACCAAGCATAAAAGCTGTAATTGCACAAGTGGGTAACATATCAAAGAATTTGTGCAACATGTGAGAAATTCAGAAGGTACAAACAGTTGTGCTTGCTCCAAAATCTGGTTCTTGATTTAGACTTGCATATAAAATAGAATTAGCTAATCTAGAGATCACAATAGAAAATTAATCACTAAAATTCATTTAAAATTTATCTGTGTTGGCAGCTTGAGCTGGTTCTTATTAGTGACTTCTCTGAAAGGTAGGAAGCAGTGTGGTGAATTAACTGCCACGCACTAGGGGTGTAGATGGCCTGTGCTTAATGGAGTGTGATGGGTTTGGCATCACATTTTGCTGTACGCATACATCTTTTGTCAAAAATTATCATTATATCATGAGGTGTGTTTTTTCAATGTTGTTATGATGTGTAGCTCACAACCAACAAGGGAGTAGATCACTTTATCTGCATCCCATGTAAGGCTGGTGACAACACAAAATAAATAATAGGAAGGTGAGGAGTGTTACAGTGAAGTGCTTTGTGTTGTTTCAAGCACACATGTCATGTAGTGCTTGAAACTACATGACATGTAGTGACAGTCATTCATCTTTTCATTTGATAAGGCCTGATAAACTGTCCTGTGATCTGTAAGCCACTGAGCTGTGTGAGAAACTTTCTTCACTTGAAGATTGGAATGCCATTAAGGCTCACTTAGTTGTGTACTACAAATGTATAAATAACTACTTGAAGATTTGAATATCATCAAGTGTGAGCAATAGAAGAAAAGAACTTTTATTTCCTGCTTCAGGTTATAACAACAGAAGGATATTCAGCAAACCCTCATGGAGTTGCTGAAGCTGTTTATAAACAAGTCAAGGATGAGATGTCAAGAGGAATTTACCTCACCAATTCCCATGACAACTCGTGTCTTCCATCATCTCTTGTTTTAGGTGAGTGAGTTAGGTATTAGATACCTATATATTTTTCAAGGCACATGTATGTTATGAGGGATTTGTGGGTGTTGTAGATGGTTAACTTTTCTTGATGAATACTGGAAAAAGAGTCCATGTTGTACATTGACAAGCTATAGCCAATGTGATTGGTGGAGCAGAGGTTGACTCTCTGGGAGGATTCAGGATTGTGTCAAAGTGTCAAGGAAGTTCATCTTTCTTCTAATAATAAGAGGACATTCTCTGCATGTGAAAAGTGAACCTCATGTACTTTATGAGGGTAAAACTTGAATCATTAAACATGTATACTGCCCTTTCATCAAACACTTGAATAGTCCCAGCACTTAATATCCATGTAGAACTCTCTCTCTCTCTCTCTCTCTCTCTCTCTCTCTCTCTCTCTCTCTCTCTCTCTCTCTCTCTCTCTCTCTCTCTCTCTCTCTCTCTCTCTCTCTCTCTCTCTCTCTCTCTCTCTCTCTCTCTCTCTCTCTCTCTCTCTCTCTCTCTCTCTCTCTCTCTCTCTCTCCACACCCAGTATGAAAGACAAACTATTGAGACATAAAGTGACCAGTGATGAGGGTGTGGCTGTCTTTAATGGCCTGGATGAAAGACAAGAGTCAGGGTGTGTGGCTGAGGAAAGAGTGGACAAGAGGTACAAACCCTCACTTATTGTGTTACATGTACTCACTCATTTCATTGAAGATATTTTTGTTTATGCTAATAATTTACATGAATTACATCTATGTATAGTAATACTTCTGTATATGTTACCACCACCACTTCTGCTAAGTGGGACAACAGAAGCTATGTCACTACACAGTCTTCTTGTTGTTGTGCTTACTAACTGAATGTTGATTGGTGATAATTCAGTAAAGAGAAGGAAGAGTTGTCAGGCACAACCAGGAGTCCAGGCCAGAATGCCATCCCATCCCAGCAGCTGTCAGCAAGCCCTAGCTGGATCTGCCCACAAGTTAACTGTGCTAACTCTTTCAATGCTAGATATTTTTTCCTATATCATATGGAACCTTATAGAGACATGTTGTTGTGCCACAGCTACATATATAGTTTTATAGCTTAGCAAAGACACAGCCAGTCTTCTGTTTTGCATTTACTCTGAACACACAGCATACATCTCACATTGTTTTCTCTCTCTCTCTCTCTCTCTCTCTCTCTCTCTCTCTCTCTCTCTCTCTCTCTCTCTCTCTCTCTCTCTCTCTCTCTCTCTCTCTCTCTCTCTCTCTCTCTCTCTCTCTCTCTCTCTCTCTCTCTCTCTCTCTCTCTCTCTCTCTCTCCCTTTTCAGGAATACCATGTTTCTACAAACACCATGAAGTGGAGATGAATGCTGAGAGAATTTGCAAAGCTTCACATTCTGACCCAGTTGTGAGGGCCACTTGCATATTTTTGTCACTGTTAGTGGCATCACTCCTGCAGGTGTGTGAATGTATATGTATTGCTTATAAGTTCTCAGTCCTTCATTACTGACAACAGCATTCTTTTGTATTTCAGGTAGTTTTTCTTATATTTCTGACACTTGTACCTCATTCTTACTGCCCTTGTGTAAAATCAGTGGTTCTGTCTCTAAATCCATTATTTTTCACATTAGCATTTGCAACTCATGTTTTCAACCTTTATGCAGCCCAATCCATCAGCAAGTTGAGCAACCAAGCTAACATTATGCAGCACACCGGCCATCCTCGTACAATACTGTATCACACTTATAATACAAAGTAAAGAATATCTCATCTACTTTACTCTCATACATGTTTCTTTTGAGATTATTTATTGTGAATGGTATTTAAATTTACTCTTAGTAGCCAAAAATTAAGGCAAGATTTTTAGAGCTTTGAATATTATAAGCAGAGAGATGGCAACACTTAAATTTTTAAAGAGCACATAGATTTACTGGCAAAGGTTGTTTGAATCTGTAAGAATGCATTGCTATTTTTTCAATCACATGGTGGCCATGAGAGCACCAGAGGGGTGAGCTGCACCACTTTTTTTCTCTACTTAGTAAAGAAAGCATCAGGACTGCCACAAGTGTTTGATGCCTAGGTCTAGCTAATGCAAAGAGAATGATACCCAATTTTTAAGTTATGACAGAAACAAAAATATTTGCATTAAGAAACAATAGAAAAACAGAATATGTACTAATGTGTGATCATTTCAAAGTATGGAAATAATCCAAGTGTGTTTTGCTTCAGGGACAGAAAACAAAAGATGTTCCAGTCCTTGGTCTTGTCAAGGAGCTAATGCAGAAGGTGGAGGAAACACTGACAGACAAAAGTGAAAAGGAGAGGTTCCAGGCAGCTTTCCACACCCACTATGAAAAGTTTTCACACAGGTGTGATGTGTTGACAACCTTACAGATGTTGATGTTTGTTCTCAGCAGTAAGCAGCTTGACTTCAAGGAACATATCACCAGGATTGTAATGCAGGGAGGAGAGGGGGTGTGTGTTCATGCCAGTGTGGTGGGAGGGGTTTTGGGCCTCATTCTTGGCTATTCAAATCTCCCACAAGACTGGCTCATCCAGCTTCCTCAAGAAAATATTAAGTTTTTGAACTCTAAGTTAAATTTGTTACTTGACCTCTTTGGTTTGCCTTGAATGAAGTGACATATTACCTTATGCAGATGTAAAGTTAATATTTCAGATTATGTATTACAGTTAATTATTGAATTCTTTAGTTCATGCATCACTATAACTGGATAGAAAGAGATTGGCATAAGATGTTTTGTCTGTGCCTTGATGCTCAAAGTGGCAGCCACAACATAGCATCCTCACCTGTCTTCCCTCACTTGCCACAGTCCTTTCATTCCTGTTTGGAGTCCTTTTGTCTTCCCTCAACTGCACTTGCTCAGAAGGCATATGGTCTTCCTCTACAATGTGACTCGTACACATTTTTAATCAATAAAGTGATGTTCTTACTGAACCACCTCAGTAATATTCCATTCAAGCATTTAAACCACTCCACAGTTCACATATTGACATGTAGCAATCCTTTATATTTTGTGCATGTGTGTGAAATGCTGTGCTCCTTGGAGCTTCCTCTGAAGAGACAGCTGTGAGAGACAAGTTCCTGTGTAACATCAGCACCATTCTGTTGATCCTTGAATGTCAGTCTTCTTACACAAGAGAGGTATAATTGGGGTGAGAGTGATGGGATCAGTAAAGAGCAGCAAGTGAGCTGCATTTGTGGTGTTGTGCAATAAAGGTGCCAGAATTGACACATTTCACTTTGGCAGTGTCCTGTGATGGGCATTGTTATGTTACTCACTCAGGCTTTATTTCATGGACCAATGTGGAAACTTACTGTGATATACTGTTTTCCTTTTAATTGGGGTTGATCTATACAGAAATGACTAGTTCTGTCATGATCAGTGTTCAGTAATGTTCTTTGTATTCAAGACACCACTTGATTTTTATATCACTGAGAGCATTTCTTGTTCATACTTGTATTCATTGTAATAGAAATGCCTCATTTTGTTTTAGTTTTAAGGTGACATAACTATGTGTCTTGTCATCATAAACTATGTACATTATGCAGCCTCTTGTATGTTGCAAATAATTGGTCTCCAAGAAGTCTTGAAAAACATATCAGGAATTAAAATGGGTGATGGTATGTAGCATCCACACCACCCGTGTTAACACTCCTATTAGATATGAGCAATTCAGACTTCCATGCCTCTGCCTTCCTGATCACTGACACTTTTGCAAAGAAAGTACTGTAAGATAAGAGCATTAGTCCTCAAACAAGATTGCAGGCAATGCTACATAAAGCTGTGGCCAAGGCAGGCAACACAAATACCAACACCCACCATTTCCTTTCTTCCTCACCTTACTGAATGACTTCAGGCATTCTCTCTCTCTCTCTCTCTCTCTCTCTCTCTCTCTCTCTCTCTCTCTCTCTCTCTCTCTCTCTCTCTCTCTCTCTCTCTCTCTCTCTCTCTCTCTCTCTCTCTCTCTCTCTCTCTCTCTCTCTCTCTCTCTCTCTCTCTCTCTCTCTCATCGTATCACAAGCATTGCTCCAGGCAATACTATCCATGGCACAGGCATGATGCTCAGTACAATAGATCCACCTTACTTGTTTGCTTGACTGGGAGAGCTGTCCGTATCCTCCAGAAGCCCCTATGGAGGCTGACATGTCTTCAGGGAGAGCAGGAGAGAGAGAGAGAGAGAGAGAGAGAGAGAGAGAGAGAGAGAGAGAGAGAGAGAGAGAGAGAGAGAGAATAGCAGAATAGATTCAGGTGTGTGGATTGGGTGGACTGGTGCAGGAGGCTGATGGATGACCTACCTGTGCCCATGGACTGTATGGGTTAATTCAGTGAGGGCCATGCAGGGATCAAGGCGAGATGGAGAGTGGAAGTACTACACAAAACTTGAATTTTAGGACCCAATAATGTATGATGCAAGAATCTGCAACACAGTCACATTGCTTCTTGGTAATGTTTAAGGTGCAGCTCCTTATTTCCAAATGCTGATATAAGAAATGTATTGTAAGGCCCCATCCACATGATTGTAAACACTGTTCATCCATTCATACACTGCAGCAAACAGTTGTACTACCAAACAGATGGCCTTAACTGGTGATGTCACTCAACCATGGGCATGGACACTGTTGGTTTCCCCCTAAATTTTATCTTAACAATGGGCTTCAAGTGAGTGCTGATCAGGCAGTGCTCAGTCATGTGGATGGGGCATATTTTTAATCTGCTTGTTTACCATTTTTTACATGAGCCTGTGTAAGGTTGGTATAGGGTTGGTTGGCATTGACTTGATATAATGTTACTTTTTATTAAAAAATATTTGTTTCCTATATACAGTAAGCTTGTTTTTATGCCATGTCTTTCCTCTGCATGATTTTGAAACAGTTTGTATGACTCTCAGAAACAAAATTTACATGAGTATGTACACAATAAGCAGCCACCCAGCAAGGGACCCCATGAATTCAGACATGTGCTCTGAGATGTGTGAGAAAATTGATGAGTGTTGAGAAAAACAAACTATTTGCAGTTGAGGTGAAACCACTGGTGCCATTAATCCCTTGATGTAGCTGAGCAAGAGCATTTATACCAGGCATGAAGGCAGCTTGTAAGTGAGGTTTATGGGCCCCACCACTGCCACCACACCCATCCCACCCAACACCTATTTATTCATTCAGGGACAATAAGCTTTCCTGCCTATGTGGTCAATGTGCTCCTTAATTTTTAGTCCGTTGTTCCATATGACTGGTGACTACCTTTTAACCACCAAGCTGTAATCACACTTGTCTTTAGTCTTTCTGTGTTTATTTAAAGGTCCTGTGTGTTTATTTTCATCTTTGCTATCACCAGGGCCTCTCCCATGTCTTTATTAATGTGTAGGCAGCCTTTATGTTGCCAAAATACACACACACACACACACACACACACACACACACACACACAGCAGGTGCTTCAAACACAATGGCTGGAAGAAGTAAGTTGGCAGGTTGTAGAAGGTTTGGCTGCCATACAAGATAGCAATGAGGGAGTAACAGTCAGCTTCTGGGTGGGCTGAGTGGCTTGCTTTGTTTGTGTGAAAGTCCAATGTAGAATATCTGTTATTCTTGAAAAACATATTTATGGATCAAGATGTTGCAAGATTTGGTGCATCATTATATATGTATATATATTTGAATTTCAAGGGCAATATTTTGTTTATGGTTGTAATATTTCTTCTGCAATTTTGATGCTGTACCATTTAGTAGTAATTACTGGAGCTTATACTTTGGACCTTCTCATGAACCTGTAGAAGCTTTCCTGTTCCTCTGCCAACACACACTACCACCACCACCACCGCCACCACCACTTCATTAATTCTGTTTCTCCATGTGATCTCACATCACACTCACACTCATGTTTACTCAGCCATATGCTTCCCATGCTTAGTGGGTTGTGCTTCTGGGACACAAGTGACCACAACTGCCACAACCACCACCATCACTATTATCTCTATCATTACTTTCCCTTCACTCTGTTTCTGAAGCATTGGCTGCTCCTGTCCAGGACCAGGCTTCCAGAATTGCCACTCACCACTCGCCAGTTTCTGCTTCTCAGAAGCTTCATCATGACAGCTCTCCCATGTTGCCATCCCGTTTGAGTAAGAATGATGCTGCTGCAATTATCATCAAGCCTTGGCACTTGCTTAGGATACTCTGACTCTCACTCTCTTCCCTGTTCACTCAGTTGACATTTGCAGAAAGCTTGGTTGTTGATCATGACTTTCCTGGAAATGTTTGCTTTCTTGAAGGAGGGAGTGAAGAGTGGCTGGTGGAGCAATATAGTGTATATTCATTTCTCTATATCTGAGGCATATTTCTAAGAACTCTCTCAAAGTGAGGACTTTAACAGAAGAGTCTTAGTTTATTCCTCTCTTTTCATTTCCTCCTTGCATGTTCTAATTATCTCATTATATTCTCACACCATTCTCTCACATACTCCACTACTCTGTTCCTTCAAGTCACTGGTGGTCATCAGCTTAAACCCACTAGATCTACCTTATACCTACTCTTAAGTTTTCTCTCCTCTGTCACTCTGTACTTTCCTACCATTCTTTCCACAAGGCCAGACCACCAAAGGGTGCTGCACTTGACCATCTTAACCAGTCCACACAACAATAGTTAGGTTGAGTGTGTGCTCCGTCCACCTTTGTTGTTTTCTACCCAAGATGTGAGTGTTGGCATGGTTGTTTTCCAGTAAATGAGAGCCTTTGCACTGATTGTTACTGATTCCTAGGGAAACTCAAAATCTCATTAATACTGACATAACTTTAGTGCATATAAATCTACTCATGCCCAGATACAATTTTTATAAACACAACAGATGTAGTTACATGAATGATTTGATTTTGTGTGCTACATACGCAGGAAGAGTTTTTGTTATAGGGAATATTTGGCTTTGAGATGTGGAACTTAAGAAAATCAACAAATTAATAAATAGAATAAAATATATAATAATTAGATCAAAGAAAAGATCTTGGTTAAACAAACTGACCAACCCATAGACATGACATCTTTGAAATAGTTTCTCTCTCTCTCTCTCTCTCTCTCTCTCTCTCTCTCTCTCTCTCTCTCTCTCTCTCTCTCTCTCTCTCTCTCTCTCTCTCTCTCTCTCTCTCTCTCTCTCTCTCTCTCTCTCTCTCTCTCTCTCTCTCTCTCTCTCTCTCTCTCTCTCTCTCTCTCTCTCTCCTTTCCTGCCATTCTTTCTACAAGGCTAGACCACCATTGGGTGCTATACTTGACCATTTCAAGCTGAGAACATCAAATAACAGCAGAGTATGGTAACAACAGGTGTGTTATGGGCATGAACAAAACAGTGGGACATGAGGTGCTGGAGTGTGAGTGATGAAAGAGACAGGATGGAAATAAGGTGTGTGACAGAGATGGGATGTGAAACAAATGAAATGGTTGAGACTCATGAACAGGGAGAGAATGTGTTAATGGTGAGTTATGGGAGAAGACAGTGGCTGGGTGATTGAGGCTGTGAAATTTTATTGGGAAGAATGAAGTGTATGTCATCCATCTTTTAAAGTGTGTGTGTGTGTGCTCCTCTTTCAGACTGAATGTTTTAATAGAACTCTCCTACTCCTGCTCAAGACTTCAGACTCTGGAGGACACATGGAATGCCACTAACGAGATGTGAAGAGACATAATCAGAAGTAATTCAGAGCATTCGCACAAGCATAGTAGTTTTCTGTGGGTGTGCCGTGCATTGCGTCATACGGCTCTAGAAATCAAACTGCCCGCCACCGAAATGGGCTCAATGACGCAACACTTATCAAATTAGATCTTAACTGAAGGAACTAAACAATTTAAAAAATCGTACTAATTATTATTTTTCACCATAAATTCATAGTATAGTAGGATATTGGTCATCCAAAGAATGATTGAAGAAATTCAATAAATGTTAATCAATCTTTATCAAATTAGATGTTACTGGATAATAATGTTGATATAAAATATGCAAAAAAAATCAATGGTTTATCATGAAAAAAATAGAAATATGGCATAAAAAACACCAGAAGAGAGAGAGAGAAAAAAAAATCATGGAATGCATGAAATATTACGGAAAGTTCCTATCAAATGTAGTTCTAATATAAATAAAAGAGTCAGTTACATCATAAAAGCTATATTTTTTTCATAATTAGAAATTGATTTTGTACTACATTAATTATCATAAGAATAAAATACAAATAAAATCCACCACTATTATCGCTCGTTTAACTATTGCATCTCCGCCATTCTACTTCAGCAGACTAAGCCGGACGGGACACTCCTCTAAACACAATGCTGATGAACAGGCTTGCCGTGGCCTCCAGGGGCCTCATGACCTCGGCCATCAGGAGGGGAGGTGACGGGGGAGTGCCTGGCGCGGTGAGTACTGGCGGGGCGCAGGAAGAGTGACTAGTGAAGGGAGAGAGTGAGTGTGTGAGTGGCGGCGATCAGCTGATGGAGGCAGCGAGCTGCGTCTTGGCCGGCCTGCCCCACCTGGCTCGCATATCTAACGCTTATTTCTCAGCTCCCTTATTATGCAACCATAATTCTTTTCTTCATGTCATGAATACACCGGGGATGATATTGAAATAACATTGTTTTCGCCGAAGGGCTAAGTATTCCTACGTGGTGGGCCAGGTTAGGGTTAGATTTATTCGTTTCACTAATTCAATTCCCCATTGTGTTGATCACAATGTGAAAAAAAAAAACATGTTTTTTGCCCCGAAATAATGTACATTTTAGCAGGCCATGGCTACTTCCATAATCCTCGTCATTGATTTACCACTTGTAAAGCGCTGCTATGAGGATAGTTTAATGTGATTGGATGTACTTTGTAAGACCACTTGCAAATTCTGAGTGAGAGGGAGGGAGCTTTGGTATAGCCTCATAATGCCCCTCAATGAGACACTTTATTGCAACAACTGTTAACTGTCAGGTTTGGTGGCTTAGGTTCGGTTAGCAAGGTTTATCATTTTAAGAAGATGGAACTTTTTTCTGATAGATTTTGCTGTGATTTCAAAGGAACTTTTTTCTGATAGATTTTGCTGTGATTTCAAAGAATCTTGTATATTCTTGGAAATCAATAGTTTTTTCCTTACTGATGATAACACAAGTACAGGAAAATGAGTGATCTCCCTGAAAAAGTCAGATTCTTTCAAAACAGCAAAATTTATCAGAAAAATATAGTTTTGACTGAAAACAAGTAGATTAATAAAACAAATAATCATCCAATCATCATCATCATTACCACCACAATGATGAGAGTCCTTCATCCTCCTACTGGAGACCATCAGCTTCATCCTTACCTTCATAGCAGGCACAGGAAAGGTAAAAGAGGAATTGTAATGCAAGCCTTAGCACCATAGGTGACTGTTAATATGTGGCAGTAATGAGTGAGATGGGTGACTGCTGCCAAATAGTGTTTGCCAGACACTACTTTCAAAATCACTAAATTGTATTCATGGAATAATTCTCCCCAGTTTCCCATTCCATATATTTTCATACATGTCATAGAGATGGAAACAGATGTTCAGAGGAAAAAATAGTGTTCAGAATGTAAAATTGAATTCCTGTGCCATTTGGATTTAAACAAAAATTATGTTCAGACTTGTAAGTGTTCAAAGGTTCTGCTCTAATTATTGATTAAAATAACTTGGCCTCATGGATGCGGTCAACTGCACTGGTCACCATATGATAATAGTTTTGTTAATTTAACTAACCTTATCAAAAGAGCAAATAATTGTGTATGCTGCAGCGTCGGGTATTACATTCCTCATGCTGCAGGTATAATGCAAAACAAACGCAATGAGAGGTAATTTGAAATGTATTGTAGTCAAGACATCTCCAGATCTTGACATTCTCCCACAACTGTCCCATGTTTGACATACTGTTCTAAATTATATAATCAAGAGTTTCAGGAGAGTGTGTGGAGTATATTAGGAATTTGGGTAAATCTGTATTTTCATACAATATGTACTTCCATTTATGTTCTCTTTCCCAGTGCACAACAGGCATGGGGATTGATGTGAAAGCAGAAGTTCAGCTTGTGGAAAACAAATATGTACAATGCAAAAGCCAGCCTGTGCAGACATTATTGCCATATATATTTTAGCCTTGTGATTGTGAAGACATTTCAAAACTAAATAATTAGATATTAAACCTCCTCATTCAGTGGATCAGTCCATTCCTTGGACCTTTCCTTATTGGGTATAAACTGCCATCTGTCTCCAGACTAAGTCAAACTAACTGCCTTGCTTTGGTCTTGCCCAATTAGCAGTGAGAGGCATTTCAAAACTAAATCTAACCAAACAATAAAATCTCTCAGGTGAGACACACATCAAAATTGTGTTCTGCATAAGAGATTGTCTTACCTCAGTTGTAGCTGCTGGGAGATTGAAAATGCGTGTGGCATCACAGGATTGGTGAGGCAGTGTATAGATGGATTTGATTTGATTCCACTGTGACACACAAATCCCTCACAACAATAGAGTTGCATAGTTTGTTACATTAGTCATGAGAGGCCATTTTAATGAGAGGTAAGACTGAGATTCAGTTAAATCTTCAAAAGTGGTCTATGAACACTTATTGATTTCCACTGGATGAAGCAGGGGCTCAAAATACTAGCCCAGATAGTGAGAGCTGCTGCAGGAGGACAGTCATATCTATGTGCTGTATGCATTGTACAAAACTGTTGTAATAAAGGGATTTGATTGGCCTTATTTTCTAATGCAGTCAATATTGGACAAATCAGCAATGGACAAATAGTAATTAAGGAACCAGGCTGGTGAACATTTTGACTGATATTTTTAGGTATTATTATAAATGCTTGAGAGGTGAGGCAGTATTTTTTTGTCACACTTAACAGCAGTGAGGTGATGTCTCTTCTGACATACTGATGATAAAGATTTGAGCTTAAATATTTGCAGTTTTGGGAGAAGTATAAGAGGCAAGAGGTGATGGTTCCTTAGACACAAATTGATGGCGACATTTTTCTTTCAGAACCTGCCTTTCCAAATCAAGAACAGATTTAAGCTCACTGTTGTGTTTGTTGCTTTCTTCGGCTCTGGCATGGCCCTTCCCTTCGTTCTTGTACGCCACCAGCTGCTGAAGCAGTGAGAGGGGAAGCTGTCTTTCCCTCAAAAAAAAATATATATATGTATGTATGACCAAGGTAAGCATGCTTCAGTATTAGGCATAGGAAAACACTGCAGGAATATAGTAATTGTTTATTTTACTTTAAAGTATTATTGTGCAGCATTTTGTTGAATATCTTCAAAGTACTTAATGTGCAATAAGAAAAAATATTCACGGGTAATTCTTAGTGAGAATCAGTGACTTACCTTGTGTAGCCATTTGCTCTTTGCCCTTAATTATCAAATGTCAGTGAACTTCAATTTTTCAATTCCTATTCCTGTTAGAAATTGTAGTTGTCTGTCTTCATATGACAACTGTTACTGGCTTTGCCTCACATTTCTAGTATAGGTTTTCAGACAGTACATACTTTCCCAGTAGTAAAGTTAATATTGTATGTGTGGCTAATAGCATTCTTAGGGTTGTGTTGTTAGTGACAGGAGTGTCTTGTGGATGGAAGATGAGCAGATGATAGTAGAATTTGTTGTGGATGAAAATTTGTGGGAAGACTGGAATAGAGAACTGTGGGCTTAGTTCAGGGTCAGGAATGAGGTTAGATGCATAGGGTCTGAATGAAAGAAAAGGCACTGGTTAGTCTATTGAAAGGTACAAGTCACTTGTAAGGTAGTGTATTGCTGCAAACTCCAGATGAATTTAGTGTGAAATCATTGGGGGATGTCTAAGTGTGTGTATGTATGTATGTACATGTGCTTCGTATTTGCTATATTGTTAGGATACTAACAGGTAGGAAATTGGTTTACAATACTATTTGTTGTCTGTCATATGGGTACTGTGTAGTTTAGACAGGTAGATGGAATGTGGTAAAGCCAAGATACAGGGTGACCCTGGGGATCTTTTTTTCTTAAAACATTAGGGAAATAATGACCTCCAGAGTCACCCTGTGTTTCTTCACCACATTCCACCATATGAGTATTGTATGATGGGGTTTAATTTCCTTCCTTTTACTGGATTTTGACAAGTTACTAGGATAGGTCTATTACATAAAAGCCAGCTTTGGTAATTTTGAAGTTTACAGGATACTAAATGTAGAGCCTGAGTGGAATAGAAGGCCTTTAAGTAGCAGAACCAGTTATTGTCTTACTGATCCCTAGAAAATGTGGGTGAATGCTTTCTGCCTGGGAGAAACTTCTCTTCTGCTATCCTGTTATGTAAAAAAGCATGTGTCAGTCTTTAATGGTCCAAAGAAAATATACAGTAGCAGCAAACACCTAAAGAAATCTGACAAGACTTTTGACAAAGGAACTTGTTCCTATTGTTCACTGATTGATTTCTGAGTTATGATATGTTTGTAAGTGAAGCCAAGGCTTCATCTTCCCACTGCCATGCATTTATATCCACAATAATTTTTTTCTTCCCCATAGTAATGTATTTTTGTATTGTGTAAAACTTTTTTCTTGTGCCTTATATTTGTATTAGTAATTTTCTACCATGCTTCTATATGAGAATCAAAGTATAATTTTATAAAATTTTTACCACCAGTAAGTTTATTTGTAAAGTGCAGCAAATATTGATTCAGATAGTTTTATGCAATATGAACAAACATATTGTAGAATGAAAGGAATATGAACAAACATTATTGTGGAATGAAAAACAACTATAGTAGATAAAGATCCAAGGCATGTTGGGAGGTGCAGCTACAGCACAGCCCACAGATGTGACGTCACAACCCAAAAAAACAATCGGTGAACATAGGGAACAGCGGTAACAAGTGAATAATCAGGATCTTTATTACTAAAAAGCTCATGATTTGTCATCATATCTCTGGGTGTTTGGTGCTACTTACTGTACACTTCCCTTATCAATGTAGATTTTAAAATGTTATTTTGCTTATGAATGAGAAAATTAAGAGACGCTTCTGGCAAGTATTTGTGCACATTTCACAGAGTGGCTATGCACTGAAACTTTGCAAGTCAACAAACAATCCATAAAGGCAATTTCTGCAAAACTTGCAAGTCAGCATTATGCTGACCAAACCAAATTATACCAAACTAACACCTCTCTGATGCAGTCTTGTTTACAGTTTCTTCTTGCAGTTTTATCTCGTTTCTCTCTAATATCAATTAGTTTTCCTTTTAGTTTTCTCTTTCCTTCCAAAAACTGTAGTGTTTCAATGTCATTGTTGTCAAAAAGGAGCTTAACAGTAATCTGATCTAAATTTTCTTGGTGTGGTCTTTGTAATTTATCCACTAATCTCATCTTCCCTTACTCATGTTATCAGTCTTTTCCTTTTTCCTTGAACCAAGCTGCTGCTGGTAAACAAAGTTTGTGTAGATGCTGTGTGATGTGAGTGGCTGTTGGGATGAAAGTGAAGCCTCCTCTCCCTCAGTTTCTTGTCCCAGCAGCAGCTTGGCTCAGAACAGGAATTAACTGATAAAAATAAAGTAAGAGATAAAGACCTGAAGAGACAAGTGAATAAATTACTAAGACAATACATAGAAAATTAAGATTATGTTATAAGTGAGTTCCATTTTGACTTAAGTAACATTGTGACAGCAAAAATATTATACAGGTTTTGGAAAAGTACAAGGAAAATCAAGTGATGTTTAAGGGAAAGAAGAAAGCAGATCAGACTGCAAAAAGAAGCTGTAAACAAGACCACATTAGAGAGGTGCTGTTGCAACCTTAAACCAGCAGCCCTTCTTTGCATCATGTCCTCAGAGGGAGGAAAGGGTTGAAACTGAAAATTCTGAACCTGCAGAAGGGGTTTCAAGAGTTTTTACTGGTACATGAAATAAGTCTGTATTTGAATGTTTGTACAAGCTGAGCAACTATTAAGCTGACAGATTTTACTGTATATTTGAAAATGGAGGGAATGTTCTGAGGGAGGTGTATGAATTCATAGCTGAAGTGTGGTGGTGCAAGACAAGCTGAATTTATTGGTTCAGGCTGTGATGTGTGTGCTTGCAAAGGAGAGTGTGTTTTGAATGGGACATGTTGTGTATCAAGATGGAAAGGTGAGAGCAGTATAAATGTGTTCACATAAAGGTGCAGCAGGGGAGCACAATGGGTGGAATGGATGCTTAGAAATTTTTTAGGATGGTTTGGCCACATGTAGAAGACAGAGAGGAGAATCTGAGTGAAATTAAGGCTCCATTGCTTTCTTAAGTATTGTGCAACATGCATAAAAAGCTTCAAATAGAAGTGGAAAGAAGTCTTATGTGGGAGACAGACTGCCTTAAGTGGCACATACAAAGACTATCTTAAGAAGTATTTTGTTGCAAGGTAGATATACTAGGAGATTTAAGATGATAAATGGAGCACTATTAAGGTAGAGATAGTAGGAGAGGAAGCTACTTAAAATGATAAATGAAGTACTATTTGCTATCTTGATTTTTCAGAGTTGGTCCTGAACTTGTTACTTTTATATTCTGCATATATATGTACATTTTCACCTAATTTTCATATTTTCTTTCCAGGTGTTAGTGGAGTGGCTGAAGATGTAAAAAGGAAATTGTAATTTAAAAATAGAGGAATACATTTGTTCTCATTATTTTGAACCTTGTGTGAAACTGCTTGCTTTCACATCTACTCATGGTGCTCAATGATGGCATTGCAGGAAAGGGAGCTGAATGATGGTGGCAGAAAACATTATACTCACTACGCCAATGTCCCTGCCAAAAGAAAACAAACAAGAACAAATATAATAATAAATATTAAATCCAAGGCTGGCAAAGAAATACTAATAATAAATAAGACATGAAGACAGCTCTTGCGCTTATACTGATAATTTCACTCGTTACACCTTGTAATTTCATCTCTTATTTAGCATGACCACCAAATTCCTTGCCAACACATTGGAGAGATCTCTCAAAGATGGAGTGTAGTGTTACATAAGTACAACCCCAAAATTACGTCGATGTGCTCAAAATTAATTTGCAGTGGTTAACATAACTGAGGATGAAAGGATGAAAAACAGTGAGAAAAGTATTGGGGAACAGGCATTTGAAGTAAATGAACTACAGTAAGGTGAAATAGATATACAAAAAATTGATGCTGCAATTGAGTCATGGTTCCTGAGACAAAGTGTTGGTAAGAGAACATTTAGGATAATTGGCTATCAAATGCAGAGCTAAAAGAACAATTTCTGGAGCAAAGAACTGTGGGACAGGAATCCCTGGTACACAAAAGTAACATAGAATAAGGCAGGAGACCTTAAATATCACCAGACACAATTAAATATCCTGCTTATTACTGTCAAATTAGAAATGCCTCATTTTGCCATTTATTCACTGAGTCTGGAATAATAATGAAAAATCATTGTAGATAATGCTGGTAGGGCATTAAAAATTCACCACAAGTTTATTGCATAAGCCAATACAATTCCACTAGGGAAGGCTATTGGCTGAGACACCTACCATGCTGGCTCAGGATGGTTGAGTTGTGAGCTTCATCAGCCTATGTTCTGTAACTATCCTCTGCTTGGTGAACAGGGACTGAGGTGTGCACACAAGAAAACAAGCTTAAAGTGTCTGATGACCATTACACAACAGGGCCATTCTGAAAACACTACAGTAAATGTAGCTGATTGGTTTCATGTTGATATGATGCTGAAGGAGAAGGAAGTAATGTATGTATGAAATGGACAGTGGCAAGACTGCTGGTAGCTCCCTAATGCCTGCAAGTAACTTCAAGTTTTCCATTAATGAAGGAACAGGAAAAGCAACCAATTTCATGAACACAACAGTGGAAAATCTCAAAGTTCAAGAGTTGTAAGGGCAGTATGAAATCCTGAAGCTGAAAATAAATACAAGCAAATAAAGAGAGTAAGTAGTGCAGAGTCAGTATCAAGGTGTGAATCTGCCAAATGGCCATCAGGGGTATGCATGAGTGGTGTACATTTCCTATAGAGTGTAACATGTCAGCTGGTCACAGAGGTGCTGCAGTATGATGGTAGGTCTCTAATGTAACAAAGTGAACAATTTCTTGAAAATTCTAAATGATTACACTAGTTTTGTCTTGTATTGATTTATGAATACACAATCCATATTTACACAAACATATTAAACAATTGCCTGAAAAAACAATTTACTGAAAAAAAATATAAAATAAATCAGCAGCTGACCTGATTTACATATTTCCTACTTACTGAGAATTTTGAGAAATGTAACTCATTTGTAAATCTTGAATTCCTTGTAATTTGTTTACAGTGTGCAATGGTAGCAAAGGTGCTAGAGGTGGAAGGCAAAAATAATGGACAATTTTCTACAGATAACTGATAAAGTCCATTACCTACTGTAGCAAACAGTCAAGCAAAGCAAAGACCAGCATTGTTGTAAACATTAGGAGTGGAAAGAACAAGCACAGGGGTACTTTTAATGCACATGAAAGACAAAACCTTCATGTTTTAGAGAAGTGAAAGTGGATAGTTAGAGGTGATGATAAGGAGAGAATGTACTGAAGAAAGTCTGGTATGATGAAGCAGACCTGGGATTAACAATAAGTGGCATGAAGAAAGCAGACCATATTGGTGAAGTCATGCAACAGAAATGTCATTGAGTGCCTGCTGGCAGACTGAAGAAAACATACGGTGAAGTTCTATAGAAGGACAAGACTCGGCAGAGTTTGAATACTATGATTCTATTTTACAAACAGCCCATTTAAACATGGAAACTAATGAAATTATGAGTTATGGAACATTGTTACAGTGGCACTGGCAGGATTCTGGAAGCTTCTGGCCTAGGCATGAAAAAAAAAAAAACAAATAAATAAATAATAATTTGCTACAAACCTTTTTCTAGTTAGGTCTACAGTGAAACCCGTTTTTTGGAATTCCCCACAGTATGTCTTCACTTGCATCTGAGCCGTTCATGCACCTTGTGTTTGCAGCTCATTCTTACACACTGCAGTCCTCTCACTCTTGTATCCTTTTCCTCCTATGTACCATTGTGCAAACTGCTGAGTTAAATATTTATCTACTTTGTGGTTTTCCATGAGGACAACAGTGAGAGTTAAACTTGTTGTCTTTATTTAAAGCCACTGCCAGGCCAGGAGCCCCCCACCAGCCTTCCTCCTGTCTGCCTGTCTGGATCTTGCTTCTCCTGGTGTTCTGACTACCTAGTTAGTTTTCTACAAGAGGATCTGAGCCCTGAACTTTATCATTGTGCTCTCATGGTCAGTGCTGTGCAATATAAAGAGAGAAATCACCACACTGATAATCAACACCATCAGCATAGCGAGTAAAATTCAAACATTTTCATGAACGTCAATGAGCCATCACTTTTGGTCTTGAATACCAATATACTGTAAGACATCTACAGTTAACTTTTAGATTTTTTTCTAAACAAAATCTGAAAATATATAGGAAATAGTCAATAATTCAAAATAGTATGTATAATACCTTCAGTAGACAACTAACCTAACCTTCATTAAGAGAACCTAAAAGATAATGTGCCTTCAACTAATCTTGGTACAAAATATTGGTCATGTACAACAGTGACTCCAGTAGCCCTTCCTTTGTTTAACACACAATTATTTTTGTTGCTCTTGGCCAGCAACCCTCTTACACAGAGATTATAATAGCACTAGTAAAGTAGCAGCATCATTAATGATTTATTATTAATATATATTGATAATATTATCATTATCACTATTACTATAACTTGTGACAATCTTACTTATAGTTGTTTTTTGGGCAAAAATTATATATGACAATAAAGTAATCATACAATATTTGAAAATGTCATCTCCCACAATCTGATCTGTGAAGTCAGTGTCTGAGTGACTGGTACAAATGACTCCCAGTGCCAGGACCAGTGTTGCTGGGAGCACCACAATATTTAATAACATACAATAACTGTGACTGGTGCACAAATAGTAACTCGATAGATGGACTACTCCATTTATTAAATGCTTATATCATGAAAAATGAGATGAGGTACCATCACACTTACTTAAAAATCAAGGATCAGATCATCAGAGAAAGACACCATGTTCAAAACAGTACTGGCAAGACAAGCAGCCTGTCAATCTATGTGACTTCAACCTTGAGCCACACTTTATTGCGGTGATCTAACGGGTCACTGGTCACCACCAGAGCAGTCATGATCCACCACAGCCAGTCACACCTCCCAAGAATGCTGTGTTTGAACAAGAGCTGAGATGACCATCCCAATAGCAAAGCCAGCAGTGGATGGCTGTGCCATGAAACACCAAACCAAGATGCTGCTGTGGGGTAGATGTGGGCATACAAAAAAGTTTATTGTCCTCACTGAAGTGCTAATGACGAGAATACTCAAGAAAACCTCATGTAAGAGGCCCTGGTATCAAGGTTCTCTATGAACAAAGCCCATGTTTTTCACACTGAAAGGGACTGATAGATTTGTAGATACAATATATGAGCAATCTATATTTCTTGAACCTCTTAGCAAATACCTCCTAAATCTGCCTTCTTGCATATGACTGATGTTCAATATGAAGGGCAGCCTTCTGGCCCAAACATAAATTGTGAATTGCTGGCAGCCAGGTCTTGTGGTGGGGAAGGGCTGTTTCCAACAATACATTCCCAGCCAACACCACAGGTTCAGGCTGAAGCTTTTCATCTTGTGTGACTGTCAGACAGGCTACATATAAGACAATCCTGAATACAGCAGGATCATTGATTTGATTCCACAACCAAGTGTAGGGCC
Organism: Scylla paramamosain; assembly: GCF_035594125.1. NCBI lineage: Eukaryota > Metazoa > Arthropoda > Malacostraca > Decapoda > Portunidae > Scylla > Scylla paramamosain. The sequence goes on from NC_087163.1 coordinate 860,705, forward strand.
AAGTACACAGATCATGACAATGCTGCTCAATGACTATCTTGACATATGGCAAATTGTCTATGTTGATAATTGGTACCCTAGTCTGATTGGTGTCAGCTTCCACAAGACTGCCAGCATCTATAGCACTGTCAGACATGAGTCATAACAATGTCATTTTTAATTCTAAGCAATCAATATCTTGCAACTTTATGGATGGATAAAGGGGAGGTAAATCTTTTCCCTAACATCCACATACCAAGCTATGAAATGCTACATCAACAGAATGACTAGAGAGTAGATTGGGAAGCCTGTGGCACAATTAGGTAATGACAATAGCACAACTTAATTTCAAGAGTGAAAGACATAAGAACATAAAATAATAATAATAATAATAATAAACATCAATTGAAAAAAAAAAAAAAAAAAAAAAAAAAAAAAAAAAAAAACTAATGAAAACAAAAACAGCAAAAAAAGATAATAATCATCATTAGGCCCTGTGGATGATGAGGGTGGTAGAGGCAGTGGTGGGTTTAATAATATTGTTACTGATAAATCCTGTTGTCTTATATTATAATTCTTTGGCTACACAGTAAAAATATAGATTTGAAAATATACTTTGTAAACCTCAGTAACTTCCACTACAGCCTGTTAAACTAGAACCATGAAAACACCCTTGAAAACCCCAGTAACTTCCACTACAGCCTGTTAAACTAGAACCATGAAAACACCCTTGAAAACCCCAGTAACTTCCACTACAGCCTGTTAAACTAGAACCATGAAAACACCCTTGAAAACACACACACAGGCAACCCCCTCCCGGCCACACGGACACACACACACAAAACAGAAAATTTACCTCAAAACACTTGCAAAAACAGCCCCAAAACATCTCCAATACACCCCAAAACACACAAGCAGGGGAGTGTAGTGAATTAATAAGTGAAAGAAAGCAAGAAAGTGTAAAGGAACAGATGATAATGAAAAAAAAGTGATTTAAATGAGATTGTCAAGATGTTTTGATGGTTTATGGTAAGGAAAATGATAGAATGGGTTTGTAATGATGACAGAAAGGAATGAATAAGAGGGAAAAGTAAAGAAATGGGGAAAGAAAAAAGAAAATGATGCTTTACCCACAATGCACCTCTCTTTAACCACATTCAGAGACACAAGGAAATACAAACAAATAACAAAACAAGCAAACAAAGAAAAAATGAAAGAAAAAAAAAGAAGATAAGCAAAAATTATACGAAAACAAAAAAAATGTACATAATTAAAAAAATAAATAAAAGAGAGACACTAAGAATAAATTATTGAACACACACACACACACACAACACAGGCAGCGATTCCTGGAAGAAGACAGCAAAGAATATTATGTTAGCCACAGGGAGAGTGAGTGCGTAGACAGCCGAGGCCGCGAATCACCCAGCGGGAGAACGTGGCCCCCACAGCTGGCCCGACGGTGAAGCCTATGCTGAATGCCACGCCGATCAGTGCCTGTGGGTTGAGGGGAGGTTAGGGGAGGTTAGGCTGGTTAGGTTAGGTTAGGGCACATTGACAACACACCACAATATAAATAAGAAATAAAATAATGCACAAGAAAATAAAAAGCTAAAAAAAGTAAACAAACAATATATTCAACACCACCACAACACCTTTAAACACCCTCAAAATACCCCAAAATACACAAAAACATCCCAGAACACTCCAAAAACACACCAAAATACTCAAAATACCCCAAAACACACAAAAGCATCCCAAAACATTCCAAAAACACACTAAAACACCCTCAAAATATCCCAAAAACACTATAAAACATCCCAAAACATTCCAAAAACACACCAAAAGCCTCAAAATACCCCAAAACACCCAAAAAACACCTGAAAATATCCTCAGAACAATGAAAGGGAATAAAACACAAAATAACAATAACAAAAAAAACAAAAAACAAGAAAACAAGCTGCAATATAGAACAGCAGGAACACAAACACACACACACACACCCTACAAACAAACAAACAAAAAATAAATAAATAGATAACAGGATAAAAAAAATTGAAAAAAATAACAATAAAACCAAACTAGAAATCTATAAACCAATACAAAACACAACACACCCACATACCACCAAAACAAGACAAAGTGGAACCTTGCAGGGACGCCGATGATATGCTGGTAATAAGTAACACAGGAGAGCAGAGAGGAATACAAGCCGCTGGACTCGTGCTTGGAGTAACAGTTGAGGAGAGCAGGAGACAGAGGCACCATAACCGTGAAGCCGAGCAGGTCCAGGATCAGACTGCCGAATACCACCTTGCTTGTCCGCGCGTTCCTCTGTGGGAGTTATGTTAGGTTAGGTTACGTTGGGTTGGGTTAAGTGAGGTTAGGTTAGGTTAAGTGAGGTTAGATTAGGTTAAGTTAGTTTATGTTAAGTTAGGTTAAGTAAAGTTATGTTAGGTTAAGTTATGTTAGGTTAAGTTAGGTTAGGTTAAGTTAGGTTATGTTAGGTTAAGTGAGGTTAGGTCAGGTTAAGTTAGGTTAGGTTAGGTTAAGTTAGCATATGTTAGGTTAGGTTAGGTTAAGTGAGATCTTTTTTATCTTTTATTTTTTTTCTCAGTATATTTTTCTTATTGTATTTAATTGCCTTTTACCAGTGTCCCTCCTATATATACAAAAAATAAAACAAAATAAATAAATAAATAAAGTAAAACAACATTTTTTACAACTTGCATTGAGGCAGTGTTGCATGAGCCTTGAGTGACAAATATTGCAGCGTGTTGACAACCAAACACTTTACATCTCAGCTTAGCAACACACACCAACACATCACCCTGCTCACCTTCTCCTTGATGTCCGCAGCCTGTTCTGCCCCTCTGTCCCTGCCGTCCACCTCACCACCGCTGCCACCGCCACCGCCATCCCTGCCGCCAACCTGCTTGCCGGATCGGAGGGTTGCCATTGCTCTGAAAGTTATGTTAGGTTAGGTTAAGTGGGGCTGTGGGAAGAGGATGTAGGTTAGATTAGGTTTGGTTAGGCTAGGTTTGGCTATACTTTGTTAAGTTAGGTGAGGTTAGACTAGGTTAGGCTAGGCTAGGTTATGTTAGGTTTGGCTAGGCTTCGTTAAGTTAGGTGAGGTTATGTTAGGTTAGGTAAGGCTTGGCTAGGTTAGGCTTGCTTAGGTAATGTTTGGCTAGGTTATAATTGCTTAGGTTATGTTAGGTACAGTTTGGTTAGGCTAGCTTGGGATTAAGACACGAGATAGCCAGTCTTGGGGAGGTGGAAGCACCAGACAGAAGTTAGGGTAGGCTTCTTTGGGTTAGGCTTGGTTTGGTTAGGGGCAGCTGAGGAGTGTGAAGCTCCACCACATTAGGTTAAATTTGAGGTAATATTTTAGTCATTTTCTCTCTCACCACCAAAATTTTCCCACTGTGTAAACTTTGTTAATATTTTTTATCTGAAGGCTACAAAACACATCACTCGCTTTCCATCCCAGACCCCTAAACACCACCCCTTTCTTCCTTCCTTAGCATCAGCCAGCCAGCCTCTTTGGACTTAAATGAAGGAAACTTTTAAACACGTAGATATAATATAACATTTTCTTCTTCACACACACACACACACTGCTTCCGTGACGTGGGAGAGTGAGGAAGAGCGAGAAAGTTTTATCACCAGCTGGAAGGAAACTACCGCTTTGTTTACATCTGACAAGAGAAAACGCGGCTGTCACTTCTGTCAACGGGTAACTAATACAAAGCTGAGAGAGAGAGAGAGAGAGAGAGAGAGAGAGAGAGAGAGAGAGAGAGAGAGAGAGAGAGAGAGAGAGAGAGAGAGAGAGAGAGAGAGAGATTGTCATATAACCATTTTATACTCAAGATAATAAAAGACAGCAAGCGTTTAATTATTAATTTTCCAACTTTCTTCACTTGCCTAAACTTTCTTCCACACTGCTGGTGGTGATGGTGGTGGTGGTGGTGGTCTTCCTGCTTCCCTATTTCGTCCCTCTACATTTGTATCTTAAAAGAAAAAAAGATCGTATTACTGAATCAACACCAATGAACACTTAACCTTACCTAACCTAAAGTGTACCTCTGTTTTTACCCTCTACCCATCACTACAACCTCCAGTACCTTCCCCTGCTAGGACTCCAACACCACAACACCTCGTACAGACCCAGACATCCCACACACGTGCATCTAGAAGCTTCATACATCACAACACACGCTATAACACCCCTGACACGCTTCTACTATCACAGTCCCCCCTTAAACACTCCAGAACCTTTTATTTTACCTCCAGCACACCACTTCTACCCTCAAAGGTTTACAGTCACTCCGGCCCCTAGTTACACCGGCCCTCAGTCACTGCGGCCCCCAACCCTAGTCACTCCGGCCTACCACCCTAGTCACTCCGGCCTACCACCCTAGTCACTCCGGCCCACTAATTATACTAAGTTATCTAGAAAGAATATATAGTAACAGGCTCTCTCTTTTATTAAATAATTACGCAGTATAGTCATACACATACACAATAACTATGTAATACTATGTAACCTTGAAAGAATATATAATAACAAAAATAACCAAACAATGCTCACCACACCCTGACCACAACATGGGAGCGCTGACTGGCTTTATCAGGCAGTCTACTGATACTAAAATATTTCTGTATACAAAAGTATGTGTCTAAAAGTAAAAAACAATTCAGGCAGTCTACTGATACTAAAATATTTATGTATACAAAAGTATGCGTCTGAGTAAAAAAAAACAAGATTATATTACAAACTAAACACTGGGTCCGCTTAGCCTGGAACATGCTTTTAATAATTGGTCAGTGGTGAGGTCATGTTGTTCATACTTGTTCCATAGTGAAAATATTCGTCCCTGTAGAGATCGGTATTTTCGTCTCTGACAACGAGCAAGTTTTCCGTCCTTGACCAGACGCACTTGGACCTGTACATTTTTGGCTTCTTTGAAAAGTAAGGGAACCAGCACATAAAAAGGAATATGGGAAGAGCCTGCACTACCATTCAAACGTCTATGATAACCTTCTACATCATTATTCGTGCGAATGCTCTGGCCAAACACTGTCCATTCACTTGGTGACCAAAACCCACTTATCCATGTTTCTCTCATGTACGTTGTTAAATCTTTAATTGGGCCAGCAGGAAGGCGTGATTCAAGGTGATCAAATGTTGATGTAATATGTTCATGTGGGAGAAAGGGAAGAGCCATTAACTGTTTTAGGTAATCTTGAGTGGGACGATGATTCAAGTATGGAACCGCCAATCCTAACGCCTGAATCTTCCTCCAGACTGCCTGATTCCAATGAAATGCACAGCCTTGCAACTTTGCAACTGGAAATAATTTCCTGACTACTGACCACAAAGCCATTTCGAAGTCCATCACGATCTTTTCCACTTTACACTCCTGAATTATTGCTAAAATAGAATTCAATACCTTTCTGTAGTCTCTCTTTCTTTTCCCTGACATAAGGATGAAAGCTAAGGGGACTTGTTTTACATTACCTTCGCTTCCCTTAACGAAGGCATGGACTCCAAATAGCTGTTGAAACGGGGCTCGTACTACACGAAATGTGGCATCTAAATACCATGTCCTTGCCTTCTTCAACAAGGCAAGTTGGTCTGCAGTGGCAAATACTAAGTGTCTTGCATCATCTAGAATAATATCTTTCTGGAGGAATTCATTCGGAATGTGATCAACTACCAATTCAAAATCCAATGAATTAGGTTCAACAGGTCTATCTTTCTGTCTTATACGGTTAACATTACGAGATAAATAGACTGGATTTACAAAAGCATTATCACTTCCTTCTGTCTGCCTCATGGCACGGTCAAGAAAAGTCGTTTTGTGTTCGAAACAAGAAAAGTCGTTTTGTGTTTCGAAAACCTCGGTACCTCAACTCCGAGGAAGGAGACACCGTTAACGACTATTATCTATTACGCAAACTCATATAGCTAGTATGTTTTGTAGTAGCAGTATGGTAGTAGTAGTAGTAGTAGTAGTAGTAAGTTTCTACCTCCACTATCATAATCGTTATTATCATTATTAATATTATTATGGAGGAAATGAGAGAGAGAGAGAGAGAGAGAGAGAGAGAGAGAGAGAGAGAGAGAGAGAGAGAGAGAGAGAGAATGTCAGGTTGTTGTGACTTGACCCACCTTTTACCAGACCTTTCTTTTTCTTATTGGCCCATATTCATATTGTGCGTAGGAGTTGAAGAGTATTTATACTTCGTAAATAATCCGAAAAGTGATAATTAAGGCAACACCCTTCTGTCCACCAAGGGTTCAGTTAAATTATACACAAATGCTACTTTTCAAATAAAGAATTGCTGCAAAATGAAGTGGATGAGAGAGAGAGAGAGAGAGAGAGAGAGAGAGAGAGACTATAGGACATACGTGATAAGAGTAGGTGTTTTATTTATTGTTTATTGCATATATATGGCTTCATTCCGCCAGAGAATGGCGCTCTAGCCTCCATAGACATTACAAATGTACAATAAAAGTTGTTAAAAAGTAAACTACAACTAGGTAAATACACACACACACACACACACTCAAACAACCCAACAATATAATTATATTGCTAACTTTACACACGTGCGTGCCGCCAGGGAGGCCGGAGTGACCTGGGTCGAACGCGGGGGAGGCCGGAGTGACCGGGGCCGGAAAAACTAGGGGCCGGAGTGACCGGGGCCGGAAAAACTAGGGGCCGGAGTGACTTGCTACCGGCGGCAGCGATGGCGGTGGCGGCAGCAGTGGTGGTGAGGTGGACAGCAGGGACAGAGGGGCACTACAGGCTGCGGACATCAAGGAGAAGGTGAGCAGTGTGTTGTGTTGGTGTGTGTTGCTAAGTTGAGATGCAATATTTGTCACTCAACACTCATGGAACACTGCCTCCATGCACAAGTGTGTCGGGAAAATTATTTAAAGTCGTAAAAATGTTCTTGTTTTACTTTATTTATTTATTTATTCATTTTGTTTTTATTTTTTGTATATATAGGAGGGACACTGTTTAAAGGCAACAAAATACTATAAGAAAAAAATACTGAGAGAAAATAAAAGATAAAAAAGACCTCACTTAACCTAACCTAACCTAACCTAACTTAACCTAACTTAACATATGCTAACTTAACCTAACCTAATATATGCTAACTTAACCTAACCTAACCTAACCTCTTTTAACCTAACCTAACTTAACCTAACCTAACCTAACCTAACATATGCTAATTTAACCTAACCTAACCTAACTTAACTTAACCTAACCTAACCTAACTTCTTTTAACCTAACCTAACTTAACCTAACTTAACCTAACCTAACTTAACCTAACCTAACATATGTTAACTTAACCTAACCTAACCTAACCCAACCTAACCTAACTTAACCTAACCTAACCTAACATATGCTAACTTACCCTTACCTAACATATGCTAACCTAACCTAACTTAACCTAACCTAACCTCACATAACCTAACCGAACCTAACACCCGCAGAGGAACGCACGGACAAGCAAGGTGGTATTCAGCAGTCTGATCCTGGACCTGCTTGGCTTCACGGTGGTGCTGGCTCTGTTTCCTGCTCTCCTCGACTATTATTCCAAGCACTACTCTAGCGGCTTGTATTCCTCTCTGCTCTCCTGTGTCACGTATTACCAGCACATCATCGGCGTCCCTACGAGGTTCCACTCTGTCTTGTTTGGTGGTATGTGGGTTTGTTGTGTTTTGTATTGGTTTATATATTTTCAGTTTGTTTTTATTATTTTTTTTTTTTCAATTTTTTTTTATCCTATTATCTATTTATTTATTTTTGTTTGTTTGTTTGTTTGTAGGGTGTACCATGTATTTTTTAAGGTTTGTATTGAGGCTGCTCACTCATACAGTACAAATTTAGCTGCAACATGGGTGATCTGAACTAAGCTGGTCATCCTCTCTCTATACCTGTTCTTTTATTCACTTTCCTTCATCCTTTGCTTACCAGTCTGTAAATGAGAAACAGGAATGGAGGTAGAAATACCATCCTTTCATATTTTCCTTTGAAAGATTACCTTGAAGTCATGTTGTGTCTTTAGTAGTAGTGGTTGTGACCTAATGACCAAGTGGGTTATACTGATGCAACTTTTAGATACATTTAGAAAGAAAAAAAAATTGATGTGGTTTGGTTGTAATAAGTGGTAATTCCTTTTTTTTCCTGACAGAAATTGAATTGGGATGACCTTGTTCAAAAGAAAGTACCTGCTCCCTTTGTACCAAGAATCAGTACTGAGTTAGATGTTAGTAATTTTTCTGAAGAGTTCACTGCAATGATACCACAGGATTCTCCAGCAATCGTTCCTCCAGATGTTGAGAAAATGTTCAATGTAAGTACCCAAATAAGACTTAATTGTATATGCATATGTATGAATGTATGTATGTATTTATATGAGTGTGTGTACTCTTCCAAAGATAGTATTGTTACATTATTATTTCAGGGCTACTCCTACGTTGCTCCATCAATTCTCTTCATTGACAGTGTCATCAGCGACAGCAGCAGCCTTTTCAAGATGTCACCAGACAGAAGACCTTCCACAACCAACCTATTATTGGCTTGTAGCTTTAAGGTTAGTACCCACTTTCTATTCTGCTGTTGCTGATTTACTTGCTAATTTTAATTCTTCACTATTAACTCTTTGACTGCTGCTGCTGCTGTTTGCTACATCTTTCCTTAACCACTAATCACTTTGAGACATTTTTACTTGTTCTACAGCCATCTCTAATCTTTAAACTGGGTACAAATTGCAAAATCCATTCTTTTTAATCCCCTTCTTTCACGTAGATGATTATTATAAAGATTTCATGCATTACTTCTGGTGCTGTAAATTGGTTTGTATCAGTGAAAGCATTAAAACATACTTGAATTTTTGGTGAATTGTCTCAGCATGATTTTGACAGTAAAGGTAAATAAATTGTCATAGTAGTAGCAGTAGTAATAATATAAGTATGCATGGCTGATGTCTTCCCCTGTGAGGGATAGATTCAGATTCAGATTCAGATTCTTTATTCCACGAAAGTGGTTATTAAGTACATTATATTTCACATAGCTTTACATAAATAAGGAGGTCATAAAACTAAACTGTAGATTGAAATATCTTAGTATACTACTAAATGATTAAATTGCAGAATGTTGTCATCAAAAAATATTAAGAGTATAAAATAATCATGGTAACTAAAATAGTATTTCTACACTAAAGTGCAATGTCTACCTCTAAGTAAAATAAAATACATGAATGTCCTTAAAATTATGTTTAAATGATGATAAGACCATAAAATGCTGGATAAAATATGGGTGTAAAGCTTCATCACTGTGCGTTTTCTAACATATGTCTAAAATATTTATATAATATTTGCAGATTGGAAATGTTTCCTGAGGTTAGTCTTAAAACTGTTTAGATTTTGAGACAGGGTGATGGTGGATGGGAGTTGGTTCCACAACTTAGGACCCAACACAGTGAGGTCCCTGGCACCGCTGTCTGTTCTGGTCCGGGGAACATGCAAGTTGTTTCTTTGTCTAGTTTTACTGTTTGTCACATCATTTACAGTATTAAAAGATAAAAAGGATAGAAAGCCATCAGGATAACATCTTCGCAAATGTCAAACATATGTTTCTCCTTAACCCTGAGCCATTTAAGTTCTTTAAGGAAAGGTGATGCACGGTCATATTTCCTGCCACCTCCCACTGCTACTTTAGCTGCAAAGTTTTGAAGTTTTGGGGCCTTACACAGAAGAGTTTCGTTTGTTGATCCCCACACTTGAATGCAGTAATATATTGTGCTTAATGCAAGTGATTGAGTAACAAGAATTCGTGTGGGTTTATCAAAACATTTACTAATTCGATTTATATACATTAATATGCCTGTCACCTTCTTCTGTAACTCATTTAAATGAACATCAAACAACATATATTTATCAAAATACACTCCTAAATTCTTAACATGATAACTTGAAAGTATGTTCTCTCCATCAAAATGTATGGTAGTGTCAGGAGGAATCTTAGCTAGGAGTTGGCGATTGCCTAGGAAAATACATTGCGTTTTACTTGGATTTAAAAGTAGGCCATTACTCAGAAAATAGCGTTTACATTGTCTTAGAGTTGTTTCAGCATCATTAATGAGTTGATGGATGTTGTTAACTGTGCCTTCGTGTAATATTTGAGTATCATCCGCGTATTGCACTATGAAACCATTAACGTGCTCTGACAGATCATTTACATAAATGCTGAACAATAGCGGGCCAAGAATTGAGCCTTCTGGGACTCCATAGTTCACTTTCTGGTCTTTAGATATTGCCCCATTCAAGCGGACAGACATGGTTCTGTTGGTCAAATAATTATCTAGACCTTTCCTTGTTGCTTGTTCAACTGCATGATGTCTTTAACACACACTTCTCTACCCCATCCAAGTACTACCATCCAAGTAGCTTTCCTCACCTATCACTACTTTCAACTTCACTCACTCTTTCTTTTGGAGATGTCATTGATATGAAATCGTTTTGACACAAAATGATTTAAGTAACAATTAGTTTAAGATCATATTTTCTTTTCCTTGCATTTAATCATTGTATGCCTGTATCTAATTCATGTTGGTTTCACAGGCACACACCTATATTGTGATGGAGCTCCTTGGAGGTGGAGAGCTGGCTGCTTCAGAGGATCAGGAAACACGAGAGGTTCACAGAGGCTCGCCTCGGGCTTCGGTCGTCGTGAGGAACCTGGTGTCAGCAGTTCACTACGTGCACAGGAAAGGCATCAGTGTTCACGGAGACCTAAAGCCAGACAGGGGTGAAGAGTTAGGAGAGGGAGAAGAAATATGTTGGGAATTAATGGAATGGGAGGGAATAAAAATAGAAAAGTGGTTGGTGTTGAGGATAGACAGAAAAGAAAAGAAAGGAAAGGTGAAAAAAAGGAAGTTTTTTTGCATTGATTTTCCATCTGCTTATTTTAAAGAATTTATTGCATGGAATATTATTGATCTCCATCATTTGTATGGCCTTTATAATAAAAAGTATGAATTTATTCCATTCAGATATTATCCTTCTCCGAGGCCATTCTAATCTAATTATCTTTTCACGGAATCTCTTGTTCAAGGATTCTTCTGAAGATTCAGTTATTAAGATTGTGGATTTTGGGTTTGCACATTTGATGCCTGACAAGGAAAAGGATGGCAGCACGAAGACACCGTGCTTCACTGTTCACTATGCAGCGCCTCTGTTACATCCTGTTATTCACAGGTACAGGTTATAAAGTGGGTGTTGTTGTGCCCTGCAACCAGAGATGTGGCCATTTCCTGTATGTGTTCCACCATGGCATTCACCAGCAGTACCACACCATAGAGTGTTGTTTCTTCCTTACACAGACCACCTAAACAACATTCACAAGCTTAAACATTAGCAGTGAGTGCTTCTTTCTGTTTAAGTCCTGTTTGTTACTCCTCAAAACCTTCAAACAGTGCCAAAAGCCTCATATCTTCATGGTACCGCTTGAACATTCATGCACTGGTTGAGTATCTTGTGTGTAATTTTATGATGAAAGGTTTTTAATGCAGGGACAGTTGTTTATAGGGATTTTTACATTATTTTTAGTGTACAACCATCCAAAAGGCATTTAGCTCAGTGTTAGTGCAACAACCACACAGTACTGAATGTAGGGTTTCCTGTTTCATTAGAGATTTCTCTGCAGTGGTGTTTTCAATACAAGGAGTGTTTTCTATAGTTATTTTCTTTATTTTGAGGGCTTGCTATATCCTGCACAACTCTAAAAATACATCAAATTAACCTCCCACCAAAGCACAATACAGACACTTCCATTGGCTGTAACATTACTGCTAATACTACAACATTCTTCCTGAGGGGAACCACACACATTAACAATAACACATGTAACAAAAAACTACACCAAACATATTAAGCTCAACATTTTTGTATAATAATTTTTATAAACATGAATGACCAAAAATGGTTCTAGGATAAAAGAGGAAAAAAATGACAGAACACTGCAGCATAACAGTACAAATGGCAGGTGTGTCTCTTTTCTCTTATTCCTTATTTGCAAGGATTAAAGCTGTTACCTTAGAGATCACAAGAAGTGGGACGGTACAGTTCGCTAAGCTGCCGGTACACGTAGGATGGTGCAGTACCTCGACTGAAATGAAAGAGATTTAAATGGTCAGCAGCCATTATTTAAAGCTAAGTGAGTAGATGTGCAAGATAAACAGGGTACAGTAAAATCCCTCTTGTCCGGCATCAACGGGACCGCCGACGTGCCGGACACTTGAATAGAAGTGAAATTATGTCCACGATGACCACCCTACACTCACGCATCTTACCACAACAATGATGATCAGCTGATCTGATCAGCTGCTTAAGTGTAAGCACAACACACTTCCTTTTTTCTACAACTTTAGGCGTGATGAAGGCGTCGGGCGATAAACAGTGCACACGCGGGACTGAGTCACTGAGTAAACACAGTGCAGTGGGCTGCGGGTGGCGCAAAGCAGTGCGCTGTGGTGGCAAGGGGACGGAGTATGCCTCGCGTGGGAATTTTAATTGATTTTGTGAGCACACGTTGATTTTTTATTGATTTTAAGGCTCGGGGAAAAATGTGCCGGATACTTGAAGCTGGCGGATACTGGAATGCCGGATGAGAGGGATTTTACTGTATAATAAATTGAGTAAGTTGTTTATCTCACTCATAAGTAAAACATAAAGGCCTTTCATTTGATGCATTTAGGATCAGAAGTTTTACTGGGAGATGAAGTACAGTGCTAAATAACAGTTTGTGCATAAAGCTGACAAATACTGATGTCTCCTGAGGTCAGCCCAGGCCCAACAAGGAAAGCAAATAAAAAAATGAAATGAACCCCCAACATCACACCTTGAAAGGACCACACAGTCATATGAACAACACAAACTCACTTGTTAGTTATGAAACCAGTGACATTTTCTGGAGGAACGTAATCTAGCTGAGTCAGCGCAGTATTTACAGACGGCCAAAACTTTGTTCCCTCTGGGATAATAGAAGTGGTGGTTTGGTGGCTTATTTCTTCACAGCCCATCAAGCTAAATTTGTATGTGGGAGTGCACACATACAGCTGAAAATGAAGATTTGTGACAATAAGCAAAATGCACAATTCATGCCATGATTTTCAATATTATATAGGTACTGATCTGATAGTATCTAGCTCCACATGAGACAACAGGTTGAGGTTTGAGAAAGGACCATCCAACACTCAACACGAGGAATGTATATCCACCTACATGAAATAAACATGTGGAAAAGGAATGTATCAAAAACTGGAATCAAGAATTTCTGTGAGAATAAAATGGTATGTACTTTTGTGATACCTTCCCTGTTCAATTTGCAACAGTAAATATGTTTCAAATACTGCCCCACTGAAAGAGGTATCAGGATAATGACTAACAAATAAAACTTACTGGAACAGAATAAAACTTTGGTGGTGAGGCAAGAGAGGCTGCACCAACAAAGGTCTCAATGCCTCCGTTGGTCACCACCGTCTCGGTGCCAACGATGACCTTGTTGACACGTGACATGATGGGGAACACTGCAGAGTCTTGAATTAATGTTGTCTCAATTCCAGCAGTACATAAAGCTTTTGCCACTGGGTGACCCTGCACAAGTAAAAGATGTATTGAGAACATAAGAACATAATAAAATAAAGGAAGCTGCAAGAAGCCATCACCCCTACATGTGGCAGTCCCTGTGTTATGTATCGTGCACATCAGACACGATGACGTGAAAGAGACGCATAAAACACCTTACATCATATTTAGGGGCACGTTCGGCAACAATAACGTGGAATTTCCTTTGTGTGGCTGCCTTGGTCAGGAAGGCCAAGACCAGTGGACACATTGCACACATCACAATGACCTCATCATTGTGAATCTTGCTTACACCTTGGGCAGCTATCAATTCTTGGCTGAAATAAAAGGAATCAATATAATACTGGTAACAAACAACGTCAATGTCCCAAATGTCAGTGTAATCTTTACTCTACCTTTGTTCAACCTCAGCTTTCTGTTCACCAATGGCCTCAAGTACTCTGTCCTGCAGCTCTGGAATAACCTCCGTGCATTTTGGGAGATCTCCACATGCAGGGTGAGTCTACTAGCATGGACTGTGAGAGGCTTGGGTACTCCACACCTTGCTTCTCTCCACGTGGTGTGTTGTGTTCATCAATTACTATCTGCGTGAAGAAGAAAAATAACTTAAATTAATAAATGAGATACACACACACACACACACACACACACACACACACACACGAGGACAGAAAGGCAAAATACGTAGAGAGAGAGAGAGAGAGAGAGAGAGAGAGAGAGAGAGAGAGAGAGAGGCTGTACTTAAGCAATTATATCTTTCCATACCACACACACACACACACACACACACACGCACACGAACGTTTCCCTAAGGGCGTTACATCACTGTGTGTGTGTGTTCTATATCTCTAGGGCGGAATCTTTCAAGAGAGAGAGAGAGAGAGAGAGAGAGAGAGAGATGAGGAAACAAGGAAGAGAATGAAAAATAAATAAAAAAGCAAGAATAATGATGATAACAACAACAATAAAAGGAGGTCAGTTTTTTTTTTTTTATGGGATACTTATGTGAATTGAAATACGCCTAAATGTTTACGTTCTTGAGAGAAAACGGAGGTCAGTTTTTTATTTTTATGGGATACTTATGTGAATTGAAATACGCTCAGTTATTTGTATATCACTGCTTCACAGACATCTCCAGCACGTGTTCCCTTTGAGTAGCACCAAACCCACCAACACCCACACATTGGTAAGCCTTCTAAGCACATACTAGTTTACATTGGCGCAGATATATTAAAAAGATTAATCACAAAAGACTAATTAAAAACATATATTCAGTACATGCAGGTGGGCTCTCCTTGACACACAGAGAAAGGCTGGTAATTCTCTGTTGATCATTAGCTACAGTATGGAAGCCTCTGTTATACTTCGATATCTCTGTGAAGTATTGTTGTTTTTTAACGTCAAATGGTAAATATTTAATAATTATAAGGTAAGATATAACAGTATTAAGCCAAGCCTTTAATTCACACAAGCTTTTCAATGATTGCACATTACGCCACACAAGGGACGAGACATTGCAGTGTAAGCCACGACCAGTTTGAATTTGGCGCTTCAATCAGTAAACGTCTACATACTTTGACAATTACAGTGATAATGGCCTGAGATTTATTTTTACACGCTTATAATTCTTTATATTTAATTTTCTATTAGTTTAGTTTAATATAAAAGAAGTTGGTGGTTGTTATTGAAAGGTAAAAGTGTGTTGTGGATAGGTTTGTGTCCGTACTGTGCAGAGCAGGCCAAGGGAGGACAACACAGCACCAGACGTGACACAGAAAGGCACTGTGTTCAAAGGGTGCCATAAACTGTGGCTTTATTTAATGTATTTTGGCAGAACAAGACAGTGACAGGGCCGTGGGTGCCTGCGTGTGCTGGTGCAAGCTTGGTGCCTGCCTGGAGGTGCCTACAGGGAGGTGCCTACAGGGCCACCAAGGCTAATATTGGTAAGAAACCTTCCCACCACTTGTCCAGCCAGCTAATTTGCACAGTCTGATGTAACAGGCGGTGACTGTGATAGTGTTGTTACCTGTCACCCACAACAACAACAACAACACAGGGCTGTCAGGTTTATTGTTAAGCCTGGTATTTCATGTTTTTGCACCTCGTTAGCAATATATTGATGTGACGCAGCATTCCACGGTGCCACAAGCGCTCCAAGCCTCCACCACAAAACTCTTACTAATTAACCATGACAGGAATTAGAAAAACGTAAAAAAAATCCACTTGCCTTATGTTATCAGCTGAGGTGGAGGCAGCCTTCCCCATTTATCCGCCAATATCTGCTTTATTTGTCACTTATTGTAAGCCTAACACGTCACTAAGTGGAGCCACATGACAAGGCTTTCATATCCGCTAGCTAGATATATCCGCCATTGCCTCATTTAGTTACGATGGAAGAATAACAGGCAAAATAGCGGCCGTCCTCTCCACTGGCAAGGGCCGCCATGATGCCTGGCTACCTGTTTGAATCTGTGGGTTCCAATATTTTTTTGGTATTTTTCTTAACTTCTTTATTTTGGTAGTATAGCATGTTTTTATGGTTTAGAAAAATAATTATTTGCTTTAGAAGTGTTTTCGCTGCTTGTGTTGACTTGTGTCCAATTTTGTGTTGATTGACGAAAATGTGGGGTGTTTTTTTGACGCTATTTTGACAAACTTGGTTTTTTATTTCACGCTCTAATTACGTCTTTTGTATTTCTAAAAATTGCTTATGATTTTTAAATTGTTTTCTGGTTCCTGTTGAGAGGAATAAGTGGGTTTTAAAAATGGTTTATGGTCCTGTTAAAAGTTGTGATTATAACACTTTTTGTGTTATTGTGTCTCTATTTCAGCTTGTAACTAACTTTTTAATGCCTGAAAAAATAGTTTGTATGTTTTAAAGTGTTTTATCTTGTTGTTGAGTCAAAATAGGTGGACTTTCCAGTGGTTTTTAATCGTAATTAGGTTCCAACACTTGTTTTTTACACAATTTCGGTTTTATTTGTTTATTCTTGTTCCAGGTAACTTTTGATGGTGTAAGATGATAGTTCAGATTTTTTAAAATTTTTTACGTTCCTAAAAATTCAAATGCTGTGGAGTTTTCAATGATTTAAATGGTGCCGAATATTTCAACACTTTTTCCATATTTCATTTGGATATTTTTTAAATACTACTCAAGCTGGAGCTGTTATAATATTGTGGATATTTTTTAAAGTATTTGTCAAGTCAGAATATATAAGGCATTCCAGCCTAGCTCCATTTTTTCGAGGGGTCAATTTCGAAATGAAATCCGTTACGGTACGTAAATTAGCCGTGACGTCACATCCGCCATGATGGACCCGGGCCCTTGATCGGCTCCGCTGTCTCCTCGGTAATAATTATCGTATTTTGCAGTGTTTTCCTGGTGTTTCCACGTGTTTCTAAACTCAGACGTGTAGATAAGAGTAGAATGAGTAAGAAAATAAGAGAAATAGAGGAGGAAGAGGAAGGGAGAAGGAATAGAGGAGGTGGTAAAACAGAAAAATGATAAGAAAACAATATTTAGCTTAATTTTCCCTGCTGCCCTGTCTGTCTTGGTAGTATTTGTCTTCCCTGACAGTGCTTCCAGTGTATTTGGTGTGTTTAAGAGGTGTTGGAGTGTGTCTGGAGGTGTTTAGGGAGTGTTGCAGTGTGTCTGGAGGTGTTGAAAGGGTGTTGAAGTGTGTGTTTTAGGGATTTGGTGATGTTTGAGTCAATATTTAGCGTTCCTGGTGTGTTTTGGGGTGTCTTAGGCTTGTTTAGGAGTGCTTTAAGTGTGTTTTGGACTGTTTTCAATGTTTTGTGATGTTTCAAGTGTATTTTAGGATGTTATGGACGAGTTTGGGTGTGTTTTGTGTGGATACCGGGGAATTTTGGGTGCGTTTGTGAATATTTTAGGTCAGTGTGGGTGTTTTGGGGTGTTTTAAGTGTGTTTTGGGCCGTTTTCAGTGTTTTGGGATGTTTTAAGTGTGTTTTAGGATGTTATGGATGAGTTTGAGTGTGTTTTGGGTAGGTACGGTGTGTTTTCGATGCGTTTTAAGTCAATTTGGTGAGTTTTGGAGTATTTTAAGTGTGTTTGGGGATATTTTGGTGCACTTTCGATGTGTTTAGGGTGTTTTTTGTGCGTTTAGGAGTGTTTAAGGTGTTTTAAGGTGTTTTAGTGTGATTGGAGTTGCTTTTGAGGTGTTTTGGTTATGTTAAAGGCATGTTGCAGATAAGTACTGGGTCTTTGAGGGTAGAAGTGGTGTGCTGGAGGTAAAATAAAAGGTTCTGGAGTGTTTTAGGGGGGACTGTGATAGTAGAAGCGTGTCAGGGGTGTTATAGCGTGTGTTGTGATGTATGAAGCTTCTAGATGCATGTGGGGGCGATGTCTGGGTCTGTACGAGGTGTTGTGGTGTTGGAGTCCTAGCAGGGGAAGGTACTGGAGGTTGTAGTGATGGGTAGAGGGTAAAAACAGAGGTACACTTTAGGTTAGGTAAGGTTAAGTGTTCATTGGTGTTGATTCAGTAATACAATCTTTTTTTTTTCAGATACAAATGTAGAGGGACGAAATAGAGAAGCAGGAAGACCACCACCACCACCACCACCACCACCAGCAGTGTGGAAGAAAGGTTAGACAAGCGAAGAAAGTTGGAAAATTAATAATTAAACGCTTGCTGTCTTTTATTATCTTGAGTATAAAATGGTTATATGACAATCTCTCTCTCTCTCTCTCTCTCTCTCTCTCTCTCTCTCTCTCTCTCTCTCTCTCTCTCTCTCTCTCTCTCTCTCTCTCTCTCTCTCTCTCTCAGTATTAGTAACCCTGTTGACAGAAGTGACATCCGCGTCTTCTTAGATGTAAACAAAGCGGTACTTTCCTTCCAGCTGGTGATAAAACTCTCTCTCGCTCTCCCTCACTCTCCCTCACTCTCCCACGCCACGGAAGCAGTGGAATAAAGCACAGGAGGAGGAAGTGAGAGGATAATGAAGTTTGGAAGTTTGTGATACGTAAGAAGGTTACATGTTGTGAGAGGAATATAGTGCTGTCTGTCTGTCTGTGTGTGTGTGTGTGTGTGTGTGTGTGTGTGTAAAGAAGAAAATGCTATATTATATCTACGTGTTTAAAAGTTTCTGTGAGGGAATGTGTGTGTGTGTGTGTGTGTGTCCCTCCTATATATACAAAAAATAAAACAAAATAAATAAATAAATAAATAAAGTAAAACAAGAACATTTTTACGACTTTAAATAATTTTCCCGACACACTTGTGCATGGAGGCAGTGTTCCATGAGTGTTGAGTGACAAATATTGGCTTAACTTAACTTAACTTAAATATTGACTTAACTTAACCTAACCTAACTTCTTTTAACCTAACCTAACTTAACTTAACCTAACCTAACCTAACTTAACCTAACCTAACCTAACTTAACCTAACCTAACATATGCTAACTTAACCTAACCTAACCTAACCTAACCCAACCTAACCTAACTTAACCTAACCTAACCTAACATATGCTAACTTACCCTTACCTAACATATGCTAACCTAACCTAACTTAACGTAACCTAACCTCACATAACCTAACCGAACCTAACACCCGCAGAGGAACGCACGGACAAGCAAGGTGGTATTCGGCAGTCTGATCCTGGACCTGCTTGGCTTCACGGTGGTGCTGGCTCTGTTTCCTGCTCTCCTCGACTATTATTCCAAGCACGACTCCAGCAGCTTGTATTCCTCTCTGCTCTCCTGTGTCACGTATTACCAGCACATCATCGGCGTCCCTGCGAGGTTCCACTCTGTCTTGTTTGGTGGTATGTGGGTTTGTTGTGTTTTGTATTGGTTTATATATTTTCAGTTTGTTTTTATTATTATTTTTTTTTTTCAATTTTTTTTTATCCTACTATCTATTTATTTATTTTTGTTTGTTTGTTTGTTTGTAGAGTGTACCATGTATTTTTTAAGGTTTGTATTAAGGCTGCTCACTCATACAGTACAAATTTAGCTGCAACATGGGTGATCTGAACTAAGCTGGTCATCCTCTCTCTATACCTGTTCTTTTATTCACTTTCCTTCATCCTTTGCTTACCAGTCTGTAAATGAGAAACAGGAATGGAGGTAGAAATACCATCCTTTCATATTTTCCTTTGAAAGATTACCTTGAAGTCATGTTGTGTCTTTAGTAGTAGTGGTTGTGACCTAATGACCAAGTGGGTTATACTGATGCAACTTTTAGATACATTTAGAAAGAAAAAAAATTGATGTGGTTTGGTTGTAATAAGTGGTAATTCCTTTTTTTTCCTGACAGAAATTAAATTGGGATGACCTTGTTCAAAAGAAAGTACCTGCTCCCTTTGTACCAAGAATCAGTACTGAGTTAGATGTTAGTCATTTTTCTGAAGAGTTCACTGCAATGATACCACAGGATTCTCCAGCAATCATTCCTCCAGATGTTGAGAAAATGTTCAATGTAAGTACCCAAATAAGACTTAATTGTATATGTATATGTATGAATGTATGTATGTATTTATATGAGTGTGTGTACTCTTCCAAAGATAGTATTGTTACATTATTATTTCAGGGCTACTCCTACGTTGCTCCATCAATTCTCTTCACTGACAGTGTCATCAGCGACAGCAGCAGCCTTTTCAAGATGTCACCAGACAGAAGACCTTCCACAACCAACCTATTATTGGCTTGTAGCTTTAAGGTTAGTACCCACTTTCTATTCTGCTGTTGCTGATTTACTTGCTAATTTTAATTCTTCACTATTAACTCTTTGACTGCTGCTGCTGCTGTTTGCTACATCTTTCCTTAACCACTAATCACTTTGAGACATTTTTACTTGTTCTACAGCCATCTCTAATCTTTAAACTGGGTACAAATTGCAAAATCCATTCTTTTTAATCCCCTTCTTTCACGTAGATGATTATTATAAAGATTTCATGCATTACTTCTGGTGCTGTAAATTGGTTTGTATCAGTGAAAGCATTAAAACATACTTGAATTTTTGGTGAATTGTCTCAGCGTGATTTTGACAGTAAAGGTAAATAAATTGTCATAGTAGTAGCAGTAGTAATAATATAAGTATGCATGGCTGATGTCTTCCCCTGTGAGGGATAGATTCAGATTCAGATTCAGATTCTTTATTCCACGAAAGTGGTTATTAAGTACATTATATTTCACATAGCTTTACATAAATATGGAGGTCATAAAACTAAACTGTAGATTGAAATATCTTAGTATACTACTAAATGATTAAATTGCAGAATGTTGTCATCGAAAAATATTAAGAGTATAAAATAATCATGGTAACTAAAATAGTATTTCTACACTAAAGTGCAATGTCTACCTCTAAGTAAAATAAAATACATGAATGTCCTTAAAATTATGTTTAAATGATAATAAGACCATAAAATGCTGGATAAAATATGGGTGTAAAGCTTCATCACTGTGCGTTTTCTAACATATGTCTAAAATATTTATATAATATTTGCAGATTGGAAATGTTTCCTGAGGTTAGTCTTAAAACTGTTTAGATTTTGAGACAGGGTGATGGTGGATGGGAGTTGGTTCCACAACTTAGGACCCAACACAGTGAGGTCCCTGGCACCGCTGTCTGTTCTGGTCCGGGGAACATGCAAGTTGTTTCTTTGTCTAGTTTTACTGTTTGTCACATCATTTACAGTATTAAAAGATAAAAAGGATAGAAAGCCATCAGGATAACATCTTCGCAAATGTCAAACATATGTTTCTCCTTAACCCTGAGCCATTTAAGTTCTTTAAGGAAAGGTGATGCACGGTCATATTTCCTGCCACCTCCCACTGCTACTTTAGCTGCAAAGTTTTGAAGTTTTTGGGCCTTACACAGAAGAGTTTCGTTTGTTGATCCCCACACTTGAATGCAGTAATATATTGTGCTTAATGCAAGTGATTGAGTAACAAGAATTCGTGTGGGTTTATCAAAACATTTACTAATTCGATTTATATACATTAATATGCCTGTCACCTTCTTCTGTAACTCATTTAAATGAACATCAAACAACATATATTTATCAAAATACACTCCTAAATTCTTAACATGATAACTTGAAAGTATGTTCTCTCCATCAAAATGTATGGTAGTGTCAGGAGGAATCTTAGCTAGGAGTTGGCGATTGCCTAGGAAAATACATTGCGTTTTACTTGGATTTAAAAGTAGGCCATTACTCAGAAAATAGCGTTTACATTGTCTTAGAGTTGTTTCAGCATCATTAATGAGTTGATGGATGTTGTTAACTGTGCCTTCGTGTAATATTTGAGTATCATCCGCGTATTGCACTATGAAACCATTAACGTGCTCTGACAGATCATTTACATAAATGCCGAACAATAGCGGGCCAAGAATTGAGCCTTGTGGGACTCCATAGTTCACTTTCTGGTCTTTAGATATTGCCCCATTCAAGCGGACAGACATGGTTCTGTTGGTCAAATAATTATCTAGACCTTTCCTTGTTGCTTGTTCAACTGCATGATGTCTTTAACACACACTTCTCTACCCCATCCAAGTACTACCATTCAAGTAGCTTTCCTCACCTATCACTACTTTCAACTTCACTCACTCTTTCTTTTGGAGATGTCATTGATATGAAATCGTTTTGACACAAAATGATTTAAGTAACAATTAGTTTAAGATCATATTATTTTCTTTTCCTTGCATTTAATCATTGTATGCCTGTATCTAATTCATGTTGGTTTCACAGGCACACACCTACATTGTGATGGAGCTCCTTGGAGGTGGAGAGCTGGCTGCTTCAGAGGATCAGGAAACACGAGAGGTTCACAGAGGCTCGCCTCGGGCTTCGGTCGTCGTGAGGAACCTGGTGTCAGCAGTTCACTACATGCACAGGAAAGGCATCAGTGTTCACGGAGACCTAAAGCCAGACAGGGGTGAAGAGTTAGGAGAGGGAGAAGAAATATGTTGGGAATTAATGGAATGGGAGGGAATAAAAATAGAAAAGTGGTTGGTGTTGAGGATAGACAGAAAAGAAAAGAAAGGAAAGGTGAAAAAAAGGAAGTTTTTTTGCATTGATTTTCCATCTGCTTATTTTAAAGAATTTATGGCATGGAATATTATTGATCTCCATCATTTGTATGGCCTTTATAATAAAAAGTATGAATTTATTCCATTCAGATATTATCCTTCTCCGAGGCCATTCTAATCTAATTATCTTTTCACGGAATCTCTTGTTCAAGGATTCTTCTGAAGATTCAGTTATTAAGATTGTGGATTTTAGGTTTGCACATTTGATGCCTGACAAGGAAAAGGATGGCAGCACGAAGACACCGTGCTTCACTGTTCACTATGCAGCGCCTCTGTTACATCCTGTTATTCACAGGTACAGGTTATAAAGTGGGTGTTGTTGTGCCCTGCAACCAGAGATGTGGCCATTTCCTGTATGTGTTCCACCATGGCATTCACCAGCAGTACCACACCATAGAGTGTTGTTTCTTCCTTACACAGACCACCTAAACAACATTCACAAGCTTAAACATTAGCAGTGAGTGCTTCTTTTTGTTTAAGTCCTGTTTGTTACTCCTCAAAACCTTCAAACAGTGCCAAAAGCCTCATATCTTCATGGTACCGCTTGAACATTCATGCACTGGTTGAGTATCTTGTGTGTAATTTTATGATGAAAGGTTTTTAATGCAGGGACAGTTGTTTATAGGGAATTTTACATTATTTTTAGTGTACAACCATCCAAAAGGCATTTAGCTCAGTGTTAGTGCAACAACCACACAGTACTGAATGTAGGGTTTCCTGTTTCATTAGAGATTTCTCTGCAGTGGTGTTTTCAATACAAGGAGTGTTTTCTATAGTTATTTTCTTTATTTTGAGGGCTTGCTATATCCTGCACAACTCTAAAAATACATCAAATTAACCTCCCACCAAAGCACAATACAGACACTTCCATTGGCTGTAACATTACTGCTAATACTGCAACATTCTTCCTGAGGGGAACCACACACATTAACAATAACACATGTAACAAAAAACTACACCAAACATATTAAGCTCAACATTTTTGTATAATAATTTTTATAAACATGAATGACCAAAAATGGTTCTAGGATAAAAGAGGAAAAAAATGACAGAACACTACAGCATAACAGTACAAATGGCAGGTGTGTCTCTTTTCTCTTATTCCTTATTTGCAAGGATTAAAGCTGTTACCTTAGAGATCACAAGAAGTGGGACGGTACAGTTCGCTAAGCTGCCGGTACACGTAGGATGGTGCAGTACCTCGACTGAAATAAAAGAGATTTAAATGGTCAGCAGCCATTATTTAAAGCTAAGTGAGTAGATGTGCAAGATAAACAGGGTACAGTAAAATCCCTCTTGTCCGGCATCAACGGGACCGCCGACGTGCCGGACACTTGAATAGAAGTGAAATTATGTCCACGATGACCACCCTACACTCACGCATCTTACCACAACAATGATGATCAGCTGATCTGATCAGCTGCTTAAGTGTAAGCACAACACACTTCCTTTTTTCTACAACTTTAGGCGTGATGAAGGCGTCGGGCGATAAACAGTGCACACGCGGGACTGAGTCACTGAGTAAACACAGTGCAGTGGGCTGCGGGTGGCGCGAAGCAGTGCGCTGTGGTGGCAAGGGGACGGAGTATGCCTCGCGTGGGAATTTTAATTGATTTTGTGAGCACACATTGATTTTTTATTGATTTTAAGGCTCGGGGAAAAATGTGCCGGATACTTGAAGCTGCCGGATACTGGAATGCCGGATGAGAGGGATTTTACTGTATAATAAATTGACTAAGTTGTTTATCTCACTCATAAGTAAAACATAAAGGCCTTTCATTTGATGCATTTAGGATCAGAAGTTTTACTGGGAGATGAAGTACAGTGCTAAATAACAGTTTGTGCATAAAGCTGACAAATACTGATGTCTCCTGAGGTCAGCCCAGGCCCAACAAGGAAAGCAAATAAAAAAATGAAATGAACCCCCAACATCACACCTTGAAAGGACCACACAGTCATATGAACAACACAAACTCACTTGTTAGTTATGAAACCAGTGACATTTTCTGGAGGAACGTAATCTAGCTGAGTCAGCGCAGTATTTACAGACGGCCAAAACTTTGTTCCCTCTGGGATAATAGAAGTGGTGGTTTGGTGGCTTATTTCTTCACAGCCCATCAAGCTAAATTTGTATGTGGGAGTGCACACATACAGCTGAAAATGAAGATTTGTGACAATAAGCAAAATGCACAATTCATGCCATGATTTTCAATATTATATAGGTACTGATCTGATAGTATCTAGCTCCACATGAGACAACAGGTTGAGGTTTGAGAAAGGACCATCCAACACTCAACACGAGGAATGTATATCCACCTACATGAAATAAACATGTGGAAAAGGAATGTATCAAAAACTGGAATCAAGAATTTCTGTGAGAATAAAATGGTATGTACTTTTGTGATACCTTCCCTGTTCAATTTGCAACAGTAAATATGTTTCAAATACTGCCCCACTGAAAGAGGTATCAGGATAATGACTAACAAATAAAACTTACTGGAACAGAATAAAACTTTGGTGGTGAGGCAAGAGAGGCTGCACCAACAAAGGTCTCAATGCCTCCGTTGGTCACCACCGTCTCGGTGCCAACGATGACCTTGTTGACACGTGACATGATGGGGAACACTGCAGAGTCTTGAATTAATGTTGTCTCAATTCCAGCAGTACATAAAGCTTTTGCCACTGGGTGACCCTGCACAAGTAAAAGATGTATTGAGAACATAAGAACATAATAAAATAAAGGAAGCTGCAAGAAGCCATCACCCCTACATGTGGCAGTCCCTGTGTTATGTATCGTGCACATCAGACACGATGACGTGAAAGAGACGCATAAAACACCTTACATCATATTTAGGGGCACGTTCGGCAACAATAACGTGGAATTTCCTTTGTGTGGCTGCCTTGGTCAGGAAGGCCAAGACCAGTGGACACATTGCACACATCACAATGACCTCATCATTGTGAATCTTGCTTACACCTTGGGCAGCTATCAATTCTTGGCTGAAATAAAAGGAATCAATATAATACTGGTAACAAACAACGTCAATGTCCCAAATGTCAGTGTAATCTTTACTCTACCTTTGTTCAACCTCAGCTTTCTGTTCACCAATGGCCTCAAGTACTCTGTCCTGCAGCTCTGGAATAACCTCCGTGCATTTTGGGAGATCTCCACATGCAGGGTGAGTCTACTAGCATGGACTGTGAGAGGCTTGGGTACTCCACACCTTGCTTCTCTCCACGTGGTGTGTTGTGTTCATCAATTACTATCTGCGTGAAGAAGAAAAATAACTTAAATTAATAAATGAGATACACACACACACACACACACACACACACACACACGAGGACAGAAAGGCAAAATACGTAGAGAGAGAGAGAGAGAGAGAGAGAGAGAGAGAGAGAGAGAGAGAGAGAGAGAGAGAGAGAGAGAGAGGCTGTACTTAAGCAATTATATCTTTCCATACCACACACACACACACACACACACACACGCACACGAACGTTTCCCTAAGGGCGTTACATCACTGTGTGTGTGTGTTCTATATCTCTAGGGCGGAATCTTTCAAGAGAGAGAGAGAGAGAGAGAGAGAGAGAGATGAGGAAACAAGGAAGAGAATGAAAAATAAATAAAAAAGCAAGAATAATGATGATAACAACAACAATAAAAGGTCAGTTTTTTTTTTTTATGGGATACTTATGTGAATTGAAATACGCCTAAATGTTTACGTTCTTGAGAGAAAACGGAGGTCAGTTTTTTATTTTTATGGGATACTTATGTGAATTGAAATACGCTCAGTTATTTGTATATCACTGCTTCACAGACATCTCCAGCACGTGTTCCCTTTGAGTAGCACCAAACCCACCAACACCCACACATTGGTAAGCCTTCTAAGCACATACTAGTTTACATTGGCGCAGATATATTAAAAAGATTAATCACAAAAGACTAATTAAAAACATATATTCAGTACATGCAGGTGGGCTCTCCTTGACACACAGAGAAAGGCTGGTAATTCTCTGTTGATCATTAGCTACAGTATGGAAGCCTCTGTTATACTTCGATATCTCTGTGAAGTATTGTTGTTTTTTAACGTCAAATGGTAAATATTTAATAATTATAAGGTAAGATATAACAGTATTAAGCCAAGCCTTTAATTCACACAAGCTTTTCAATGATTGCACATTACGCCACACAAGGGACGAGACATTGCAGTGTAAGCCACGACCAGTTTGAATTTGGCGCTTCAATCAGTAAACGTCTACATACTTTGACAATTACAGTGATAATGGCCTGAGATTTATTTTTACACGCTTATAATTCTTTATATTTAATTTTCTATTAGTTTAGTTTAATATAAAAGAAGTTGGTGGTTGTTATTGAAAGGTAAAAGTGTGTTGTGGATAGGTTTGTGTCCGTACTGTGCAGAGCAGGCCAAGGGAGGACAACACAGCACCAGACGTGACACAGAAAGGCACTGTGTTCAAAGGGTGCCATAAACTGTGGCTTTATTTAATGTATTTTGGCAGAACAAGACAGTGACAGGGCCGTGGGTGCCTGCGTGTGCTGGTGCAAGCTTGGTGCCTGCCTGGAGGTGCCTACAGGGAGGTGCCTACAGGGCCACCAAGGCTAATATTGGTAAGAAACCTTCCCACCACTTGTCCAGCCAGCTAATTTGCACAGTCTGATGTAACAGGCGGTGACTGTGATAGTGTTGTTACCTGTCACCCACAACAACAACAACAACACAGGGCTGTCAGGTTTATTGTTAAGCCTGGTATTTCATGTTTTTGCACCTCGTTAGCAATATATTGATGTGACGCAGCATTCCACGGTGCCACAAGCGCTCCAAGCCTCCACCACAAAACTCTTACTAATTAACCATGACAGGAATTAGAAAAACGTAAAAAAAATCCACTTGCCTTATGTTATCAGCTGAGGTGGAGGCAGCCTTCCCCATTTATCCGCCAATATCTGCTTTATTTGTCACTTATTGTAAGCCTAACACGTCACTAAGTGGAGCCACATGACAAGGCTTTCATATCCGCTAGCTAGATATATCCGCCATTGCCTCATTTAGTTACGATGGAAGAATAACAGGCAAAATAGCGGCCGTCCTCTCCACTGGCAAGGGCCGCCATGATGCCTGGCTACCTGTTTGAATCTGTGGGTTCCAATATTTTTTGGGTATTTTTCTTAACTTCTTTATTTTGGTAGTATAGCATGTTTTTATGGTTTAGAAAAATAATTATTTGCTTTAGAAGTGTTTTCGCTGCTTGTGTTGACTTGTGTCCAATTTTGTGTTGATTGACGAAAATGTGGGGTGTTTTTTTGACGCTATTTTGACAAACTTGGTTTTTTATTTCACGCTCTAATTACGTCTTTTGTATTTCTAAAAATTGCTTATGATTTTTAAATTGTTTTCTGGTTCCTGTTGAGAGGAATAAGTGGGTTTTAAAAATGGTTTATGGTCCTGTTAAAAGTTGTGATTATAACACTTTTTGTGTTATTGTGTCTCTATTTCAGCTTGTAACTAACTTTTTAATGCCTGAAAAAATAGTTTGTATGTTTTAAAGTGTTTTATCTTGTTGTTGAGTCAAAATAGGTGGACTTTCCAGTGGTTTTTAATCGTAATTAGGTTCCAACACTTGTTTTTTACACAATTTCGGTTTTATTTGTTTATTCTTGTTCCAGGTAACTTTTGATGGTGTAAGATGATAGTTCAGATTTTTTAAAATTTTTTACGTTCCTAAAAATTCAAATGCTGTGGAGTTTTCAATGATTTAAATGG
Organism: Scylla paramamosain; assembly: GCF_035594125.1. Classification (NCBI taxonomy): domain Eukaryota; kingdom Metazoa; phylum Arthropoda; class Malacostraca; order Decapoda; family Portunidae; genus Scylla; species Scylla paramamosain. The sequence continues at coordinate 889,195 of NC_087163.1, forward strand.
TGCCGAATATTTCAACACTTTTTCCATATTTCATTTGGATATTTTTTAAATACTACTCAAGCTGGAGCTGTTATAATATTGTGGATATTTTTTAAAGTATTTGTCAAGTCAGAATATATAAGGCATTCCAGCCTAGCTCCATTTTTTCGAGGGGTCAATTTCGAAATGAAATCCGTTACGGTACGTAAATTAGCCGTGACGTCACATCCGCCATGATGGACCCGGGCCCTTGATCGGCTCCGCTGTCTCCTCGGTAATAATTATCGTATTTTGCAGTGTTTTCCTGGTGTTTCCACGTGTTTCTAAACTCAGACGTGTAGATAAGAGTAGAATGAGTAAGAAAATAAGAGAAATAGAGGAGGAAGAGGAAGGGAGAAGGAATAGAGGAGGTGGTAAAACAGAAAAATGATAAGAAAACAATATTTAGCTTAATTTTCCCTGCTGCCCTGTCTGTCTTGGTAGTATTTGTCTTCCCTGACAGTGCTTCCAGTGTATTTGGTGTGTTTAAGAGGTGTTGGAGTGTGTCTGGAGGTGTTTAGGGAGTGTTGCAGTGTGTCTGGAGGTGTTGAAAGGGTGTTGAAGTGTGTGTTTTAGGGATTTGGTGATGTTTGAGTCAATATTTAGCGTTCCTGGTGTGTTTTGGGGTGTCTTAGGCTTGTTTAGGAGTGCTTTAAGTGTGTTTTGGACTGTTTTCAATGTTTTGTGATGTTTCAAGTGTATTTTAGGATGTTATGGACGAGTTTGGGTGTGTTTTGTGTGGATACCGGGGAATTTTGGGTGCGTTTGTGAATATTTTAGGTCAGTGTGGGTGTTTTGGGGTGTTTTAAGTGTGTTTTGGGCCGTTTTCAGTGTTTTGGGATGTTTTAAGTGTGTTTTAGGATGTTATGCATGAGTTTGAGTGTGTTTTGGGTAGGTACGGTGTGTTTTCGATGCGTTTTAAGTCAATTTGGTGAGTTTTGGAGTATTTTAAGTGTGTTTGGGGATATTTTGGTGCACTTTCGATGTGTTTAGGGTGTTTTTTGTGCGTTTAGGAGTGTTTAAGGTGTTTTAAGGTGTTTTAGTGTGATTGGAGTTGCTTTTGAGGTGTTTTGGTTATGTTAAAGGCATGTTGCAGATAAGTACTGGGTCTTTGAGGGTAGAAGTGGTGTGCTGGAGGTAAAATAAAAGGTTCTGGAGTGTTTTAGGGGGGACTGTGATAGTAGAAGCGTGTCAGGGGTGTTATAGCGTGTGTTGTGATGTATGAAGCTTCTAGATGCATGTGGGGGCGATGTCTGGGTCTGTACGAGGTGTTGTGGTGTTGGAGTCCTAGCAGGGGAAGGTACTGGAGGTTGTAGTGATGGGTAGAGGGTAAAAACAGAGGTACACTTTAGGTTAGGTAAGGTTAAGTGTTCATTGGTGTTGATTCAGTAATACAATCTTTTTTTTTTCAGATACAAATGTAGAGGGACGAAATAGAGAAGCAGGAAGACCACCACCACCACCACCACCACCACCAGCAGTGTGGAAGAAAGGTTAGACAAGCGAAGAAAGTTGGAAAATTAATAATTAAACGCTTGCTGTCTTTTATTATCTTGAGTATAAAATGGTTATATGACAATCTCTCTCTCTCTCTCTCTCTCTCTCTCTCTCTCTCTCTCTCTCTCTCTCTCTCTCTCTCTCTCTCTCTCTCAGTATTAGTAACCCTGTTGACAGAAGTGACATCCGCGTCTTCTTAGATGTAAACAAAGCGGTACTTTCCTTCCAGCTGGTGATAAAACTCTCTCTCGCTCTCCCTCACTCTCCCTCACTCTCCCACGCCACGGAAGCAGTGGAATAAAGCACAGGAGGAGGAAGTGAGAGGATAATGAAGTTTGGAAGTTTGTGATACGTAAGAAGGTTACATGTTGTGAGAGGAATATAGTGCTGTCTGTCTGTCTGTGTGTGTGTGTGTGTGTGTGTGTGTGTGTGTGTGTAAAGAAGAAAATGCTATATTATATCTACGTGTTTAAAAGTTTCTGTGAGGGAATGTGTGTGTGTGTGTGTGTGTGTCCCTCCTATATATACAAAAAATAAAACAAAATAAATAAATAAATAAATAAAGTAAAACAAGAACATTTTTACGACTTTAAATAATTTTCCCGACACACTTGTGCATGGAGGCAGTGTTCCATGAGTGTTGAGTGACAAATATTGGCTTAACTTAACTTAACTTAAATATTGACTTAACTTAACCTAACCTAACTTCTTTTAACCTAACCTAACTTAACTTAACCTAACCTAACCTAACTTAACCTAACCTAACCTAACTTAACCTAACCTAACATATGCTAACTTAACCTAACCTAACCTAACCTAACCCAACCTAACCTAACTTAACCTAACCTAACCTAACATATGCTAACTTACCCTTACCTAACATATGCTAACCTAACCTAACTTAACGTAACCTAACCTCACATAACCTAACCGAACCTAACACCCGCAGAGGAACGCACGGACAAGCAAGGTGGTATTCGGCAGTCTGATCCTGGACCTGCTTGGCTTCACGGTGGTGCTGGCTCTGTTTCCTGCTCTCCTCGACTATTATTCCAAGCACGACTCCAGCAGCTTGTATTCCTCTCTGCTCTCCTGTGTCACGTATTACCAGCACATCATCGGCGTCCCTGCGAGGTTCCACTCTGTCTTGTTTGGTGGTATGTGGGTTTGTTGTGTTTTGTATTGGTTTATATATTTTCAGTTTGTTTTTATTATTATTTTTTTTTTCAATTTTTTTTTATCCTACTATCTATTTATTTATTTTTGTTTGTTTGTTTGTTTGTAGAGTGTACCATGTATTTTTTAAGGTTTGTATTAAGGCTGCTCACTCATACAGTACAAATTTAGCTGCAACATGGGTGATCTGAACTAAGCTGGTCATCCTCTCTCTATACCTGTTCTTTTATTCACTTTCCTTCATCCTTTGCTTACCAGTCTGTAAATGAGAAACAGGAATGGAGGTAGAAATACCATCCTTTCATATTTTCCTTTGAAAGATTACCTTGAAGTCATGTTGTGTCTTTAGTAGTAGTGGTTGTGACCTAATGACCAAGTGGGTTATACTGATGCAACTTTTAGATACATTTAGAAAGAAAAAAAATTGATGTGGTTTGGTTGTAATAAGTGGTAATTCCTTTTTTTTCCTGACAGAAATTAAATTGGGATGACCTTGTTCAAAAGAAAGTACCTGCTCCCTTTGTACCAAGAATCAGTACTGAGTTAGATGTTAGTAATTTTTCTGAAGAGTTCACTGCAATGATACCACAGGATTCTCCAGCAATCGTTCCTCCAGATGTTGAGAAAATGTTCAATGTAAGTACCCAAATAAGACTTAATTGTATATGTATATGTATGAATGTATGTATGTATTTATATGAGTGTGTGTACTCTTCCAAAGATAGTATTGTTACATTATTATTTCAGGGCTACTCCTACGTTGCTCCATCAATTCTCTTCACTGACAGTGTCATCAGCGACAGCAGCAGCCTTTTCAAGATGTCACCAGACAGAAGACCTTCCACAACCAACCTATTATTGGCTTGTAGCTTTAAGGTTAGTACCCACTTTCTATTCTGCTGTTGCTGATTTACTTGCTAATTTTAATTCTTCACTATTAACTCTTTGACTGCTGCTGCTGCTGTTTGCTACATCTTTCCTTAACCACTAATCACTTTGAGACATTTTTACTTGTTCTACAGCCATCTCTAATCTTTAAACTGGGTACAAATTGCAAAATCCATTCTTTTTAATCCCCTTCTTTCACGTAGATGATTATTATAAAGATTTCATGCATTACTTCTGGTGCTGTAAATTGGTTTGTATCAGTGAAAGCATTAAAACATACTTGAATTTTTGGTGAATTGTCTCAGCGTGATTTTGACAGTAAAGGTAAATAAATTGTCATAGTAGTAGCAGTAGTAATAATATAAGTATGCATGGCTGATGTCTTCCCCTGTGAGGGATAGATTCAGATTCAGATTCAGATTCTTTATTCCACGAAAGTGGTTATTAAGTACATTATATTTCACATAGCTTTACATAAATAAGGAGGTCATAAAACTAAACTGTAGATTGAAATATCTTAGTATACTACTAAATGATTAAATTGCAGAATGTTGTCATCAAAAAATATTAAGAGTATAAAATAATCATGGTAACTAAAATAGTATTTCTACACTAAAGTGCAATGTCTACCTCTAAGTAAAATAAAATACATGAATGTCCTTAAAATTATGTTTAAATGATAATAAGACCATAAAATGCTGGATAAAATATGGGTGTAAAGCTTCATCACTGTGCGTTTTCTAACATATGTCTAAAATATTTATATAATATTTGCAGATTGGAAATGTTTCCTGAGGTTAGTCTTAAAACTGTTTAGATTTTGAGACAGGGTGATGGTGGATGGGAGTTGGTTCCACAACTTAGGACCCAACACAGTGAGGTCCCTGGCACCGCTGTCTGTTCTGGTCCGGGGAACATGCAAGTTGTTTCTTTGTCTAGTTTTACTGTTTGTCACATCATTTACAGTATTAAAAGATAAAAAGGATAGAAAGCCATCAGGATAACATCTTCGCAAATGTCAAACATATGTTTCTCCTTAACCCTGAGCCATTTAAGTTCTTTAAGGAAAGGTGATGCACGGTCATATTTCCTGCCACCTCCCACTGCTACTTTAGCTGCAAAGTTTTGAAGTTTTTGGGCCTTACACAGAAGAGTTTCGTTTGTTGATCCCCACACTTGAATGCAGTAATATATTGTGCTTAATGCAAGTGATTGAGTAACAAGAATTCGTGTGGGTTTATCAAAACATTTACTAATTCGATTTATATACATTAATATGCCTGTCACCTTCTTCTGTAACTCATTTAAATGAACATCAAACAACATATATTTATCAAAATACACTCCTAAATTCTTAACATGATAACTTGAAAGTATGTTCTCTCCATCAAAATGTATGGTAGTGTCAGGAGGAATCTTAGCTAGGAGTTGGCGATTGCCTAGGAAAATACATTGCGTTTTACTTGGATTTAAAAGTAGGCCATTACTCAGAAAATAGCGTTTACATTGTCTTAGAGTTGTTTCAGCATCATTAATGAGTTGATGGATGTTGTTAACTGTGCCTTCGTGTAATATTTGAGTATCATCCGCGTATTGCACTATGAAACCATTAACGTGCTCTGACAGATCATTTACATAAATGCTGAACAATAGCGGGCCAAGAATTGAGCCTTCTGGGACTCCATAGTTCACTTTCTGGTCTTTAGATATTGCCCCATTCAAGCGGACAGACATGGTTCTGTTGGTCAAATAATTATCTAGACCTTTCCTTGTTGCTTGTTCAACTGCATGATGTCTTTAACACACACTTCTCTACCCCATCCAAGTACTACCATCCAAGTAGCTTTCCTCACCTATCACTACTTTCAACTTCACTCACTCTTTCTTTTGGAGATGTCATTGATATGAAATCGTTTTGACACAAAATGATTTAAGTAACAATTAGTTTAAGATCATATTTTCTTTTCCTTGCATTTAATCATTGTATGCCTGTATCTAATTCATGTTGGTTTCACAGGCACACACCTATATTGTGATGGAGCTCCTTGGAGGTGGAGAGCTGGCTGCTTCAGAGGATCAGGAAACACGAGAGGTTCACAGAGGCTCGCCTCGGGCTTCGGTCGTCGTGAGGAACCTGGTGTCAGCAGTTCACTACGTGCACAGGAAAGGCATCAGTGTTCACGGAGACCTAAAGCCAGACAGGGGTGAAGAGTTAGGAGAGGGAGAAGAAATATGTTGGGAATTAATGGAATGGGAGGGAATAAAAATAGAAAAGTGGTTGGTGTTGAGGATAGACAGAAAAGAAAAGAAAGGAAAGGTGAAAAAAAGGAAGTTTTTTTGCATTGATTTTCCATCTGCTTATTTTAAAGAATTTATTGCATGGAATATTATTGATCTCCATCATTTGTATGGCCTTTATAATAAAAAGTATGAATTTATTCCATTCAGATATTATCCTTCTCCGAGGCCATTCTAATCTAATTATCTTTTCACGGAATCTCTTGTTCAAGGATTCTTCTGAAGATTCAGTTATTAAGATTGTGGATTTTGGGTTTGCACATTTGATGCCTGACAAGGAAAAGGATGGCAGCACGAAGACACCGTGCTTCACTGTTCACTATGCAGCGCCTCTGTTACATCCTGTTATTCACAGGTACAGGTTATAAAGTGGGTGTTGTTGTGCCCTGCAACCAGAGATGTGGCCATTTCCTGTATGTGTTCCACCATGGCATTCACCAGCAGTACCACACCATAGAGTGTTGTTTCTTCCTTACACAGACCACCTAAACAACACTCACAAGCTTAAACATTAGCAGTGAGTGCTTCTTTCTGTTTAAGTCCTGTTTGTTACTCCTCAAAACCTTCAAACAGTGCCAAAAGCCTCATATCTTCATGGTACCGCTTGAACATTCATGCACTGGTTGAGTATCTTGTGTGTAATTTTATGATGAAAGGTTTTTAATGCAGGGACAGTTGTTTATAGGGATTTTTACATTATTTTTAGTGTACAACCATCCAAAAGGCATTTAGCTCAGTGTTAGTGCAACAACCACACAGTACTGAATGTAGGGTTTCCTGTTTCATTAGAGATTTCTCTGCAGTGGTGTTTTCAATACAAGGAGTGTTTTCTATAGTTATTTTCTTTATTTTGAGGGCTTGCTATATCCTGCACAACTCTAAAAATACATCAAATTAACCTCCCACCAAAGCACAATACAGACACTTCCATTGGCTGTAACATTACTGCTAATACTACAACATTCTTCCTGAGGGGAACCACACACGTTAACAATAACACATGTAACAAAAAACTACACCAAACATATTAAGCTCAACATTTTTGTATAATAATTTTTATAAACATGAATGACCAAAAATGGTTCTAGGATAAAAGAGGAAAAAAATGACAGAACACTGCAGCATAACAGTACAAATGGCAGGTGTGTCTCTTTTCTCTTATTCCTTATTTGCAAGGATTAAAGCTGTTACCTTAGAGATCACAAGAAGTGGGACGGTACAGTTCGCTAAGCTGCCGGTACACGTAGGATGGTGCAGTACCTCGACTGAAATGAAAGAGATTTAAATGGTCAGCAGCCATTATTTAAAGCTAAGTGAGTAGATGTGCAAGATAAACAGGGTACAGTAAAATCCCTCTTGTCCGGCATCAACGGGACCGCCGACGTGCCGGACACTTGAATAGAAGTGAAATTATGTCCACGATGACCACCCTACACTCACGCATCTTACCACAACAATGATGATCAGCTGATCTGATCAGCTGCTTAAGTGTAAGCACAACACACTTCCTTTTTTCTACAACTTTAGGCGTGATGAAGGCGTCGGGCGATAAACAGTGCACACGCGGGACTGAGTCACTGAGTAAACACAGTGCAGTGGGCTGCGGGTGGCGCGAAGCAGTGCGCTGTGGTGGCAAGGGGACGGAGTATGCCTCGCGTGGGAATTTTAATTGATTTTGTGAGCACACGTTGATTTTTTATTGATTTTAAGGCTCGGGGAAAAATGTGCCGGATACTTGAAGCTGGCGGATACTGGAATGCCGGATGAGAGGGATTTTACTGTATAATAAATTGACTAAGTTGTTTATCTCACTCATAAGTAAAACATAAAGGCCTTTCATTTGATGCATTTAGGATCAGAAGTTTTACTGGGAGATGAAGTACAGTGCTAAATAACAGTTTGTGCATAAAGCTGACAAATACTGATGTCTCCTGAGGTCAGCCCAGGCCCAACAAGGAAAGCAAATAAAAAAATGAAATGAACCCCCAACATCACACCTTGAAAGGACCACACAGTCATATGAACAACACAAACTCACTTGTTAGTTATGAAACCAGTGACATTTTCTGGAGGAACGTAATCTAGCTGAGTCAGCGCAGTATTTACAGACGGCCAAAACTTTGTTCCCTCTGGGATAATAGAAGTGGTGGTTTGGTGGCTTATTTCTTCACAGCCCATCAAGCTAAATTTGTATGTGGGAGTGCACACATACAGCTGAAAATGAAGATTTGTGACAATAAGCAAAATGCACAATTCATGCCATGATTTTCAATATTATATAGGTACTGATCTGATAGTATCTAGCTCCACATGAGACAACAGGTTGAGGTTTGAGAAAGGACCATCCAACACTCAACACGAGGAATGTATATCCACCTACATGAAATAAACATGTGGAAAAGGAATGTATCAAAAACTGGAATCAAGAATTTCTGTGAGAATAAAATGGTATGTACTTTTGTGATACCTTCCCTGTTCAATTTGCAACAGTAAATATGTTTCAAATACTGCCCCACTGAAAGAGGTATCAGGATAATGACTAACAAATAAAACTTACTGGAACAGAATAAAACTTTGGTGGTGAGGCAAGAGAGGCTGCACCAACAAAGGTCTCAATGCCTCCGTTGGTCACCACCGTCTCGGTGCCAACGATGACCTTGTTGACACGTGACATGATGGGGAACACTGCAGAGTCTTGAATTAATGTTGTCTCAATTCCAGCAGTACATAAAGCTTTTGCCACTGGGTGACCCTGCACAAGTAAAAGATGTATTGAGAACATAAGAACATAATAAAATAAAGGAAGCTGCAAGAAGCCATCACCCCTACATGTGGCAGTCCCTGTGTTATGTATCGTGCACATCAGACACGATGACGTGAAAGAGACGCATAAAACACCTTACATCATATTTAGGGGCACGTTCGGCAACAATAACGTGGAATTTCCTTTGTGTGGCTGCCTTGGTCAGGAAGGCCAAGACCAGTGGACACATTGCACACGTCACAATGACCTCATCATTGTGAATCTTGCTTACACCTTGGGCAGCTATCAATTCTTGGCTGAAATAAAAGGAATCAATATAATACTGGTAACAAACAACGTCAATGTCCCAAATGTCAGTGTAATCTTTACTCTACCTTTGTTCAACCTCAGCTTTCTGTTCACCAATGGCCTCAAGTACTCTGTCCTGCAGCTCTGGAATAACCTCCGTGCATTTTGGGAGATCTCCACATGCAGGGTGAGTCTACTAGCATGGACTGTGAGAGGCTTGGGTACTCCACACCTTGCTTCTCTCCACGTGGTGTGTTGTGTTCATCAATTACTATCTGCGTGAAGAAGAAAAATAACTTAAATTAATAAATGAGATACACACACACACACACACACACACACACACACACGAGGACAGAAAGGCAAAATACGTAGAGAGAGAGAGAGAGAGAGAGAGAGAGAGAGAGAGAGAGAGAGAGAGAGAGAGAGAGAGAGAGAGAGGCTGTACTTAAGCAATTATATCTTTCCATACCACACACACACACACACACACACACACACGCACACGAACGTTTCCCTAAGGGCGTTACATCACTGTGTGTGTGTGTTCTATATCTCTAGGGCGGAATCTTTCAAGAGAGAGAGAGAGAGAGAGAGAGAGAGAGAGATGAGGAAACAAGGAAGAGAATGAAAAATAAATAAAAAAGCAAGAATAATGATGATAACAACAACAATAAAAGGAGGTCAGTTTTTTTTTTTTTATGGGATACTTATGTGAATTGAAATACGCCTAAATGTTTACGTTCTTGAGAGAAAACGGAGGTCAGTTTTTTATTTTTATGGGATACTTATGTGAATTGAAATACGCTCAGTTATTTGTACATCACTGCTTCACAGACATCTCCAGCACGTGTTCCCTTTGAGTAGCACCAAACCCACCAACACCCACACATTGGTAAGCCTTCTAAGCACATACTAGTTTACATTGGCGCAGATATATTAAAAAGATTAATCACAAAAGACTAATTAAAAACATATATTCAGTACATGCAGGTGGGCTCTCCTTGACACACAGAGAAAGGCTGGTAATTCTCTGTTGATCATTAGCTACAGTATGGAAGCCTCTGTTATACTTCGATATCTCTGTGAAGTATTGTTGTTTTTTAACGTCAAATGGTAAATATTTAATAATGATAAGGTAAGATATAACAGTATTAAGCCAAGCCTTTAATTCACACAAGCTTTTCAATGATTGCACATTACGCCACACAAGGGACGAGACATTGCAGTGTAAGCCACGACCAGTTTGAATTTGGCGCTTCAATCAGTAAACGTCTACATACTTTGACAATTACAGTGATAATGGCCTGAGATTTATTTTTACACGCTTATAATTCTTTATATTTAATTTTCTATTAGTTTAGTTTAATATAAAAGAAGTTGGTGGTTGTTATTGAAAGGTAAAAGTGTGTTGTGGATAGGTTTGTGTCCGTACTGTGCAGAGCAGGCCAAGGGAGGACAACACAGCACCAGACGTGACACAGAAAGGCACTGTGTTCAAAGGGTGCCATAAACTGTGGCTTTATTTAATGTATTTTGGCAGAACAAGACAGTGACAGGGCCGTGGGTGCCTGCGTGTGCTGGTGCAAGCTTGGTGCCTGCCTGGAGGTGCCTACAGGGAGGTGCCTACAGGGCCACCAAGGCTAATATTGGTAAGAAACCTTCCCACCACTTGTCCAGCCAGCTAATTTGCACAGTCTGATGTAACAGGCGGTGACTGTGATAGTGTTGTTACCTGTCACCCACAACAACAACAACAACAACAACAACAACACAGGGCTGTCAGGTTTATTGTTAAGCCTGGTATTTCATGTTTTTGCACCTCGTTAGCAATATATTGATGTGACGCAGCATTCCACGGTGCCACAAGCGCTCCAAGCCTCCACCACAAAACTCTTACTAATTAACCATGACAGGAATTAGAAAAACGTAAAAAAAATCCACTTGCCTTATGTTATCAGCTGAGGTGGAGGCAGCCTTCCCCATTTATCCGCCAATATCTGCTTTATTTGTCACTTATTGTAAGCCTAACACGTCACTAAGTGGAGCCACATGACAAGGCTTTCATATCCGCTAGCTAGATATATCCGCCATTGCCTCATTTAGTTACGATGGAAGAATAACAGGCAAAATAGCGGCCGTCCTCTCCACTGGCAAGGGCCGCCATGATGCCTGGCTACCTGTTTGAATCTGTGGGTTCCAATATTTTTTGGGTATTTTTCTTAACTTCTTTATTTTGGTAGTATAGCATGTTTTTATGGTTTAGAAAAATAATTATTTGCTTTAGAAGTGTTTTCGTGGCTTGTGTTGACTTGTGTCCAATTTTGTGTTGATTGACGAAAATGTGGGGTGTTTTTTTGACGCTATTTTGACAAACTTGGTTTTTTATTTCACGCTCTAATTACGTCTTTTGTATTTCTAAAAATTGCTTATGATTTTTAAATTGTTTTTTGGTTCCTGTTGAGAGGAATAAGTGGGTTTTAAAAATGGTTTATGGTCCTGTTAAAAGTTGTGATTATAACACTTTTTGTGTTATTGTGTCTCTATTTCAGCTTGTAACTAACTTTTTAATGCCTGAAAAAATAGTTTGTATGTTTTAAAGTGTTTTATCTTGTTGTTGAGTCAAAATAGGTGGACTTTCCAGTGGTTTTTAATCGTAATTAGGTTCCAACACTTGTTTTTTACACAATTTCGGTTTTATTTGTTTATTCTTGTTCCAGGTAACTTTTGATGGTGTAAGATGATAGTTCAGATTTTTTAAAATTTTTTACGTTCCTAAAAATTCAAATGCTGTGGAGTTTTCAATGATTTAAATGGTGCCGAATATTTCAACACTTTTTCCATATTTCATTTGGATATTTTTTAAATACTACTCAAGCTGGAGCTGTTATAATATTGTGGATATTTTTTAAAGTATTTGTCAAGTCAGAATATATAAGGCATTCCAGCCTAGCTCCATTTTTTCGAGGGGTCAATTTCGAAATGAAATCCGTTACGGTACGTAAATTAGCCGTGACGTCACATCCGCCATGATGGACCCGGGCCCTTGATCGGCTCCGCTGTCTCCTCGGTAATAATTATCGTATTTTGCAGTGTTTTCCTGGTGTTTCCACGTGTTTCTAAACTCAGACGTGTAGATAAGAGTAGAATGAGTAAGAAAATAAGAGAAATAGAGGAGGAAGAGGAAGGGAGAAGGAATAGAGGAGGTGGTAAAACAGAAAAATGATAAGAAAACAATATTTAGCTTAATTTTCCCTGCTGCCCTGTCTGTCTTGGTAGTATTTGTCTTCCCTGACAGTGCTTCCAGTGTATTTGGTGTGTTTAAGAGGTGTTGGAGTGTGTCTGGAGGTGTTTAGGGAGTGTTGCAGTGTGTCTGGAGGTGTTGAAAGGGTGTTGAAGTGTGTGTTTTAGGGATTTGGTGATGTTTGAGTCAATATTTAGCGTTCCTGGTGTGTTTTGGGGTGTCTTAGGCTTGTTTAGGAGTGCTTTAAGTGTGTTTTGGACTGTTTTCAATGTTTTGTGATGTTTCAAGTGTATTTTAGGATGTTATGGACGAGTTTGGGTGTGTTTTGTGTGGATACCGGGGAATTTTGGGTGCGTTTGTGAATATTTTAGGTCAGTGTGGGTGTTTTGGGGTGTTTTAAGTGTGTTTTGGGCCGTTTTCAGTGTTTTGGGATGTTTTAAGTGTGTTTTAGGATGTTATGGATGAGTTTGAGTGTGTTTTGGGTAGGTACGGTGTGTTTTCGATGCGTTTTAAGTCAATTTGGTGAGTTTTGGAGTATTTTAAGTGTGTTTGGGGATATTTTGGTGCACTTTCGATGTGTTTAGGGTGTTTTTTGTGCGTTTAGGAGTGTTTAAGGTGTTTTAAGGTGTTTTAGTGTGATTGGAGTTGCTTTTGAGGTGTTTTGGTTATGTTAAAGGCATGTTGCAGATAAGTACTGGGTCTTTGAGGGTAGAAGTGGTGTGCTGGAGGTAAAATAAAAGGTTCTGGAGTGTTTTAGGGGGGACTGTGATAGTAGAAGCGTGTCAGGGGTGTTATAGCGTGTGTTGTGATGTATGAAGCTTCTAGATGCATGTGGGGGCGATGTCTGGGTCTGTACGAGGTGTTGTGGTGTTGGAGTCCTAGCAGGGGAAGGTACTGGAGGTTGTAGTGATGGGTAGAGGGTAAAAACAGAGGTACACTTTAGGTTAGGTAAGGTTAAGTGTTCATTGGTGTTGATTCAGTAATACAATCTTTTTTTTTTCAGATACAAATGTAGAGGGACGAAATAGAGAAGCAGGAAGACCACCACCACCACCACCACCAGCAGTGTGGAAGAAAGGTTAGACAAGCGAAGAAAGTTGGAAAATTAATAATTAAACGCTTGCTGTCTTTTATTATCTTGAGTATAAAATGGTTATATGACAATCTCTCTCTCTCTCTCTCTCTCTCTCTCTCTCTCTCTCTCTCTCTCTCTCTCTCTCTCTCTCTCTCTCTCTCTCTCTCTCTCTCTCTCTCTCAGTATTAGTAACCCTGTTGACAGAAGTGACATCCGCGTCTTCTTAGATGTAAACAAAGCGGTACTTTCCTTCCAGCTGGTGATAAAACTCTCTCTCGCTCTCCCTCACTCTCCCACGCCACGGAAGCAGTGGAATAAAGCACAGGAGGAGGAAGTGAGAGGATAATGAAGTTTGGAAGTTTGTGATACGTAAGAAGGTTACATGTTGTGAGAGGAATATAGTGCTGTCTGTCTGTGTGTGTGTGTGTGTGTGTGTGTGTGTGTGTGTGTGTGTGTGTGTAAAGAAGAAAATGCTATATTATATCTACGTGTTTAAAAGTTTCTGTGAGGGAATGTGTGTGTGTGTGTGTGTGTGTGTGAAGGAAGAAAGGGGTGGTGTTTACGGGTCTGTGATGAAAAAACGTGTGCTTTGTTTTGTAACCTTCAGAAAAAAATATTAAGAAAGTTTTTACAGTGGGAAAATTTTGGTGGTGAGAGAGAAAATGACTAAAATATTACCTCAAATTTAACCTAACGTGGTTGAGCTTCTCACTCCTCAGCTGCCACTAAGCAAACCAAGCCTAACCCAAAGAAGCCTACCCTAACTTCTGTCTGGTGCTTCCTCCTCCCCAAGACTGGCTATCTCGTTTCTTAATCCCAAGCTGGCCTAACCAAACTTTATCTAATGTAACCTAAGCAATTCTAACCTAGCCAAATCTTACCTAAGCAAGCCTAACCTAGCCAAGCCTTACCTAACCTAACCTAACCTAACCTAACCTAACCTAGCCTAACCTAATCTACATCCTCTTCCCACGGCCTCACTTAACCAAACCTAACGTAACTTTCAGAGCAATGGCAACCCTCCGATCCGGCAAGCAAGTTGGCGGCAGCGATGGCGGTGGCGGCAGCAGTGGTGGTGAGGTGGACAGCAGGGACAGAGGGGCACTACAGGCTGCGGACATCAAGGAGAAGGTGAGCAGTGTGTTGTGTTGGTGTGTGTTGCTAAGTTGAGATGCAATATTTGTCACTCAACACTCATGGAACACTGCCTCCATGCACAAGTGTGTCGGGAAAATTATTTAAAGTCGTAAAAATGTTCTTGTTTTACTTTATTTATTTATTTATTCATTTTGTTTTATTTTTTGTATATATAGGAGGGACACTGTTTAAAGGCAACAAAATACTATAAGAAAAAAATACTGAGAGAAAATAATAGATAAAAAAGACCTCACTTAACCTAACCTAACTTAACCTAACTTAACATATGCTAACTTAACCTAACCTAACATATGCTAACTTAACCTAACCTAACCTAACCTCTTTTAACCTAACCTAACTTAACCTAACCTAACCTAACCTAACATATGCTAATTTAACCTAACCTAACCTAACTTAACTTAACCTAACCTAACCTAACTTCTTTTAACCTAACCTAACTTAACCTAACTTAACCTAACCTAACCTAACTTAACCTAACCTAACATATGTTAACTTAACCTAACCTAACCTAACCCAACCTAACCTAACTTAACCTAACCTAACATATGCTAACTTACCCTTACCTAACATATGCTAACCTAACCTAACTTAACCTAACCTAACCTAACCTCACATAACCTAACCGAACCTAACACCCGCAGAGGAACGCACGGACAAGCAAGGTGGTATTCGGCAGTCTGATCCTGGACCTGCTTGGCTTCACGGTGGTGCTGGCTCTGTTTCCTGCTCTCCTCGACTATTATTCCAAGCACGACTCCAGCAGCTTGTATTCCTCTCTGCTCTCCTGTGTCACGTATTACCAGCACATCATCGGCGTCCCTGCGAGGTTCCACTCTGTCTTGTTTGGTGGTATGTGGGTTTGTTGTGTTTTGTATTGGTTTATATATTTTCAGTTTGTTTTTATTATTATTTTTTTTTTCAATTTTTTTTTATCCTATTATCTATTTATTTATTTTTGTTTGTTTGTTTGTTTGTTTGTAGGGTGTACCATGTATTTTTTAAGGTTTGTATTGAGGCTGCTCACTCATACAGTACAAATTTAGCTGCAACATGGGTGATCTGAACTAAGCTGGTCATCCTCTCTCTATACCTGTTCTTTTATTCACTTTCCTTCATCCTTTGCTTACCAGTCTGTAAATGAGAAACAGGAATGGAGGTAGAAATACCATCCTTTCATATTTTCCTTTGAAAGATTACCTTGAAGTCATGTTGTGTCTTTAGTAGTAGTGGTTGTGACCTAATGACCAAGTGGGTTATACTGATGCAACTTTTAGATACATTTAGAAAGAAAAAAAATTGATGTGGTTTGGTTGTAATAAGTGGTAATTCCTTTTTTTTCCTGACAGAAATTGAATTGGGATGACCTTGCTCAAAAGAAAGTACCTGCTCCCTTTGTACCAAGAATCAGTACTGAGTTAGATGTTAGTAATTTTTCTGAAGAGTTCACTGCAATGATACCACAGGATTCTCCAGCAATCGTTCCTCCAGATGTTGAGAAAATGTTCAATGTAAGTACCCAAATAAGACTTAATTGTATATGTATATGTATGAATGTATGTATGTATTTATATGAGTGTGTGTACTCTTCCAAAGATAGTATTGTTACATTATTATTTCAGGGCTACTCCTACGTTGCTCCATCAATTCTCTTCACTGACAGTGTCATCAGCGACAGCAGCAGCCTTTTCAAGATGTCACCAGACAGAAGACCTTCCACAACCAACCTATTATTGGCTTGTAGCTTTAAGGTTAGTACCCACTTTCTATTCTGCTGTTGCTGATTTACTTGCTAATTTTAATTCTTCACTATTAACTCTTTGACTGCTGCTGCTGCTGTTTGCTACATCTTTCCTTAACCACTAATCACTTTGAGACATTTTTACTTGTTCTACAGCCATCTCTAATCTTTAAACTGGGTACAAATTGCAAAATCCATTCTTTTTAATCCCCTTCTTTCACGTAGATGATTATTATAAAGATTTCATGCATTACTTCTGGTGCTGTAAATTGGTTTGTATCAGTGAAAGCATTAAAACATACTTGAATTTTTGGTGAATTGTCTCAGCGTGATTTTGACAGTAAAGGTAAATAAATTGTCATAGTAGTAGCAGTAGTAATAATATAAGTATGCATGGCTGATGTCTTCCCCTGTGAGGGATAGATTCAGATTCAGATTCAGATTCTTTATTCCACGAAAGTGGTTATTAAGTACATTATATTTCACATAGCTTTACATAAATAAGGAGGTCATAAAACTAAACTGTAGATTGAAATATCTTAGTATACTACTAAATGATTAAATTGCAGAATGTTGTCATCAAAAAATATTAAGAGTATAAAATAATCATGGTAACTAAAATAGTATTTCTACACTAAAGTGCAATGTCTACCTCTAAGTAAAATAAAATACATGAATGTCCTTAAAATTATGTTTAAATGATAATAAGACCATAAAATGCTGGATAAAATATGGGTGTAAAGCTTCATCACTGTGCGTTTTCTAACATATGTCTAAAATATTTATATAATATTTGCAGATTGGAAATGTTTCCTGAGGTTAGTCTTATTTTCTTTTCCTTGCATTTAATCATTGTATGCCTGTATCTAATTCATGTTGGTTTCACAGGCACACACCTACATTGTGATGAAGCTCCTTGGAGGTGGAGAGCTGGCTGCTTCAGAGGATCAGGAAACACGAGAGGTTCACAGAGGCTCGCCTCGGGCTTCGGTCGTCGTGAGGAACCTGGTGTCAGCAGTTCACTACGTGCACAGGAAAGGCATCAGTGTTCACGGAGACCTAAAGCCAGACAGGGGTGAAGAGTTAGGAGAGGGAGAAGAAATATGTTGGGAATTAATGGAATGGGAGGGAATAAAAATAGAAAAGTGGTTGGTGTTGAGGATAGACAGAAAAGAAAAGAAAGGAAGGGTGAAAAAAAGGAAGTTTTTTTTGCATTGATTTTCCATCTGCTTATTTTAAAGAATTTATTGCATGGAATATTATTGATCTCCATCATTTGTATGGCCTTTATAATAAAAAGTATGAATTTATTCCATTCAGATATTATCCTTCTCCGAGGCCATTCTAATCTAATTATCTTTTCACGGAATCTCTTGTTCAAGGATTCTTCTGAAGATTCAGTTATTAAGATTGTGGATTTTGGGTTTGCACATTTGATGCCTGACAAGGAAAAGGATGGCAGCACGAAGACACCGTGCTTCACTGTTCACTATGCAGCGCCTCTGTTACATCCTGTTATTCACAGGTACAGGTTATAAAGTGGGTGTTGTTGTGCCCTGCAACCAGAGATGTGGCCATTTCCTGTATGTGTTCCACCATGGCATTCACCAGCAGTACCACACCATAGAGTGTTGTTTCTTCCTTACACAGACCACCTAAACAACATTCACAAGCTTAAACATTAGCAGTGAGTGCTTCTTTCTGTTTAAGTCCTGTTTGTTACTCCTCAAAACCTTCAAACAGTGCCAAAAGCCTCATATCTTCATGGTACCGCTTGAACATTCATGCACTGGTTGAGTGTCTTGTGTGTAATTTTATGATGAAAGGTTTTTAATGCAGGGACAGTTGTTTATAGGGAATTTTACATTATTTTTAGTGTACAACCATCCAAAAGGCATTTAGCTCAGTGTTAGTGCAACAACCACACAGTACTGAATGTAGGGTTTCCTGTTTCATTAGAGATTTCTCTGCAGTGGTGTTTTCAATACAAGGAGTGTTTTCTATAGTTATTTTCTTTATTTTGAGGGCTTGCTATATCCTGCACAACTCTAAAAATACATCAAATTAACCTCCCACCAAAGCACAATACAGACACTTCCATTGGCTGTAACATTACTGCTAATACTGCAACATTCTTCCTGAGGGGAACCACACACATTAACAATAACACATGTAACAAAAAACTACACCAAACATATTAAGCTCAACATTTTTGTATAATAATTTTTATAAACATGAATGACCAAAAATGGTTCTAGGATAAAAGAGGAAAAAAATGACAGAACACTACAGCATAACAGTACAAATGGCAGGTGTGTCTCTTTTCTCTTATTCCTTATTTGCAAGGATTAAAGCTGTTACCTTAGAGATCACAAGAAGTGGGACGGTACAGTTCGCTAAGCTGCCGGTACACGTAGGATGGTGCAGTACCTCGACTGAAATAAAAGAGATTTAAATGGTCAGCAGCCATTATTTAAAGCTAAGTGAGTAGATGTGCAAGATAAACAGGGTACAGTAAAATCCCTCTTGTCCGGCATCAACGGGACCGCCGACGTGCCGGACACTTGAATAGAAGTGAAATTATGTCCACGATGACCACCCTACACTCACGCATCTTACCACAACAATGATGATCAGCTGATCTGATCAGCTGCTTAAGTGTAAGCACAACACACTTCCTTTTTTCTACAACTTTAGGCGTGATGAAGGCGTCGGGCGATAAACAGTGCACACGCGGGACTGAGTCACTGAGTAAACACAGTGCAGTGGGCTGCGGGTGGCGCGAAGCAGTGCGCTGTGGTGGCAAGGGGACGGAGTATGCCTCGCGTGGGAATTTTAATTGATTTTGTGAGCACACGTTGATTTTTTATTGATTTTAAGGCTCGGGGAAAAATGTGCCGGATACTTGAAGCTGCCGGATACTGGAATGCCGGATGAGAGGGATTTTACTGTATAATAAATTGACTAAGTTGTTTATCTCACTCATAAGTAAAACATAAAGGCCTTTCATTTGATGCATTTAGGATCAGAAGTTTTACTGGGAGATGAAGTACAGTGCTAAATAACAGTTTGTGCATAAAGCTGACAAATACTGATGTCTCCTGAGGTCAGCCCAGGCCCAACAAGGAAAGCAAATAAAAAAATGAAATGAACCCCCAACATCACACCTTGAAAGGACCACACAGTCATATGAACAACACAAACTCACTTGTTAGTTATGAAACCAGTGACATTTTCTGGAGGAACGTAATCTAGCTGAGTCAGCGCAGTATTTACAGACGGCCAAAACTTTGTTCCCTCTGGGATAATAGAAGTGGTGGTTTGGTGGCTTATTTCTTCACAGCCCATCAAGCTAAATTTGTATGTGGGAGTGCACACATACAGCTGAAAATGAAGATTTGTGACAATAAGCAAAATGCACAATTCATGCCATGATTTTCAATATTATATAGGTACTGATCTGATAGTATCTAGCTCCACATGAGACAACAGGTTGAGGTTTGAGAAAGGACCATCCAACACTCAACACGAGGAATGTATATCCACCTACATGAAATAAACATGTGGAAAAGGAATGTATCAAAAACTGGAATCAAGAATTTCTGTGAGAATAAAATGGTATGTACTTTTGTGATACCTTCCCTGTTCAATTTGCAACAGTAAATATGTTTCAAATACTGCCCCACTGAAAGAGGTATCAGGATAATGACTAACAAATAAAACTTACTGGAACAGAATAAAACTTTGGTGGTGAGGCAAGAGAGGCTGCACCAACAAAGGTCTCAATGCCTCCGTTGGTCACCACCGTCTCGGTGCCAACGATGACCTTGTTGACACGTGACATGATGGGGAACACTGCAGAGTCTTGAATTAATGTTGTCTCAATTCCAGCAGTACATAAAGCTTTTGCCACTGGGTGACCCTGCACAAGTAAAAGATGTATTGAGAACATAAGAACATAATAAAATAAAGGAAGCTGCAAGAAGCCATCACCCCTACATGTGGCAGTCAGTCCCTGTGTTATGTATTGTGCACATCAGACACGATGACGTGAAAGAGACGCATAAAACACCTTACATCATATTTAGGGGCACGTTCGGCAACAATAACGTGGAATTTCCTTTGTGTGGCTGCCTTGGTCAGGAAGGCCAAGACCAGTGGACACATTGCACACGTCACAATGACCTCATCATTGTGAATCTTGCTTACACCTTGGGCAGCTATCAATTCTTGGCTGAAATAAAAGGAATCAATATAATACTGGTAACAAACAACGTCAATGTCCCAAATGTCAGTGTAATCTTTACTCTACCTTTGTTCAACCTCAGCTTTCTGTTCACCAATGGCCTCAAGTACTCTGTCCTGCAGCTCTGGAATAACCTCCGTGCATTTTGGGAGATCTCCACATGCAGGGTGAGTCTACTAGCATGGACTGTGAGAGGCTTGGGTACTCCACACCTTGCTTCTCTCCACGTGGTGTGTTGTGTTCATCAATTACTATCTGCGTGAAGAAGAAAAATAACTTAAATAAATAGAGAGAGAGAGAGAGAGAGAGAGAGAGAGAGAGAGAGAGAGAGGCTGTACTTAAGCAATTATATCTTTCCACACACACACGCACACGCACACGAACGTTTCCCTAAGGGCGTTACATCACTGTGTGTGTGTGTTCTATATCTCTAGGGCGGAATCTTTCAAGAGAGAGAGAGAGAGAGAGAGATGAGGAAACAAGGAAGAGAATGAAAAATAAATAAAAAAAGCAAGAATAATGATAATAACAACAACAATAAAAGGTCAGTTTTTTTTTTATGGGATACTTATGTGAATTGAAATACGCCTAAATGTTTACGTTCGTGAGAGAAAACGGAGGTCAGTTTTTTTTTTATTTTTATGGGATACTTATGTGAATTGAAATACGCCTAAATGTTTACGTTCTTGAGAGAAAACGGAGGTCAGTTTTTTATTTTTATGGGATACTTATGTGAATTGAAATACGCTCAGTTATTTGTACATCACTGCTTCACAGACATCTCCAGCACGTGTTCCCTTTGAGTAGCACCAAACCCACCAACACCCACACATTGGTAAGCCTTCTAAGCACATACTAGTTTACATTGGCGCAGATATATTAAAAAGATTAATCACAAAAGACTAATTAAAAACATATATTCAGTACATGCAGGTGGGCTCTCCTTGACACACAGAGAAAGGCTGGTAATTCTCTGTTGATCATTAGCTACAGTATGGAAGCCTCTGTTATACTTCGATATTTCTGTGAAGTATTGTTGTTTTTTAACGTCAAATGGTAAATATTTAATAATGATAAGGTAAGATATAACAGTATTAAGCCAAGCCTTTAATTCACACAAGCTTTTCAATGATTGCACATTACGCCACACAAGGGACGAGACATTGCAGTGTAAGCCACGACCAGTTTGAATTTGGCGCTTCAATCAGTAAACGTCTACATACTTTGACAATTACAGTGATAATGGCCTGAGATTTATTTTTACACGCTTATAATTCTTTATATTTAATTTTCTATTAGTTTAGTATAATATAAAAGAAGTTGGTGGTTGTTATTGAAAGGTAAAAGTGTGTTGTGGATAGGTTTGTGTCCGTACTGTGCAGAGCAGGCCAAGGGAGGACAACACAGCACCAGACGTGACACAGAAAGGCACTGTGTTCAAAGGGTGCCATAAACTGTGGCTTTATTTAATGTATTTTGGCAGAACAAGACAGTGACAGGGCCGTGGGTGCCTGCGTGTGCTGGTGCAAGCTTGGTGCCTGCCTGGAGGTGCCTACAGGGAGGTGCCTACAGGGCCACCAAGGCTAATATTGGTAAGAAACCTTCCCACCACTTGTCCAGCCAGCTAATTTGCACAGTCTGATGTAACAGGCGGTGACTGTGATAGTGTTGTTACCTGTCACCCACAACAACAACAACAACAACAACAACAACACAGGGCTGTCAGGTTTATTGTTAAGCCTGGTATTTCATGTTTTTGCACCTCGTTAGCAATATATTGATGTGACGCAGCATTCCACGGTGCCACAAGCGCTCCAAGCCTCCACCACAAAACTCTTACTAATTAACCATGACAGGAATTAGAAAAACGTAAAAAAAATCCACTTGCCTTATGTTATCAGCTGAGGTGGAGGCAGCCTTCCCCATTTATCCGCCAATATCTGCTTTATTTGTCACTTATTGTAAGCCTAACACGTCACTAAGTGGAGCCACATGACAAGGCTTTCATATCCGCTAGCTAGATATATCCGCCATTGCCTCATTTAGTTACGATGGAAGAATAACAGGCAAAATAGCGGCCGTCCTCTCCACTGGCAAGGGCCGCCATGATGCCTGGCTACCTGTTTGAATCTGTGGGTTCCAATATTTTTTGGGTATTTTTCTTAACTTCTTTATTTTGGTAGTATAGCATGTTTTTATGGTTTAGAAAAATAATTATTTGCTTTAGAAGTGTTTTCGTGGCTTGTGTTGACTTGTGTCCAATTTTGTGTTGATTGACGAAAATGTGGGGTGTTTTTTTGACGCTATTTTGACAAACTTGGTTTTTTATTTCACGCTCTAATTACGTCTTCTGTATTTCTAAAAATTGCTTATGATTTTTAAATTGTTTTTTGGTTCCTGTTGAGAGGAATAAGTGGGTTTTAAAAATGGTTTATGGTCCTGTTAAAAGTTGTGATTATAACACTTTTTGTGTTATTGTGTCTCTATTTCAGCTTGTAACTAACTTTTTAATGCCTGAAAAAATAGTTTGTATGTTTTAAAGTGTTTTATCTTGTTGTTGAGTCAAAATAGGTGGACTTTCCAGTGGTTTTTAATCGTAATTAGGTTCCAACACTTGTTTTTTACACAATTTCGGTTTTATTTGTTTATTCTTGTTCCAGGTAACTTTTGATGGTGTAAGATGATAGTTCAGATTTTTTAAAATTTTTTACGTTCCTAAAAATTCAAATGCTGTGGAGTTTTCAATGATTTAAATGGTGCCGAATATTTCAACACTTTTTCCATATTTCATTTGGATATTTTTTAAATACTACTCAAGCTGGAGCTGTTATAATATTGTGGATATTTTTTAAAGTATTTGTCAAGTCAGAATATATAAGGCATTCCAGCCTAGCTCCATTTTTTCGAGGGGTCAATTTCGAAATGAAATCCGTTACGGTACGTAAATTAGCCGTGACGTCACATCCGCCATGATGGACCCGGGCCCTTGATCGGCTCCGCTGTCTCCTCGGTAATAATTATCGTATTTTGCAGTGTTTTCCTGGTGTTTCCACGTGTTTCTAAACTCAGACGTGTAGATAAGAGTAGAATGAGTAAGAAAATAAGAGAAATAGAGGAGGAAGAGGAAGGGAGAAGGAATAGAGGAGGTGGTAAAACAGAAAAATGATAAGAAAACAATATTTAGCTTAATTTTCCCTGCTGCCCTGTCTGTCTTGGTAGTATTTGTCTTCCCTGACAGTGCTTCCAGTTTAAGAGGTGTTGGAGTGTGTCTGGAGGTGTTTAGGGAGTGTTGCAGTGTGTCTGGAGGTGTTGAAAGGGTGTTGAAGTGTGTGTTTTAGGGATTTGGTGATGTTTGAGTCAATATTTAGCGTTCCTGGTGTGTTTTGGGGTGTCTTAGGCTTGTTTAGGAGTGCTTTAAGTGTGTTTTGGACTGTTTTCAATGTTTTGTGATGTTTCAAGTGTATTTTAGGATGTTATGGACGAGTTTGGGTGTGTTTTGTGTGGATACCGGGGAATTTTGGGTGCGTTTGTGAATATTTTAGGTCAGTGTGGGTGTTTTGGGGTGTTTTAAGTGTGTTTTGGGCCGTTTTCAGTGTTTTGGGATGTTTTAAGTGTGTTTTAGGATGTTATGGATGAGTTTGAGTGTGTTTTGGGTAGGTACGGTGTGTTTTCGATGCGTTTTAAGTCCATTTGGGTGAGTTTTGGAGTATTTTAAGTGTGTTTGGGGATATTTTGGTGCACTTTCGATGTGTTTAGGGTGTTTTTTGTGCGTTTAGGAGTGTTTAAGGTGTTTTAAGGTGTTTTAGTGTGATTGGAGTTGCTTTTGAGGTGTTTTGGTTATGTTAAAGGCATGTTGCAGATAAGTACTGGGTCTTTGAGGGTAGAAGTGGTGTGCTGGAGGTAAAATAAAAGGTTCTGGAGTGTTTTAGGGGGGACTGTGATAGTAGAAGCGTGTCAGGGGTGTTATAGCGTGTGTTGTGATGTATGAAGCTTCTAGATGCACGTGTGTGGGATGTCTGGGTCTGTACGAGGTGTTGTGGTGTTGGAGTCCTAGCAGGGGAAGGTACTGGAGGTTGTAGTGATGGGTACAGGGTAAAAACAGAGGTACACTTTAGGTTAGGTAAGGTTAAGTGTTCATTGGTGTTGATTCAGTAATACAATCTTTTTTTTTTCAGATACAAATGTAGAGGGACGAAATAGAGAAGCAGGAAGACCACCACCACCAGCAGCAGTGTGGAAGAAAGGTTAGACAAGCGAAGAAAGTTGGAAAATTAATAATTAAACGCTTGCTGTCTTTTATTATCTTGAGTATAAAATGGTTATATGACAATCTCTCTCTCTCTCTCTCTCTCTCTCTCTCTCTCTCTCTCTCTCTCTCTCTCTCTCTCTCTCTCTCTCTCTCTCTCTCTCTCTCTCTCTTTCTCAGTATTAGTAACCCTGTTGACAGAAGTGACATCCGCGTCTTCTTAGATGTAAACAAAGCGGTACTTTCCTTCCAGCTGGTGATAAAACTCTCTCTCGCTCTCCCTCACTCTCCCTCACTCTCCCACGCCACGGAAGCAGTGGAATAAAGCACAGGAGGAGGAAGTGAGAGGATAATGAAGTTTGGAAGTTTGTGATACGTAAGAAGGTTACATGTTGTGAGAGGAATATAGTGCTGTCTGTCTGTCTGTGTGTGTGTGTGTGTGTGTGTGTGTGTGTGTGTGTGTGTGTGTGTGTGTAAAGAAGAAAATGCTATATTATATCTACGTGTTTAAAAGTTTCTGTGAGGGAATGTGTGTGTGTGTGTGTGTGTGTCCCTCCTATATATACAAAAAATAAAACAAAATAAATAAATAAATAAATAAAGTAAAACAAGAACATTTTTACGACTTTAAATAATTTTCCCGACACACTTGTGCATGGAGGCAGTGTTCCATGAGTGTTGAGTGACAAATATTGGCTTAACTTAACTTAACTTAAATATTGACTTAACTTAACCTAACCTAACTTCTTTTAACCTAACCTAACTTAACCTAACCTAACCTAACCTAACTTAACTTAACCTAACCTAACCTAACCTAACTTAACCTAACCTAACATATGCTAACTTAACCTAACCTAACCTAACCCAACCTAACCTAACTTAACCTAACCTAACCTAACATATGCTAACTTACCCTTACCTAACATATGCTAACCTAACCTAACTTAACCTAACCTAACCTCACATAACCTAACCGAACCTAACACCCGCAGAGGAACGCACGGACAAGCAAGGTGGTATTCGGCAGTCTGATCCTGGACCTGCTTGGCTTCACGGTGGTGCTGGCTCTGTTTCCTGCTCTCCTCGACTATTATTCCAAGCACGACTCCAGCAGCTTGTATTCCTCTCTGCTCTCCTGTGTCACGTATTACCAGCACATCATCGGCGTCCCTGCGAGGTTCCACTCTGTCTTGTTTGGTGGTATGTGGGTTTGTTGTGTTTTGTATTGGTTTATATATTTTCAGTTTGTTTTTATTATTATTTTTTTTTTCAATTTTTTTTTATCCTATTATCTATTTATTTATTTTTATTTGTTTGTTTGTTTGTAGGGTGTACCATGTATTTTTTAAGGTTTGTATTGAGGCTGCTCACTCATACAGTACAAATTTAGCTGCAACATGGGTGATCTGAACTAAGCTGGTCATCCTCTCTCTATACCTGTTCTTTTATTCACTTTCCTTCATCCTTTGCTTACCAGTCTGTAAATGAGAAACAGGAATGGAGGTAGAAATACCATCCTTTCATATTTTCCTTTGAAAGATTACCTTGAAGTCATGTTGTGTCTTTAGTAGTAGTGGTTGTGACCTAATGACCAAGTGGGTTATACTGATGCAACTTTTAGATACATTTAGAAAGAAAAAAAAATTGATGTGGTTTGGTTGTAATAAGTGGTAATTCCTTTTTTTTCCTGACAGAAATTGAATTGGGATGACCTTGCTCAAAAGAAAGTACCTGCTCCCTTTGTACCAAGAATCAGTACTGAGTTAGATGTTAGTAATTTTTCTGAAGAGTTCACTGCAATGATACCACAGGATTCTCCAGCAATCGTTCCTCCAGATGTTGAGAAAATGTTCAATGTAAGTACCCAAATAAGACTTAATTGTATATGTATATGTATGAATGTATGTATGTATTTATATGAGTGTGTGTACTCTTCCAAAGATAGTATTGTTACATTATTATTTCAGGGCTACTCCTACGTTGCTCCATCAATTCTCTTCACTGACAGTGTCATCAGCGACAGCAGCAGCCTTTTCAAGATGTCACCAGACAGAAGACCTTCCACAACCAACCTATTATTGGCTTGTAGCTTTAAGGTTAGTACCCACTTTCTATTCTGCTGTTGCTGATTTACTTGCTAATTTTAATTCTTCACTATTAACTCTTTGACTGCTGCTGCTGCTGTTTGCTACATCTTTCCTTAACCACTAATCACTTTGAGACATTTTTACTTGTTCTACAGCCATCTCTAATCTTTAAACTGGGTACAAATTGCAAAATCCATTCTTTTTAATCCCCTTCTTTCACGTAGATGATTATTATAAAGATTTCATGCATTACTTCTGGTGCTGTAAATTGGTTTGTATCAGTGAAAGCATTAAAACATACTTGAATTTTTGGTGAATTGTCTCAGCGTGATTTTGACAGTAAAGGTAAATAAATTGTCATAGTAGTAGCAGTAGTAATAATATAAGTATGCATGGCTGATGTCTTCCCCTGTGAGGGATAGATTCAGATTCAGATTCAGATTCTTTATTCCACGAAAGTGGTTATTAAGTACATTATATTTCACATAGCTTTACATAAATAAGGAGGTCATAAAACTAAACTGTAGATTGAAATATCTTAGTATACTACTAAATGATTAAATTGCAGAATGTTGTCATCAAAAAATATTAAGAGTATAAAATAATCATGGTAACTAAAATAGTATTTCTACACTAAAGTGCAATGTCTACCTCTAAGTAAAATAAAATACATGAATGTCCTTAAAATTATGTTTAAATGATAATAAGACCATAAAATGCTGGATAAAATATGGGTGTAAAGCTTCATCACTGTGCGTTTTCTAACATATGTCTAAAATATTTATATAATATTTGCAGATTGGAAATGTTTCCTGAGGTTAGTCTTAAAACTGTTTAGATTTTGAGACAGGGTGATGGTGGATGGGAGTTGGTTCCACAACTTAGGACCCAACACAGTGAGGTCCCTGGCACCGCTGTCTGTTCTGGTCCGGGGAACATGCAAGTTGTTTCTTTGTCTAGTTTTACTGTTTGTCACATCATTTACAGTATTAAAAGATAAAAAGGATAGAAAGCCATCAGGATAACATCTTCGCAAATGTCAAACATATGTTTCTCCTTAACCCTGAGCCATTTAAGTTCTTTAAGGAAAGGTGATGCACGGTCATATTTCCTGCCACCTCCCACTGCTACTTTAGCTGCAAAGTTTTGAAGTTTTTGGGCCTTACACAGAAGAGTTTCGTTTGTTGATCCCCACACTTGAATGCAGTAATATATTGTGCTTAATGCAAGTGATTGAGTAACAAGAATTCGTGTGGGTTTATCAAAACATTTACTAATTCGATTTATATACATTAATATGCCTGTCACCTTCTTCTGTAACTCATTTAAATGAACATCAAACAACATATATTTATCAAAATACACTCCTAAATTCTTAACATGATAACTTGAAAGTATGTTCTCTCCATCAAAATGTATGGTAGTGTCAGGAGGAATCTTAGCTAGGAGTTGGCGATTGCCTAGGAAAATACATTGCGTTTTACTTGGATTTAAAAGTAGGCCATTACTCAGAAAATAGCGTTTACATTGTCTTAGAGTTGTTTCAGCATCATTAATGAGTTGATGGATGTTGTTAACTGTGCCTTCGTGTAATATTTGAGTATCATCCGCGTATTGCACTATGAAACCATTAACGTGCTCTGACAGATCATTTACATAAATGCCGAACAATAGCGGGCCAAGAATTGAGCCTTGTGGGACTCCATAGTTCACTTTCTGGTCTTTAGATATTGCCCCATTCAAGCGGACAGACATGGTTCTGTTGGTCAAATAATTATCTAGACCTTTCCTTGTTGCTTGTTCAACTGCATGATGTCTTTAACACACACTTCTCTACCCCATCCAAGTACTACCATCCAAGTAGCTTTCCTCACCTATCACTACTTTCAACTTCACTCACTCTTTCTTTTGGAGATGTCATTGATATGAAATCGTTTTGACACAAAATGATTTAAGTAACAATTAGTTTAAGATCATATTATTTTCTTTTCCTTGCATTTAATCATTGTATGCCTGTATCTAATTCATGTTGGTTTCACAGGCACACACCTACATTGTGATGGAGCTCCTTGGAGGTGGAGAGCTGGCTGCTTCAGAGGATCAGGAAACACGAGAGGTTCACAGAGGCTCGCCTCGGGCTTCGGTCGTCGTGAGGAACCTGGTGTCAGCAGTTCACTACGTGCACAGGAAAGGCATCAGTGTTCACGGAGACCTAAAGCCAGACAGGGGTGAAGAGTTAGGAGAGGGAGAAGAAATATGTTGGGAATTAATGGAATGGGAGGGAATAAAAATAGAAAAGTGGTTGGTGTTGAGGATAGACAGAAAAGAAAAGAAAGGAAAGGTGAAAAAAAGGAAGTTTTTTTGCATTGATTTTCCATCTGCTTATTTTAAAGAATTTATTGCATGGAATATTATTGATCTCCATCATTTGTATGGCCTTTATAATAAAAAGTATGAATTTATTCCATTCAGATATTATCCTTCTCCGAGGCCATTCTAATCTAATTATCTTTTCACGGAATCTCTTGTTCAAGGATTCTTCTGAAGATTCAGTTATTAAGATTGTGGATTTTGGGTTTGCACATTTGATGCCTGACAAGGAAAAGGATGGCAGCACGAAGACACCGTGCTTCACTGTTCACTATGCAGCGCCTCTGTTACATCCTGTTATTCACAGGTACAGGTTATAAAGTGGGTGTTGTTGTGCCCTGCAACCAGAGATGTGGCCATTTCCTGTATGTGTTCCACCATGGCATTCACCAGCAGTACCACACCATAGAGTGTTGTTTCTTCCTTACACAGACCACCTAAACAACATTCACAAGCTTAAACATTAGCAGTGAGTGCTTCTTTCTGTTTAAGTCCTGTTTGTTACTCCTCAAAACCTTCAAACAGTGCCAAAAGCCTCATATCTTCATGGTACCACTTGAACATTCATGCACTGGTTGAGTATCTTGTGTGTAATTTTATGATGAAAGGTTTTTAATGCAGGGACAGTTGTTTATAGGGATTTTTACATTATTTTTAGTGTACAACCATCCAAAAGGCATTTAGCTCAGTGTTAGTGCAACAACCACACAGTACTGAATGTAGGGTTTCCTGTTTCATTAGAGATTTCTCTGCAGTGGTGTTTTCAATACAAGGAGTGTTTTCTATAGTTATTTTCTTTATTTTGAGGGCTTGCTATATCCTGCACAACTCTAAAAATACATCAAATTAACCTCCCACCAAAGCACAATACAGACACTTCCATTGGCTGTAACATTACTGCTAATACTGCAACATTCTTCCTGAGGGGAACCACACACATTAACAATAACACATGTTACAAAAAACTACACCAAACATATTAAGCTCAACATTTTTGTATAATAATTTTTATAAACATGAATGACCAAAAATGGTTCTAGGATAAAAGAGGAAAAAAATGACAGAACACTACAGCATAACAGTACAAATGGCAGGTGTGTCTCTTTTCTCTTATTCCTTATTTGCAAGGATTAAAGCTGTTACCTTAGAGATCACAAGAAGTGGGACGGTACAGTTCGCTAAGCTGCCGGTACACGTAGGATGGTGCAGTACCTCGACTGAAATAAAAGAGATTTAAATGGTCAGCAGCCATTATTTAAAGCTAAGTGAGTAGATGTGCAAGATAAACAGGGTACAGTAAAATCCCTCTTGTCCGGCATCAACGGGACCGCCGACGTGCCGGACACTTGAATAGAAGTGAAATTATGTCCACGATGACCACCCTACACTCACGCATCTTACCACAACAATGATGATCAGCTGATCTGATCAGCTGCTTAAGTGTAAGCACAACACACTTCCTTTTTTCTACAACTTTAGGCGTGATGAAGGCGTCGGGCGATAAACAGTGCACACGCGGGACTGAGTCACTGAGTAAACACAGTGCAGTGGGCTGCGGGTGGCGCGAAGCAGTGCGCTGTGGTGGCAAGGGGACGGAGTATGCCTCGCGTGGGAATTTTAATTGATTTTGTGAGCACACGTTGATTTTTTATTGATTTTAAGGCTCGGGGAAAAATGTGCCGGATACTTGAAGCTGCCGGATACTGGACTGCCGGATGAGAGGGATTTTACTGTATAATAAATTGAGTAAGTTGTTTATCTCACTCATAAGTAAAACATAAAGGCCTTTCATTTGATGCATTTAGGATCAGAAGTTTTACTGGGAGATGAAGTACAGTGCTAAATAACAGTTTGTGCATAAAGCTGACAAATACTGATGTCTCCTGAGGTCAGCCCAGGCCCAACAAGGAAAGCAAATGAAAAAAATGAAATGAACCCCCAACATCACACCTTGAAAGGACCACACAGTCATATGAACAACACAAACTCACTTGTTAGTTATCAAACTGGTGACATTTTCTGGAGGAACGTAATCTAGCTGAGTCAGCGCAGTATTTACAGACGGCCAAAACTTTGTTCCCTCTGGGATAATAGAAGTGGTGGTTTGGTGGCTTATTTCTTCACAGCCCATCAAGCTAAATTTGTATGTGGGAGTGCACACATACAGCTGAAAATGAAGATTTGTGACAATAAGCAAAATGCACAATTCATGCCATGATTTTCAATATTATATAGGTACTGATCTGATAGTATCTAGCTCCACATGAGACAACAACAGGTTGAGGTTTGAGAAAGGACCATCCAACACTCAACACGAGGAATGTATATCCACCTACATGAAATAAACATGTGGAAAAGGAATGTATCAAAAACTGGAATCAAGAATTTCTGTGAGAATAAAATGGTATGTACTTTTGTGATACCTTCCCTGTTCAATTTGCAACAGTAAATATGTTTCAAATACTGCCCCACTGAAAGAGGTATCAGGATAATGACTAACAAATAAAACTTACAGGAACAGAATAAAACTTTGGTGGTGAGGCAAGAGAGGCTGCACCAACAAAGGTCTCAATGCCTCCGTTGGTCACCACCGTCTCGGTGCCAACGATGACCTTTGATGACCTTGTTGACACGTGACATGATGGGGAACACTGCAGAGTCTTGAATTAATGTTGTCTCAATTCCAGCAGTACATAAAGCTTTTGCCACTGGGTGACCCTGCACAAGTAAAAGATGTATTGAGAACATAAGAACGTAATAAAATAAAGGAAGCTGCAAGAAGCCATCACCCCTACATGTGGCAGTCCCTGTGTTATGTATTGTGCACATCAGACACGATGACGTGAAAGAGACGCATAAAACACCTTACATCATATTTAGGGGCACGTTCGGCAACAATAACGTGGAATTTCCTTTGTGTGGCTGCCTTGGTCAGGAAGGCCAAGACCAGTGGACACATTGCACACGTCACAATGACCTCATCATTGTGAATCTTGCTTACACCTTGGGCAGCTATCAATTCTTGGCTGAAATAAAAGGAATCAATATAATACTGGTAACAAACAACGTCAATGTCCCAAATGTCAGTGTAATCTTTACTCTACCTTTGTTCAACCTCAGCTTTCTGTTCACCA
The DNA here is from genome assembly GCF_035594125.1 of Scylla paramamosain. Taxonomy (NCBI): domain Eukaryota; kingdom Metazoa; phylum Arthropoda; class Malacostraca; order Decapoda; family Portunidae; genus Scylla; species Scylla paramamosain. The sequence goes on from NC_087163.1 coordinate 921,422, forward strand.
ATGGCCTCAAGTACTCTGTCCTTCAGCTCTGGAATAACCTCCGTGCATTTTGGGAGATCTCCACATGCAGGGTGAGTCTACTAGCATGGACTGTGAGAGGCTTGGGTACTCCACACCTTGCTTCTCTCCACGTGGTGTGTTGTGTTCATAAATTACTATCTGCGTGAAGAAGAAAAATAACTTAAATAAATAAATGAGATACACACACACACACACACACACACACACACGAGGACAGACAGGCAAAATACGGAGAGAGAGAGAGAGAGAGAGAGAGAGAGAGAGAGAGAGAGAGAGAGAGAGAGGCTGTACTTAAGCAATTATATCTTTCCACACACACACACACACACACACACACACGCACACGCACACGAACGTTTCCCTAAGGGCGTTACATCAATAAAAGGTGTTTTTTTTTTTTTATGGGATACTTATGTGAATTGAAATACGCCTAAATGTTTACGTTCGTGAGAGAAAACGGTCAGTTTTTTTTATTTTTATGGGATACTTATGTGAATTGAAATACGCCTAAATGTTTACGTTCTTGAGAGAAAACGGAGGTCAGTTTTTTATTTTTATGGGATACTTATGTGAATTGAAATACGCTCAGTTATTTGTACATCACTGCTTCACAGACATCTCCAGCACGTGTTCCCTTTGAGTAGCACCAAACCCACCAACACCCACACATTGGTAAGCCTTCTAAGCACATACTAGTTTACATTGGCGCAGATATATTAAAAAGATTAATCACAAAAGACTAATTAAAAACATATATTCAGTACATGCAGGTGGGCTCTCCTTGACACACAGAGAAAGGCTGGTAATTCTCTGTTGATCATTAGCTACAGTATGGAAGCCTCTGTTATACTTCGATATCTCTGTGAAGTATTGTTGTTTTTTAACGTCAAATGGTAAATATTTAATAACGATAAGGTAAGATATAACAGTATTAAGCCAAGCCTTTAATTCACACAAGCTTTTCAATGATTGCACATTACGCCACACAAGGGACGAGACATTGCAGTGTAAGCCACGACCAGTTTGAATTTGGCGCTTCAATCAGTAAACGTCTACATACTTTGACAATTACAGTGATAATGGCCTGAGATTTATTTTTACACGCTTATAATTCTTTATATTTAATTTTCTATTAGTTTAGTATAATATAAAAGAAGTTGGTGGTTGTTATTGAAAGGTAAAAGTGTGTTGTGGATAGGTTTGTGTCCGTACTGTGCAGAGCAGGCCAAGGGAGGACAACACAGCACCAGACGTGACACAGAAAGGCACTGTGTTCAAAGGGTGCCATAAACTGTGGCTTTATTTAATGTATTTTGCCAGAACAAGACAGTGACAGGGCCGTGGGTGCCTGCGTGTGCTGGTGCAAGCTTGGTGCCTTCCGGGAGGTGCCTACAGGGAGGTGCCTACAGGGCCACCAAGGCTAATATTGGTAAGAAACCCGCCCACCCCTTGTCCAGCCAGCTAATTTGCACAGTCTGATGTAACAGGCGGTGACTGTGATAGTGTTGTTACCTGTCACCCACAACAACAACAACAACAACAACAACAACACAGGGCTGTCAGGTTTATTGTTAAGCCTGGTATTTCATGTTTTTGCACCTCGTTAGCAATATATTGATGTGACGCAGCATTCCACGGTGCCACAAGCGCTCCAAGCCTCCACCACAAAACTCTTACTAATTAACCATGACAGGAATTAGAAAAACGTAAAAAAAATCCACTTGCCTTATGTTATCAGCTGAGGTGGAGGCAGCCTTCCCCATTTATCCGCCAATATCTGCTTTATTTGTCACTTATTGTAAGCCTAACACGTCACTAAGTGGAGCCACATGACAAGGCTTTCATATCCGCTAGCTAGATATATCCGCCATTGCCTCATTTAGTTACGATGGAAGAATAACAGGCAAAATAGCGGCCGTCCTCTCCACTGGCAAGGGCCGCCATGATGCCTGGCTACCTGTTTGAATCTGTGGGTTCCAATATTTTTTGGGTATTTTTCTTAACTTCTTTATTTTGGTAGTATAGCATGTTTTTATGGTTTAGAAAAATAATTATTTGCTTTAGAAGTGTTTTCGCTGCTTGTGTTGATTTGTGTCCAATTTTGTGTTGATTGACGAAAATGTGGGGTGTTTTTTTGACGCTATTTTGACAAACTTGGTTTTTTATTTCACGCTCTAATTACGTCTTTTGTATTTCTAAAAATTGCTTATGATTTTTAAATTGTTTTTTGGTTCCTGTTGAGAGGAATAAGTGGGTTTTAAAAATGGTTTATGGTCCTGTTAAAAGTTGTGATTATAACACTTTTTGTGTTATTGTGTCTCTATTTGAGCTTGTAACTAACTTTTTAATGCCTGAAAAAATAGTTTGTATGTTTTAAAGTGTTTTATCTTGTTGTTGAGTCAAAATAGGTGGACTTTCCAGTGGTTTTTAATCGTAATTAGGTTCCAACACTTGTTTTTTACACAATTTCGGTTTTATTTGTTTATTCTTGTTCCAGGTAACTTTTGATGGTGTAAGATGATAGTTCAGATTTTTTAAAAATTTTTACGTTCCTAAAAATTCAAATGCTGTGGAGTTTTCAATGATTTAAATGGTGCCGAATATTTCAACACTTTTTCCATATTTCATTTGGATATTTTTTAAATACTACTCAAGCTGGAGCTGTTATAATATTGTGGATATTTTTTAAAGTATTTGTCAAGTCAGAATATATAAGGCATTCCAGCCTAGCTCCATTTTTTCGAGGGGTCAATTTCGAAATGAAATCCGTTACGGTACGTAAATTAGCCGTGACGTCACATCCGCCATGATGGACCCGGGCCCTTGATCGGCTCCGCTGTCTCCTCGGTAATAATGATCGTATTTTGCAGTGTTTTCCTGGTGTTTCCACGTGTTTCTAAACTCAGACGTGTAGATAAGAGTAGAATGAGTAAGAAAATAAGAGAAATAGAGGAGGAAGAGGAAGGGAGAAGGAATAGAGGAGGTGGTAAAACAGAAAAATGATAAGAAAACAATATTTAGCTTAATTTTCCCTGCTGCCCTGTCTGTCTTGGTAGTATTTGTCTTCCCTGACAGTGCTTCCAGTGTATTTGGTGTGTTTAAGAGGTGTTGGAGTGTGTCTGGAGGTGTTTAGGGAGTGTTGCAGTGTGTCTGGAGGTGTTGAAAGGGTGTTGAAGTGTGTGTTTTAGGGATTTGGTGATGTTTGAGTCAATATTTAGCGTTCCTGGTGTGTTTTGGGGTGTCTTAGGCTTGTTTAGGAGTGCTTTAAGTGTGTTTTGGACTGTTTTCAATGTTTTGTGATGTTTCAAGTGTATTTTAGGATGTTATGGACGAGTTTGGGTGTGTTTTGTGTGGATACCGGGGAATTTTGGGTGCGTTTGTGGGTATTTTAGGTCAGTGTGGGTGTTTTGGGGTGTTTTATGTGTGTTTTGGGCCGTTTTCAGTGTTTTGGGATGTTTTAAGTGTGTTTTAGGATGTTATGGATGAGTTTGAGTGTGTTTTGGGTAGGTACGGTGTGTTTTCGATGCGTTTAAAGTCAATTGGGTGAGTTTTGGAGTATTTTAAGTGTGTTTGGGGATATTTTGGTGCACTTTCGATGTGTTTAGGGTGTTTTTTGTGCGTTTAGGAGTGTTTAAGGTGTTTTAAGGTGTTTTAGTATGATTGGATTGGTTTTGAGGTGTTTTGGTTATGTTAAAGGCATGTTGCAGATAAGTACTGGGTCTTTGAGGGTAGAAGTGGTGTGCTGGAGGTAAAATAAAAGGTTCTGGAGTGTTTTAGGGGGGACTGTGATAGTAGAAGCGTGTCAGGGGTGTTATAGCGTGTGTTGTGATGTATGAAGCTTCTAGATGCATGTGGGGGCGATGTCTGGGTCTGTACGAGGTGTTGTGGTGTTGGAGTCCTAGCAGGGGAGGGTACTGGAGGTTGTAGTGATGGGTAGAGGGTAAAAACAGAGGTACACTTTAGGTTAGGTAAGGTTAAGCGTTCATTGGTGTTGATTCAGTAATACAATCTTTTTTTTCAGATACAAATGTAGAGGGACGAAATAGAGAAGCAGGAAGACCACCACCACCACCACCACCACCAGCAGTGTGGAAGAAAGGTTAGACAAGCGAAGAAAGTTGGAAAATTAATAATTAAACGCTTGCTGTCTTTTATTATCTTGAGTATAAAATGGTTATATGACAATCTCTCTCTCTCTCTCTCTCTCTCTCTCTCTCTCTCTCTCTCTCTCTCTCTCTCTCTCAGTATTAGTAACCCTGTTGACAGAAGTGACATCCGCGTCTTCTTAGATGTAAACAAAGCGGTACTTTCCTTCCAGCTGGTGATAAAACTCTCTCTCGCTCTCCCTCACTCTCCCACGCCACGGAAGCAGTGGAATAAAGCACAGGAGGAGGAAGTGAGAGGATAATGAAGTTTGGAAGTTTGTGATACGTAAGAAGGTTTTATGTTGTGAGAGGAATATAGTGCTGTCTGTCTGTCTGTGTGTGTGTGTGTGTGTAAAGAAGAAAATGCTATATTATATCTACGTGTTTAAAAGTTTCTGTGAGGGAATGTGTGTGTGTGTGTGTGTGTGTGTGTGTGTGTGTGTGTGTGTGTGTGTGTGAAGGAAGAAAGGGGTGGTGTTTACGGGTCTGTGATGAAAAAACGTGTGCTTTGTTTTGTAACCTTCAGAAAAAAATATTAAGAAAGTTTTTACAGTGGGAAAATTTTGGTGGTGAGAGAGAAAATGACTAAAATATTACCTCAAATTTAACCTAACGTGGTTGAGCTTCTCACTCCTCAGCTGCCACTAAGCAAACCAAGCCTAACCCAAAGAAGCCTACCCTAACTTCTGTCTGGTGCTTCCTCCTCCCCAAGACTGGCTATCTCGTTTCTTAATCCCAAGCTGGCCTAACCAAACTTTATCTAACGTAATCTAACCTAACCTAACCTAGCCAAACCTTACCTAAGCAAGCCTAACCTAGCCAAGCCTTACCTAACCTAACCTAACCTAGCCTAACCTAACCTAACCTAATCTACATCCTTTTCCCACGGCCCCACTTAACCAAACCTAACGTAACTTTCAGAGCAATTGTATATGTATATGTATGAATGTATGTATGTATTTATATGAGTGTGTGTACTCTTCCAAAGATAGTATTGTTACATTATTATTTCAGGGCTACTCCTACGTTGCTCCATCAATTCTCTTCACTGACAGTGTCATCAGCGACAGCAGCAGCCTTTTCAAGATGTCACCAGACAGAAGACCTTCCACAACCAACCTATTATTGGCTTGTAGCTTTAAGGTTAGTACCCACTTTCTATTCTGCTGTTGCTGATTTACTTGCTAATTTTAATTCTTCACTATTAACTCTTTGACTGCTGCTGCTGCTGTTTGCTACATCTTTCCTTAACCACTAATCACTTTGAGACATTTTTACTTGTTCTACAGCCATCTCTAATCTTTAAACTGGGTACAAATTGCAAAATCCATTCTTTTTAATCCCCTTCTTTCACGTAGATGATTATTATAAAGATTTCATGCATTACTTCTGGTGCTGTAAATTGGTTTGTATCAGTGAAAGCATTAAAACATACTTGAATTTTTGGTGAATTGTCTCAGCGTGATTTTGACAGTAAAGGTAAATAAATTGTCATAGTAGTAGCAGTAGTAATAATATAAGTATGCATGGCTGATGTCTTCCCCTGTGAGGGATAGATTCAGATTCAGATTCAGATTCTTTATTCCACGAAAGTGGTTATTAAGTACATTATATTTCACATAGCTTTACATAAATATGGAGGTCATAAAACTAAACTGTAGATTGAAATATCTTAGTATACTACTAAATGATTAAATTGCAGAATGTTGTCATCAAAAAATATTAAGTGTATAAAATAATCATGGTAACTAAAATAGTATTTCTACACTAAAGTGCAATGTCTACCTCTAAGTAAAATAAAATACATGAATGTCCTTAAAATTATGTTTAAATGATAATAAGACCATAAAATGCTGGATAAAATATGGGTGTAAAGCTTCATCACTGTGCGTTTTCTAACATATGTCTAAAATATTTATATAATATTTGCAGATTGGAAATGTTTCCTGAGGTTAGTCTTATTTTCTTTTCCTTGCATTTAATCATTGTATGCCTGTATCTAATTCATGTTGGTTTCACAGGCACACACCTACATTGTGATGAAGCTCCTTGGAGGTGGAGAGCTGGCTGCTTCAGAGGATCAGGAAACACGAGAGGTTCACAGAGGCTCGCCTCGGGCTTCGGTCGTCGTGAGGAACCTGGTGTCAGCAGTTCACTATGTGCACAGGAAAGGCATCAGTGTTCACGGAGACCTAAAGCCAGACAGGGGTGAAGAGTTAGGAGAGGGAGAAGAAATATGTTGGGAATTAATGGAATGGGAGGGAATAAAAATAGAAAAGTGGTTGGTGTTGAGGATAGACAGAAAAGAAAAGAAAGGAAGGGTGAAAAAAAGGAAGTTTTTTTTGCATTGATTTTCCATCTGCTTATTTTAAAGAATTTATTGCATGGAATATTATTGATCTCCATCATTTGTATGGCCTTTATAATAAAAAGTATGAATTTATTCCATTCAGATATTATCCTTCTCCGAGGCCATTCTAATCTAATTATCTTTTCACGGAATCTCTTGTTCAAGGATTCTTCTGAAGATTCAGTTATTAAGATTGTGGATTTTGGGTTTGCACATTTGATGCCTGACAAGGAAAAGGATGGCAGCACGAAGACACCGTGCTTCACTGTTCACTATGCAGCGCCTCTGTTACATCCTGTTATTCACAGGTACAGGTTATAAAGTGGGTGTTGTTGTGCCCTGCAACCAGAGATGTGGCCATTTCCTGTATGTGTTCCACCATGGCATTCACCAGCAGTACCACACCATAGAGTGTTGTTTCTTCCTTACACAGACCACCTAAACAACATTCACAAGCTTAAACATTAGCAGTGAGTGCTTCTTTCTGTTTAAGTCCTGTTTGTTACTCCTCAAAACCTTCAAACAGTGCCAAAAGCCTCATATCTTCATGGTACCGCTTGAACATTCATGCACTGGTTGAGTGTCTTGTGTGTAATTTTATGATGAAAGGTTTTTAATGCAGGGACAGTTGTTTATAGGGAATTTTACATTATTTTTAGTGTACAACCATCCAAAAGGCATTTAGCTCAGTGTTAGTGCAACAACCACACAGTACTGAATGTAGGGTTTCCTGTTTCATTAGAGATTTCTCTGCAGTGGTGTTTTCAATACAAGGAGTGTTTTCTATAGTTATTTTCTTTATTTTGAGGGCTTGCTATATCCTGCACAACTCTAAAAATACATCAAATTAACCTCCCACCAAAGCACAATACAGACACTTCCATTGGCTGTAACATTACTGCTAATACTGCAACATTCTTCCTGAGGGGAACCACACACATTAACAATAACACATGTAACAAAAAACTACACCAAACATATTAAGCTCAACATTTTTGTATAATAATTTTTATAAACATGAATGACCAAAAATGGTTCTAGGATAAAAGAGGAAAAAAATGACAGAACACTACAGCATAACAGTACAAATGGCAGGTGTGTCTCTTTTCTCTTATTCCTTATTTGCAAGGATTAAAGCTGTTACCTTAGAGATCACAAGAAGTGGGACGGTACAGTTCGCTAAGCTGCCGGTACACGTAGGATGGTGCAGTACCTCGACTGAAATAAAAGAGATTTAAATGGTCAGCAGCCATTATTTAAAGCTAAGTGAGTAGATGTGCAAGATAAACAGGGTACAGTAAAATCCCTCTTGTCCGGCATCAACGGGACCGCCGACGTGCCGGACACTTGAATAGAAGTGAAATTATGTCCACGATGACCACCCTACACTCACGCATCTTACCACAACAATGATGATCAGCTGATCTGATCAGCTGCTTAAGTGTAAGCACAACACACTTCCCTTTTTCTACAACTTTAGGCGTGATGAAGGCGTCGGGCGATAAACAGTGCACACGCGGGACTGAGTCACTGAGTAAACACAGTGCAGTGGGCTGCGGGTGGCGCGAAGCAGTGCGCTGTGGTGGCAAGGGGACGGAGTATGCCTCGCGTGGGAATTTTAATTGATTTTGTGAGCACACGTTGATTTTTTATTGATTTTAAGGCTCGGGGAAAAATGTGCCGGATACTTGAAGCTGCCGGATACTGGAATGCCGGATGAGAGGGATTTTACTGTATAATAAATTGACTAAGTTGTTTATCTCACTCATAAGTAAAACATAAAGGCCTTTCATTTGATGCATTTAGGATCAGAAGTTTTACTGGGAGATGAAGTACAGTGCTAAATAACAGTTTGTGCATAAAGCTGACAAATACTGATGTCTCCTGAGGTCAGCCCAGGCCCAACAAGGAAAGCAAATAAAAAAATGAAATGAACCCCCAACATCACACCTTGAAAGGACCACACAGTCATATGAACAACACAAACTCACTTGTTAGTTATGAAACCAGTGACATTTTCTGGAGGAACGTAATCTAGCTGAGTCAGCGCAGTATTTACAGACGGCCAAAACTTTGTTCCCTCTGGGATAATAGAAGTGGTGGTTTGGTGGCTTATTTCTTCACAGCCCATCAAGCTAAATTTGTATGTGGGAGTGCACACATACAGCTGAAAATGAAGATTTGTGACAATAAGCAAAATGCACAATTCATGCCATGATTTTCAATATTATATAGGTACTGATCTGATAGTATCTAGCTCCACATGAGACAACAGGTTGAGGTTTGAGAAAGGACCATCCAACACTCAACACGAGGAATGTATATCCACCTACATGAAATAAACATGTGGAAAAGGAATGTATCAAAAACTGGAATCAAGAATTTCTGTGAGAATAAAATGGTATGTACTTTTGTGATACCTTCCCTGTTCAATTTGCAACAGTAAATATGTTTCAAATACTGCCCCACTGAAAGAGGTATCAGGATAATGACTAACAAATAAAACTTACTGGAACAGAATAAAACTTTGGTGGTGAGGCAAGAGAGGCTGCACCAACAAAGGTCTCAATGCCTCCGTTGGTCACCACCGTCTCGGTGCCAACGATGACCTTGTTGACACGTGACATGATGGGGAACACTGCAGAGTCTTGAATTAATGTTGTCTCAATTCCAGCAGTACATAAAGCTTTTGCCACTGGGTGACCCTGCACAAGTAAAAGATGTATTGAGAACATAAGAACATAATAAAATAAAGGAAGCTGCAAGAAGCCATCACCCCTACATGTGGCAGTCAGTCCCTGTGTTATGTATTGTGCACATCAGACACGATGACGTGAAAGAGACGCATAAAACACCTTACATCATATTTAGGGGCACGTTCGGCAACAATAACGTGAAATTTCCTTTGTGTGGCTGCCTTGGTCAGGAAGGCCAAGACCAGTGGACACATTGCACACGTCACAATGACCTCATCATTGTGAATCTTGCTTACACCTTGGGCAGCTATCAATTCTTGGCTGAAATAAAAGGAATCAATATAATACTGGTAACAAACAACGTCAATGTCCCAAATGTCAGTGTAATCTTTACTCTACCTTTGTTCAACCTCAGCTTTCTGTTCACCAATGGCCTCTAGTACTCTGTCCTGCAGCTCTGGAATAACCTCCGTGCATTTTGGGAGATCTCCACATGCAGGGTGAGTCTACTAGCATGGACTGTGAGAGGCTTGGGTACTCCACACCTTGCTTCTCTCCACGTGGTGTGTTGTGTTCATCAATTACTATCTGCGTGAAGAAGAAAAATAACTTAAATAAATAAATGAGATACACACACACACACACACACACGAGGACAGACAGGCAAAATACGGAGAGAGAGAGAGAGAGAGAGAGAGAGAGAGAGAGAGAGAGAGAGAGAGAGGCTGTACTTAAGCAATTATATCTTTACACACACACACACACACACACACACACACACACACACACACACACACGCACACGAACGTTTCCCTAAGGGCGTTACATCACTGTGTGTGTGTGTTCTATATCTCTAGGGCGGAATCTTTCAAGAGAGAGAGAGAGAGAGAGATGAGGAAACAAGGAAGAGAATGAAAAATAAATAAAAAAGCAAGAATAATGATGATAACAACAACAATAAAAGGTCAGTTTTTTTTTTTTATGGGATACTTATGTGAATTGAAATACGCCTAAATGTTTACGTTCGTGAGATAAAACGGAGGTCAGTTTTTTTTTTATTTTTATGGGATACTTATGTGAATTGAAATACGCCTAAATGTTTACGTTCTTGAGAGAAAACGGAGGTCAGTTTTTTATTTTTATGGGGTACTTATGTGAATTGAAATACGCTCAGTTATTTGTACATCACTGCTTCACAGACATCTCCAGCACGTGTTCCCTTTGAGTAGCACCAAACCCACCAACACCCACACATTGGTAAGCCTTCTAAGCACATACTAGTTTACATTGGCGCAGATATATTAAAAAGATTAATCACAAAAGACTAATTAAAAACATATATTCAGTACATGCAGGTGGGCTCTCCTTGACACACAGAGAAAGGCTGGTAATTCTCTGTTGATCATTAGCTACAGTATGGAAGCCTCTGTTATACTTCGATATTTCTGTGAAGTATTGTTGTTTTTTAACGTCAAATGGTAAATATTTAATAATGATAAGGTAAGATATAACAGTATTAAGCCAAGCCTTTAATTCACACAAGCTTTTCAATCATTGCACATTACGCCACACAAGGGACGAGACATTGCAGTGTAAGCAACGACCAGTTTGAATTTGGCGCTTCAATCAGTAAACGTCTACATACTTTGACAATTACAGTGATAATGGCCTGAGATTTATTTTTACACGCTTATAATTCTTTATATTTAATTTTCTATTAGTTTAGTTTAATATAAAAGAAGTTGGTGGTTGTTATTGAAAGGTAAAAGTGTGTTGTGGATAGGTTTGTGTCCGTACTGTGCAGAGCAGGCCAAGGGAGGACAACACAGCACCAGACGTGACACAGAAAGGCACTGTGTTCAAAGGGTGCCATAAACTGTGGCTTTATTTAATGTATTTTGGCAGAACAAGACAGTGACAGGGCCGTGGGTGCCTGCGTGTGCTGGTGCAAGCTTGGTGCCTGCCTGGAGGTGCCTACAGGGAGGTGCCTACAGGGCCACCAAGGCTAATATTGGTAAGAAACCTTCCCACCACTTGTCCAGCCAGCTAATTTGCACAGTCTGATGTAACAGGCGGTGACTGTGATAGTGTTGTTACCTGTCACCCACAACAACAACAACAACAACAACAACAACACAGGGCTGTCAGGTTTATTGTTAAGCCTGGTATTTCATGTTTTTGCACCTCGTTAGCAATATATTGATGTGACGCAGCATTCCACGGTGCCACAAGCGCTCCAAGCCTCCACCACAAAACTCTTACTAATTAACCATGACAGGAATTATAAAAACGTAAAAAAAAATCCACTTGCCTTATGTTATCAGCTGAGGTGGAGGCAGCCTTCCCCATTTATCCGCCAATATCTGCTTTATTTGTCACTTATTGTAAGCCTAACACGTCACTAAGTGGAGCCACATGACAAGGCTTTCATATCCGCTAGCTAGATATATCCGCCATTGCCTCATTTAGTTACGATGGAAGAATAACAGGCAAAATAGCGGCCGTCCTCTCCACTGGCAAGGGCCGCCATGATGCCTGGCTACCTGTTTGAATCTGTGGGTTCCAATATTTTTTGGGTATTTTTCTTAACTTCTTTATTTTGGTAGTATAGCATGTTTTTATGGTTTAGAAAAATAATTATTTGCTTTAGAAGTGTTTTCGTGGCTTGTGTTGACTTGTGTCCAATTTTGTGTTGATTGACGAAAATGTGGGGTGTTTTTTTGACGCTATTTTGACAAACTTGGTTTTTTATTTCACGCTCTAATTACGTCTTTTGTATTTCTAAAAATTGCTTATGATTTTTAAATTGTTTTTTGGTTCCTGTTGAGAGGAATAAGTGGGTTTTAAAAATGGTTTATGGTCCTGTTAAAAGTTGTGATTATAACACTTTTTGTGTTATTGTGTCTCTATTTCAGCTTGTAACTAACTTTTTAATGCCTGAAAAAATAGTTTGTATGTTTTAAAGTGTTTTATCTTGTTGTTGAGTCAAAATAGGTGGACTTTCCAGTGGTTTTTAATCGTAATTAGGTTCCAACACTTGTTTTTTACACAATTTCGGTTTTATTTGTTTATTCTTGTTCCAGGTAACTTTTGATGGTGTAAGATGATAGTTCAGATTTTTTTAAATTTTTTACGTTCCTAAAAATTCAAATGCTGTGGAGTTTTCAATGATTTAAATGGTGCCGAATATTTCAACACTTTTTCCATATTTCATTTGGATATTTTTTAAATACTACTCAAGCTGGAGCTGTTATAATATTGTGGATATTTTTTAAAGTATTTGTCAAGTCAGAATATATAAGGCATTCCAGCCTAGCTCCATTTTTTCGAGGGGTCAATTTCGAAATGAAATCCGTTACGGTACGTAAATTAGCCGTGACGTCACATCCGCCATGATGGACCCGGGCCCTTGATCGGCTCCGCTGTCTCCTCGGTAATAATTATCGTATTTTGCAGTGTTTTCCTGGTGTTTCCACGTGTTTCTAAACTCAGACGTGTAGATAAGAGTAGAATGAGTAAGAAAATAAGAGAAATAGAGGAGGAAGAGGAAGGGAGAAGGAATAGAGGAGGTGGTAAAACAGAAAAATGATAAGAAAACAATATTTAGCTTAATTTTCCCTGCTGCCCTGTCTGTCTTGGTAGTATTTGTCTTCCCTGACAGTGCTTCCAGTGTATTTGGTGTGTTTAAGAGGTGTTGGAGTGTGTCTGGAGGTGTTTAGGGAGTGTTGCAGTGTGTCTGGAGGTGTTGAAAGGGTGTTGAAGTGTGTGTTTTAGGGATTTGGTGATGTTTGAGTCAATATTTAGCGTTCCTGGTGTGTTTTGGGGTGTCTTAGGCTTGTTTAGGAGTGCTTTAAGTGTGTTTTGGACTGTTTTCAATGTTTTGTGATGTTTCAAGTGTATTTTAGGATGTTATGGACGCGTTTGGGTGTGTTTTGTGTGGATACCGGGGAATTTTGGGTGCGTTTGTGAATATTTTAGGTCAGTGTGGGTGTTTTGGGGTGTTTTAAGTGTGTTTTGGGCCGTTTTCAGTGTTTTGGGATGTTTTAAGTGTGTTTTAGGATGTTATGGATGAGTTTGAGTGTGTTTTGGGTAGGTACGGTGTGTTTTCGATGCGTTTTAAGTCCATTTGGGTGAGTTTTGGAGTATTTTAAGTGTGTTTGGGGATATTTTGGTGCACTTTCGATGTGTTTAGGGTGTTTTTTGTGCGTTTAGGAGTGTTTAAGGTGTTTTAAGGTGTTTTAGTGTGATTGGAGTTGCTTTTGAGGTGTTTTGGTTATGTTAAAGGCATGTTGCAGATAAGTACTGGGTCTTTGAGGGTAGAAGTGGTGTGCTGGAGGTAAAATAAAAGGTTCTGGAGTGTTTTAGGGGGGACTGTGATAGTAGAAGCGTGTCAGGGGTGTTATAGCGTGTGTTGTGATGTATGAAGCTTCTAGATGCATGTGGGGGCGATGTCTGGGTCTGTACGAGGTGTTGTGGTGTTGGAGTCCTAGCAGGGGAAGGTACTGGAGGTTGTAGTGATGGGTAGAGGGTAAAAACAGAGGTACACTTTAGGTTAGGTAAGGTTAAGTGTTAATTGGTGTTGATTCAGTAATACGATCTTTTTTTCTTTTAAGATACAAATGTAGAGGGACGAAATAGGGAAGCAGGAAGACCACCACCATCACCACCAGCAGTGTGGAAGAAAGTTTAGGCAAGCGAAGAAAGTTGGAAAATTAATAATTAAACGCTTGCTGTCTTTTATTATCTTGAGTATAAAATGGTTATATGACAATCTCTCTCTCTCTCTCTCTCTCTCTCTCTCTCTCTCTCTCTCTCTCTCTCTCTCTCTCTCTCTCTCTCTCTCTCTCTCAGCTTTGTATTAGTTACCCGTTGACAGAAGTGACAGCCGCGTTTTCTCTTGTCAGATGTAAACAAAGCGGTAATTTCCTTCTAGCTGGTGATAAAACTCTTTCTCGCTCTTCCTCACTCTCCCACGTCACGGAAGCAGTGTGTGTGTGTGTGTGTGTGTGTGTGAAGAAGAAAATGTTATATTATATCTACGTGTTTAAAAGTTTCCTTCATTTAAGTCCAAAGAGGCTGGCTGGCTGATGCTAAGGAAGGAAGAAAGGGGTGGTGTTTAGGGGTCTGGGATGGAAAGCGAGTGATGTGTTTTGTAGCCTTCAGATAAAAAATATTAACAAAGTTTACACAGTGGGAAAATTTTGGTGGTGAGAGAGAAAATGACTAAAATATTACCTCAAATTTAACCAAACGTGGTGGAGCTTCACACTCCTCAGCTGACCCTAATCAAACCAAGCCTAACCCAAAGAAGCCTACCCTAACTTCTGTCTGGTGCTTCCTCCTCCCCAACCTAACCTAACCTAGCCAAACCTTACCTAAGCAAGCCTAACCTAGCCAAGCCTTACCTAACCTAACCTAACCTCACCTAACCTAACCTAAAGAAACCTAGCCAAACCTAACATAACCTAGCCTAACCAAACCTAACCTAACCTACATCCTCTTCCCACGGCCCCACTTAACCAAACCTAATGTAACTTTCAGAGCAACGGCAACCCTCCGATCCGGCAAGCAAGTTGGCGGCAGCGATGGCGGTGGCGGCGGCAGTGGTGGTGAGGTGGACGGTAGGGACAGAGGGGCAGTACAGGCTGCGGACATCAAGGAGAAGGTGAGCAGGGTGTTGTGTTGGTGTGTGTTGGTGTGTGTTGCTAAGCTGAGATGCAATATTTGTCACTCAACACTCGTGCAACACTGCCTCCATGCACAAGTGTGTCGGGAAAATGATTTAAAGTCGTAAAAATGTTCTTGTTTTACTTTATTTATTTATTTATTTATTTTGTTTTATTTTTTGTATATATAGGAGGGACACTGGTCAAAGGGAATTAAGTACAATAAGAAAAAAATACTGAGAAAAAATAAAAGATAAAAAAGACCTCACTTAACCTAACCTAACCTAACATAAGCTAACTTAACCTAACCTAACTTAACCTAACCTCACTTAACCTCACTTAACCTAACCTAACGTAACTTAACCTAACCTAACCTCACTTAACCTAACCTCACTTAACCTAACCTCACTTAACCTAACATAACCTAACCTCACTTAACCTAACGTAACCTAACCTAACCTATCACCCACAGAGGAACGCACGGACAAGCAAGGTGTTATTCGGCAGTCTGATCCTGGACCTGCTCGGCTTGAAGGTGGTGCTGCCCGTGTCTCCTGCTCTCCTCGACTGTTACTCCAAGCACAACACCAGCGGCTTGTATTCCTCTCAGCTCTCCTGTGTGACTTATTACCAGCATATCATCGGTTTCGCTGCGAGGTTCCATTCTGTCTTGTTTGGTAATTAAGTGGGTTTGTTGTGTTTTGTATTGGTTTATATATTTTTAGCTTGTTTTTATTATTATTTTTTCAATTTTTTTATCCTATTATCTATTTATTTATTTTTTGTTTGTTTGTTTGTTTACAGGGTGTGTGTGTGTTTGTTTGTGTTCCTGCTGTTCAATATTGCAGCTTGTTTTCTTTATTATTGTTATTTTGTGTTTTATTCTATTTCAGTGTTCTGAGGGAGTCTTCAGGTGTTTTGGGGTGTTTTGGGGTGTTTTTGGAGTGTTTTGGGGTGTTTTTGGTGTGTTGTGAAGTGTTTTGATGTGTTTTGGGGTGGTTAAGGGGTGTTTTGAAGTGTTTTGTGGTGTTGTGGAGGTGTTTTGGGATTTTTGGTGTGTTTTAAAGTGTTTTGGGATGTTTTTGGAATGTTTTGATGTGTTTTGAGATGTTTAGGAGTATTTTTGGAGTATTTTGGTGTGTTTTTGGAGTGTTTTGGGATGTGTTTGTAGTGTTTTGGGGTGTTTTGGGGTATTTTGAAGGTGTTTTGGTGTGTTTTTGGAGTGTTTGGGGTATTTTGGGATATTTTGGTGTGTTTTGGATTATTTTGAGAGTGTTTTGGTGTGTTTTTGGAGTGTTTCTGGGTGTTTTGGAGTATTTTGAGGGTGTTTAAAGGTGTTGTGGTAGTTTAAAATATATTGTTAGTTTACTTTTTTTTAACTTTTTATTTTCTTATGCATTATTTTATTTCTTATTTATATTGTGGTGTGTTGTCGGTGTGTCCTAACCTAACCTAACCAGCCTACCCTCTCCTAACCTCCCCTCAACCCACAGGCACTGATTGGCGTGACATTCAGCATAGGCTTCACCGTCGGGCACACTGTGGGGGCTGCGTTCTCCCGCTGGGGAAGTACTGGGTGGTTCGCGGCCTCGGCTGTCTACGCACGCACTCTCACTGTGGCTAACATAATATTCTTTGCTGTCTTCTTCCAGGAATCGCTGCCTGAGGTGTGTGTGTGTGTGTGTGTCTCATTTATTTTTTTTATTATGTATATTTTTTTTGTTTTTGTATAATTTTTTCTTTTTTTTTTTTTCTTTTCATTTTTTCTTTCTTTGCTTATTTTGTAATTTGTTTGTATTTCCTTGTGTCTCTGAATGTTGTTAAAGAGAGGTGCATTGTGAGTAAAGCATCATTTTCTCTTTCCTTTCCTCATTTCTTTACTTTTCCCTCTTATTCCTTCCTTTCTGTCATCATTACAAACCCTTTCTATTCATTACAAACCCTTTCTCTCATTTTCCTTACCATAAACCATCAAAACATCTTAACAGTCTCATTTAAATCACTTTTCTTTTCATTATCATCTGTTTGTTTACATTCTCTTTCTTTCTTTCACTTATTAATTCATTACACTCCTGTTTGTGTGTTTAGGAATGTTTTGAGATATTTTGGGGTGTTTTGGAGGTGTTTTGGGGTGTTTTTTCAAGTGTTTTGAGGTAAATTGTCTGTTTTTGGGTATATTTGTCTGTTTTTGTCTGTTTTTTGAGTATTATTGGGGTTTTGGAGGTGTTTTGGGGGTGTTTTTGCAAGTGTTTTAAGGTAAATTGTCTTTGTTGGGTATTTTTTGGGTTTTGGAGATGTTTTGGGGGTGTTTTTGCAAGTGTTTTGAGGTAAATTGTCTTTTTTGGGTATTATTGGGGTTTTGGAGGTGTTTTTTCAAGTGTTTTGAGGTAAATTGTCTTTTTTTTGGGTATTATTGGGGTTTTGGAGGTGTTTTGGGGGTGTTTTTTCAAGTGTTTTGAGGTAAATTGTCTGTTTTTGGGTGTTTAATGGTGTTTTGGGAGTGTTTTGCAAGTTTTTGAGGTAAATAGTGTGTTTTGGGGTGTTTAATGGTGTTTTGAGAGTGTTTTGCAAGTGTTTTGAGGTAAATAGTGTGTTTTGGGGTGTTTAATTTTGTTTTGGGAGTGTTTTGCAAGTGTTTTGAGGTAAATAGTTTGTTTTGGGGTGTTTAATGGTGTCTTGGTGGTGTTTCAGGGTTATATAGGGGTGTTTCGGGGTGATCTAGGGTAAGTAGTGTTATCAAGGCTGTAGTGGAAGTTACTGTGGGTTTTCAAAGGGTGTTTCCATGGTGATTCACTTGTATTTTATCCCTTGTACAGTAAAACTCCCTTTCTCTGAGTTGGCAACACTGTTTGTTTACGTTTGCTGTTGTCTCGTCGTGTGTGAGTCAGATTTGTGTCTTGTTCTTCCACCACAGGGCAGAAGGAGGAGGGACATCGGTGCCAGTTTGACCGAGGCTTGGGAGGTGATCAATCCTAGGGCTCTGTTCTCTGTCAGCTGTGTCAAGGGCCTGGGCAGAGAAGGTGTGTGTGTGTGTGTTTGTATGTTCAGTATTGTGTGTTTGTTCGTGTTTGTAGTATTGTGTGCGTGTGTGTGTGTGTGTGTGTGTATACTAGCAAATATTCCCTTATGTTTACTCCTGAAACACACACACACACACACACACACACACACACACACACACACACACACACACACACACACACACACACACACACACACACACCACCTCCCGTTCCTCCTCCTCCTCCTCTCCCTTCATTCATACACACACACACACACACACACACACACACACACACACACACACACACACACACACACACACACACACACACACACACACCACCTCCTGTTCCTCCTCCTCCTCCTCTCCCTTCATTCATACACACACACACACACACACACACACACACACACACACACACACACACACACACACACACACACACACACACACACACACACACACACACACACACACACACACACACACACACACACTACCTCCCGTTCCTCCTCCTCCTCCTCTCCCTTCATTCATAAACATCTGTCTTTCTCTCTCTCTGTAGAACGCATGAAATTAATACAACTTAGCCGAGTTTACTTCCTCTACCTGTTCCTGTATTCCAGCCTGGAGTTAACGCTGATCTTCGCGACCCACCACAAGCATAGTTACGACTCGTTGGCGCAGGACCGCAAGTTTTCCTTCCTGGGCCTGGTCATAGCAATTACACAGAGAGGGTTTATGCGAAGTGTTAAGACTGGAACTGAAAAAGCAACTGCCAATTAGGTATGGTGTGTTCTGGGGTTTGTGTGTGTGTGTGTGTGTGTGTGTGTGTGTGTGTGTGTGTGTGTGTGTGTGTGTGTGTGTTGGAGAGGGTTTGTGTGTGTGTGTGGCCGGGAAAGGGTTGCCTGTGTGTGTGTGTTTTCAAGGGTGTTTTCATGGTTCGAGTTTAACAGGGTGTAGTGGAAGTTACTGAGGTTTTCAAGGGTGTTTTTCATGGTTCTTGTTTAACAGGGTGTAGTGGAAGTTACTGGGGTTTTCAAGGGTGTTTTCATGGTTTTTGTTTAACAGGGTGTAGTGGAAGTTACTAGGGTTTTCAAGGGTGTTTTCATGGTTCTAGTCTAACAGGCTGTAGTGCAAGTTACTGGGGTTTTCAAGGATGTTTTCATGGTTCTAGTTTAATGGGCTGTAGTGGAAGTTACTGAGGTTTACAAAGTATATTTTCAAATCTATATTTTTACTGTGTAGAATTACAATATAAAACAACAG
Source organism: Scylla paramamosain (assembly GCF_035594125.1). Lineage (NCBI taxonomy): Eukaryota > Metazoa > Arthropoda > Malacostraca > Decapoda > Portunidae > Scylla > Scylla paramamosain. Next base: position 940,573 of record NC_087163.1, read on the forward strand.
GATTTATCAGTAACAGTTTAAGTAACAATTAGTTTAAGATCATATTATTTTCTTTTCCTTGCATTTAATCATTGTATGCCTGTATCTAATTCATGTTGGTTTCACAGGCACACACCTACATTGTGATGGAGCTCCTTGGAGGTGGAGAGCTGGCTGCTTCAGAGGATCAGGAAACACGAGAGGTTCACAGAGGCTTGCCTCGGGCTTCGGTCGTCGTGAGGAACCTGGTGTCAGCAGTTCACTACGTGCACAGGAAGAGCATCAGTGTTCACGGAGACCTAAAGCCAGACAGGGGTGAAAAGGGTTGGTGTTGAGGATAGACAGAAAAGAAAAGAAAGGAAAGGTAAAAAAAGGAAGTTTTTTTGCATTGATTTTCCATCTGCTTATTTTAAAGAATTTATTGCATGGAATATTATTGATCTCCATCATTTGTATGGCCTTTATAATAAAAAGTATGAATTTATTCCATTCAGATATTATCCTTCTCCGAGGCCATTCTAATCTAAACATCTTTTCACGGAATCTCTTGTTCAAGGATTCTTCTGAAGATTCAGTTATTAAGATTGTGGATTTTGGGTTTGCACATTTGATGCCTGACAAGGAAAAGGATGGCAGCACGAAGACACCGTGCTTCACTGTTCACTATGCAGCACCAGAAGTGTTGCTGCAAGCTGTGCAGAAGGGAGCAAATGGTACCGCTTGAACATTCATGCACTGGTTGAGTATCTTGTGTGTAATTTTATGATGAAAGGTTTTTAATGCAGGGACAGTTGTTTATAGGCATTTTTACATTATTTTTAGTGTACAACCATCCAAAAGGCATTTAGCTCAGTGTTACTGCAACAACCACACAGTACTGAATGTAGGGTTTCCTGTTTCATTAGAGATTTCTCTGCAGTAGTGTTTTCAATACAAGGAGTGTTTTCTATAGTTATTTTCTTTATTTTGAGGGCTTGCTATAATATCCTGCACAACTCTAAAAATACATCAAATTAACCTCCCACCAAAGCACAATACAGACACTTCCATTGGCTGTAACATTACTGCTAATACTGCAACATTCTTCCTGAGGGGAACCACACACATTAACAATAACACATGTTACAAAAAACTACACCAAACATATTAAGCTCAACATTTTTGTATAATAATTTTTATAAACATGAATGACCAAAAATGGTTCTAGGATAAAAGAGGAAAAAAATGACAGAACACTACAGCATAACAGTACAAATGGCAGGTGTGTCTCTTTTCTCTTATTCCTGATTTGCAAGGATTAAAGCTGTTACCTTAGAGATCACAAGAAGTGGGACGGTACAGTTTGCTAAGCTGCCGGTACACGTAGGATGGTGCAGTACCTCGACTGAAATAAAAGAGATTTAAATGGTCAGCAGCCATTATTTAAAGCTAAGTGAGTAGATGTGCAAGATAAACAGGGTACAGTAAAATCCCTCTTATCCGGCATCAACGGGACCGCCGACGTGCCGGATACTTGAATAGAAGTGAAATTATGTCCACAATGACCACCCTACACTCACGCATCTTACCACAACAATGATCAGCTGATCTGATCAGCTGCTTAAGTGTAAGCACAACACACTTCCTTTTTTCTACAACTTTAGGCGTGATGAAGGCGTCAGGCGATAAACAGTGCACACGCGGGACTGAGTCACTGAGTAAACACAGTGCAGTGGGCTGCGGGTGGCGCGAAGCAGTGCGCTGTGGTGGCAAGGGGATGGGGTATGCCTCGCGTGGGAATTTTAATTGATTTTCTGAGTACACATTGATTTTTTATTGATTTTAAGGCTCGGGGAAAAATGTGCCGGATACTTGAAGCTGCCGGATACTGGAATGCCGGATGAGAGGGATTTTACTGTATAATAAATTGAGTAAGTTGTTTATCTCACTCATAAGTAAAACATAAAGGCCTTTCATTTGATGCATTTAGGATCAGAAGTTTTACTGGGAGATGAAGTACAGTGCTAAATAACAGTTTGTGCATAAAGCTGACAAATACTGATGTCTCCTGAGGTCAGCCCAGGCCCAACAAGGAAAGCAAATGAAAAAATTAAATGAACCCCCAACATCACACCTTGAAAGGACCACACAGTCATATGAACAACACAAACTCACTTGTTAGTTATCAAACTGGTGACATTTTCTGGAGGAACGTAATCTAGCTGAGTCAGTGCAGTATTTACAGACGGCCAAAACTTTGTTCCCTCTGGGATAACAGAAGTGGTGGTTTGGTGGCTTATTTCTTCACAGCCCATCAAGCTAAATTTGTATGTGGGAGTGCACACATACAGCTGAAAATGAAGATTTGTGACAATAAGCAAAATGCACAATTCATGCCATGATTTTCAATATTATATAGGTACTGATCTGATAGTATCTAGCTCCACATGAGACAACAGGTTGAGGTTTGAGAAAGGACCATCCAACACTCAACACGAGGAATGTATATCCACCTACACGAAATAAACATGTGGAAAAGGAATGTATCAAAAACTGGAATCAAGAATTTCTGTGAGAATAAAATGGTATGTACTTTTGTGATACCTTCCCTGTTCAATTTGCAACAGTAAATATGTTTCAAATACTGCCCCACTGAAAGAGGTATCAGGATAATGACTAACAAATAAAACTTACTGAAACAGAATAAAACTTTGGTGGTGAGGCAAGAGAGGCTGCACCAACAAAGTTCTCAATGCCTCCGTTGGTCACCACCGTCTCGGTGCCAACGATGACCTTTGATGACCTTGTTGACACGTGACATGATGGGGAACACTGCAGAGTCTTGAATTAATGTTGTCTCAATTCCAGCAGTACATAAAGCTTTTGCCACTGGGTGACCCTGCACAAGTAAAAGATGTATTGAGAACATAAGAACATAATAAAATAAAGGAAGCTGCAAGAAGCCATCACCCCTACATGTGGCAGTCCCTGTGTTATGTATTGTGCACATCAGACACGATGACGTGAAAGAGACGCATAAAACACCTTACATCATATTTAGGGGCACGTTCGGCAACAATAACGTGGAATTTCCTTTGTGTGGCTGCCTTGGTCAGGAAGGCCAAGACCAGTGGACACATTGCACACGTCACAATGACCTCATCATTGTGAATCTTGCTTACACCTTGGGCAGCTATCAATTCTTGGCTGAAATAAAAGGAATCAATATAATACTGGTAACAAACAATGTCAATGTCCCAAATGTCAGTGTAATCTTTACTCTACCTTTGTTCAACCTCAGCTTTCTGTTCACCAATGGCCTCAAGTACTCTGTCCTGCAGCTCTGGAATAACCTCCGTGCATTTTGGGAGATCTCCACATGCAGGGTGAGTCTACTAGCATGGACTGTGAGAGGCTTGGGTACTCCACACCTTGCTTCTCTCCACGTGGTGTGTTGTGTTCGTCAATTACTATCTGCGTGAAGAAGAAAAATAACTTAAATAAATAAATGAGATACACACACACACACACACACACACGAGGGCAGACAGGCAAAATACGTAGAGAGAGAGAGAGAGAGAGAGAGAGAGAGAGAGAGAGAGAGAGAGAGAGAGAGAGAGAGGCTGTACTTAAGCAATTATATCTTTCCATACCACACACACACACACACACACACACACACGCACACGAACGTTTCCCTAAGGGCTCTCCTTGACACACAGATAAAGGCTGGTAATTCTCTGTTGATCATTAGCTACAGTATGGAAGCCTCTGTTATACTTGGATATCTCTGTGAAGTATTGTTGTTTTTTAACGTCAAATGGTAAATACTTAATAATGATAAGCTGAAATATAACACAGTATTAAGCCAAGCCTTCAATTCACACAAGCTTTTCAATGATTTCACATTACGCCACACAAGGGACGAGACATTGCAGTGTATGCCCCGCCAGGACCAGTTTGAATTTGGCGCTTCAATCAGTAACATCTAGATACTTTGACAATTACAGTTATAATGGCCTGAGATTTATTTTTACACGCTTATAATTCTTTATATTTAATTTTCCATTAGTTTAGTATAATATAAAAGAAGTTGGTGGTTGTTATTGAAAGCTAAAAGTGTGTTGTGGATAGGTTTGTGTCCGTACTGTGCAGAGCAGGCCAAGGGAGGACAACACAGCACCAGACGTAACACAGAAAGGCACTGTGTTCAAAGGGTGCCATAAACTGTGGCTTCATTTAATGTATTTTGGCAGAACAAGACAGTGACAGGGCCGTGGGTGCCTGCGTGTGCTGGTGCAAGCTTGGTGCCTGCCTGGAGGTGCCTACAGGGAGGTGCCTACAGGGCCACCAAGGCTAATATTGGTAAGAAACCCGCCCACCACTTGTCCAGCCAGCTAATTTGCACAGTGTGATGTAACAGGCGGTAACTGTGATAGTGTTGTTACGTGTCACCCACAACAACAACACAGGGCTGTCAGGTCAGTGGTTAACCTTACTGTTTATTGTTGAGCCTCGTATTTCATGTTTTTGCACCTGGTTAGGAATATATTGACGTGACCCAGCATTCCACGGTGCCACAAGCGCTCCAAGCCTCCACCACAAAACTCTTACTAATTAACCATGACAGGAATTATAAAAACGTCAAAAAAATACACTTAATGTTATCAGCTGAGGTGGAGGCAGCCTTCCCCATTTGTCCGCCAATATCTGCTTCATTTCTCACTTATTGTAAGTTTAACACGTCACTAAGTGGAGCCACATAACTAGGCTTTCATATCCGCTAGCTAGATATATCTGCCATTGCCTCATTTAGTTACGATGGAAGAATAACAGGCAAAATAGCGGCCGTTCTCTCCACTGACAAGGGCCGCCATGATGCCTGGCTACCTCTGCCAACCTGCTTCAACCTGTGGGTTCCAATATTTTTTTTATTTTTTTCTTAACTTCTTTATTCTGCTGGTATAGCATGTTTTTTATGGTTTATAAAAATAATTATATGCTTTAGAAGTATTTTCGTGGCTTGTGTTGAGTTGTGTTCAATTTTGTGTTGCTTGCCGAAAATGCGGGGTGTTTTTTTAGCAGTATTTTGACAAACTTGATTTTTTATTTCACGTTCTAACTACGTCTTTTGTATTTCTAAAAATTGCTTATGATTTTTAAATTGTTTTTTGGTTCCTGTTGAGAGAAATAAGAGGACTTTAAAAATGGTTTATGGTCCTGTTAAAAGTTGTTATTACAACACTTTTTGTGTTATTGTCTCTCTATTTGAGCTTGTAACTAACTTTTCATTGCTTGAAAAAATTGTTTGTATGTTTTAAAGTGTTTTATCTTGTTGTTGAGTCAAAATAGGTGGACTTTTCAGTGGTTTTTAATCGTATTTAGGTTCAACACTTGGTTTTTACACAATTTCGGTTTTATTTGTTTACTTCTTGTTCCGGGTCACTTTTGATGGTGTAAGATGATAGTTCAGATTTTTTAAAAATTTTTACGTTCCTAAAAATTCAAATGCTGTGGACTTTTCAATGATTTAAATGGTGCCGAATATTTCAACACTTTTTCCATATTTCATTTGGATATTTTTTAAATACTACTCAGGCTAGAGCTGTTTTAATATTGTGAATATTATTTTAAGTATTTGTCAAGTCAGAATATATAAGGCATTCCAGCCTAGCTCCATTTTTTCGAGGGGTCAATTTCGAAATGAAATCCGTTACGGTACGTAAAATTGCCGTGACGTCACGGCCGCCATCATGGACCAGAGACCTTGATCGGCTCCGCCGTCTCCTCGGTAATAATTATCGTACTTTGCAGTGTTTTCCTGGTGTTTCCACGTGTTTCTAAACTCAGACGTGTAGATAAGAGTAGAATGAGTAAGAAAATAAGAGAAATAGAGGAGGAAGAGGAAGGGAGAAGGAATAGAGGAGGTGGTAAAACAGAAAAATGATAAGAAAACAATATTTAGCTTAATTTTCCCTGCTGCCCTGTCTGTCTTGGTAGTATTTGTCTTCCCTGACAGTGCTTCCAGTGTATTTGGTGTGTTTAAGAGGTGTTGGAGTGTGTCTGGAGGTGTTTAGGGAGTGTTGCAGTGTGTCTGGAGGTGTTGAAAGGGTGTTGAAGTGTGTGTTTTAGGGATTTGGTGATGTTTGAGTCAATATTTAGCGTTCCTGGTGTGTTTTGGGGTGTCTTAGGCTTGTTTAGGAGTGCTTTAAGTGTGTTTTGGACTGTTTTCAATGTTTTGTGATGTTTCAAGTGTATTTTAGGATGTTATGGACGAGTTTGAGTGTGTTTTGTGTGGATACCGGGGAATTTTGGGTGCGTTTGTGGGTATTTTAGGTCAGTCTGGGTGTTTTGGGGTGTTTTAAGTGTGTTTTGGACCGTTTTCAGTGTTTTGGGATGTTTTAAGTGTGTTTTAGAATGTTATGGATGAGTTTGAGTGTGTTTTGGGTAGGTACGGTGTGTTTTCGATGCGTTTAAAGTCAATGGGGTGAGTTTTGGAGTATTTTAAGTGTGTTTGGGGATATTTTGGTGCACTTTCGATGTGTTTAGGGTGTTTTTTGTGCGTTTAAGAGTGTTTAAGGTGTTTTAAGGTGTTTTAGTGTGGTTGGAGTTGCTTTTGAGGTGTTTTGGTTATGTTATAGGCATGTTGCAGATAAGTACTGGGTCTTTGAGGGGGTAGCAAGTCACTCCGGCCCCTAGTTTTTCCGGCCCCGGTCACTCCGGCCCCTAGTTTTTCCGGCCCCGGTCACTCCGGCCTCCCCCGCGTTCGACCCAGGTCACTCCGGCCTCCCTGGCGGCACGCACGTGTGTAAAGTTAGCAATATAATTATATTGTTGGGTTGTTTGAGTGTGTGTGTGTGTGTGTGTGTATTTACCTAGTTGTAGTTTACTTTTTAACAACTTTTATTGTACATTTGTAATGTCTATGGAGGCTAGAGCGCCATTCTCTGGCGGAATGAAGCCATATATATGTAATAAACAATAAATAAAACACCTACTCTTATCACGTATGTCCTATAGTCTCTCTCTCTCTCTCTCTCTCTCTCTCTCTCTCATCCACTTCATTTTGCAGCAATTCTTTATTTGAAAAGTAGCATTTGTGTATAATTTAACTGAACCCTTGGTGGACAGAAGGGTGTTGCCTTAATTATCACTTTTCGGATTATTTACGAAGTATAAATACTCTTCAACTCCTACGCACAATATGAATATGGGCCAATAAGAAAAAGAAAGGTCTGGTAAAAGGTGGGTCAAGTCACAACAACCTGACATTCTCTCTCTCTCTCTCTCTCTCTCTCTCTCTCTCTCTCTCTCTCTCTCTCTCTCTCTCTCATTTCCTCCATAATAATATTAATAATGATAATAACGATTATGATAGTGGAGGTAGAAACTTACTACTACTACTACTACTACTACTACTACCATACTGCTACTACAAAACATACTAGCTATATGAGTTTGCGTAATAGATAATAGTCGTTAACGGTGTCTCCTTCCTCGGAGTTGAGGTACCGAGGTTTTCGAAACACAAAACGACTTTTCTTGTTTCGAACACAAAACGACTTTTCTTGACCGTGCCATGAGGCAGACAGAAGGAAGTGATAATGCTTTTGTAAATCCAGTCTATTTATCTCGTAATGTTAACCGTATAAGACAGAAAGATAGACCTGTTGAACCTAATTCATTGGATTTTGAATTGGTAGTTGATCACATTCCGAATGAATTCCTCCAGAAAGATATTATTCTAGATGATGCAAGACACTTAGTATTTGCCACTGCAGACCAACTTGCCTTGTTGAAGAAGGCAAGGACATGGTATTTAGATGCCACATTTCGTGTAGTACGAGCCCCGTTTCAACAGCTATTTGGAGTCCATGCCTTCGTTAAGGGAAGCGAAGGTAATGTAAAACAAGTCCCCTTAGCTTTCATCCTTATGTCAGGGAAAAGAAAGAGAGACTACAGAAAGGTATTGAATTCTATTTTAGCAATAATTCAGGAGTGTAAAGTGGAAAAGATCGTGATGGACTTCGAAATGGCTTTGTGGTCAGTAGTCAGGAAATTATTTCCAGTTGCAAAGTTGCAAGGCTGTGCATTTCATTGGAATCAGGCAGTCTGGAGGAAGATTCAGGCGTTAGGATTGGCGGTTCCATACTTGAATCATCGTCCCACTCAAGATTACCTAAAACAGTTAATGGCTCTTCCCTTTCTCCCACATGAACATATTACATCAACATTTGATCACCTTGAATCACGCCTTCCTGCTGGCCCAATTAAAGATTTAACAACGTACATGAGAGAAACATGGATAAGTGGGTTTTGGTCACCAAGTGAATGGACAGTGTTTGGCCAGAGCATTCGCACGAATAATGATGTAGAAGGTTATCATAGACGTTTGAATGGTAGTGCAGGCTCTTCCCATATTCCTTTTTATGTGCTGGTTCCCTTACTTTTCAAAGAAGCCAAAAATGTACAGGTCCAAGTGCGTCTGGTCAAGGACGGAAAACTTGCTCGTTGTCAGAGACGAAAATACCGATCTCTACAGGGACGAATATTTTCACTATGGAACAAGTATGAACAACATGACCTCACCACTGACCAATTATTAAAAGCATGTTCCAGGCTAAGCGGACCCAGTGTTTAGTTTGTAATATACAAGTGAAATATTTTAGTATCAGTAGACTGCCTGATAAAGCCAGTCAGCGCTCCCATGTTGTGGTCAGGGTGTGGTGAGCATTGTTTGGTTATTTTTGTTATTATATATTCTTTCAAGGTTACATAGTATTACATAGTTATTGTGTATGTGTATGACTATACTGCGTAATTATTTAATAAAAGAGAGAGCCTGTTACTATATATTCTTTCTAGATAACTTAGTATAATTAGTGGGCCGGAGTGACTAGGGTGGTAGGCCGGAGTGACTAGGGTGGTAGGCCGGACTGACTAGGGTTGGGGGCCGCAGTGACTGAGGGCCGGTGTAACTAGGGGCCGGAGTGACTGTAAACCCTGCCGCCAACTTGCTTGCCGGATCGGAGGGTTGCCATTGCTCTGAAAGTTACGTTAGGTTTGGTTAAGTGAGGCCGTGGGAAGAGGATGTAGATTAGGTTAGGTTAGGTTAGGCTAGGTTAGGTTAGGTTAGGTTAGGTTAGGTAAGGCTTGGCTAGGTTAGGCTTGCTTAGGTAAGATTTGGCTAGGTTAGAATTGCTTAGGTTACATTAGATAAAGTTTGGTTAGGCCAGCTTGGGATTAAGAAACGAGATAGCCAGTCTTGGGGAGGAGGAAGCACCAGACAGAAGTTAGGGTAGGCTTCTTTGGGTTAGGCTTGGTTTGCTTAGTGGCAGCTGAGGAGTGAGAAGCTCAACCACGTTAGGTTAAATTTGAGGTAATATTTTAGTCATTTTCTCTCTCACCACCAAAATTTTCCCACTGTAAAAACTTTCTTAATATTTTTTTCTGAAGGTTACAAAACAAAGCACACGTTTTTTCATCACAGACCCGTAAACACCACCCCTTTCTTCCTTCACACACACACACACACACACACACACACACACACACAAACACACATTCCCTCACAGAAACTTTTAAACACGTAGATATAATATAGCATTTTCTTCTTTACACACACACACACACACACACACACACACACACACACACACAGACAGCACTATATTCCTCTCACAACATGTAACCTTCTTACGTATCACAAACTTCCAAACTTCATTATCCTCTCACTTCCTCCTCCTGTGCTTTATTCCACTGCTTCCGTGGCGTGGGAGAGTGAGGGAGAGTGAGGGAGAGCGAGAGAGAGTTTTATCACCAGCTGGAAGGAAAGTACCGCTTTGTTTACATCTAAGAAGACGCGGATGTCACTTCTGTCAACAGGGTTACTAATACTGAGAGAGAGAGAGAGAGAGAGAGAGAGAGAGAGAGAGAGAGAGAGAGAGAGAGAGAGATTGTCATATAACCATTTTATACTCAAGATAATAAAAGACAGCAAGCGTTTAATTATTAATTTTCCAACTTTCTTCGCTTGTCTAACCTTTCTTCCACACTGCTGGTGGTGGTGGTGGTGGTCTTCCTGCTTCTCTATTTCGTCCCTCTACATTTGTATCTGAAAAAAAAAAGATTGCATTACTGAATCAACACCAATGAACGCTTAACCTTACCTAACCTAAAGTGTACCTCTGTTTTTACCCTCTACCCATCACTACAACCTCCAGTACCTTCCCCTGCTAGGACTCCAACACCACAACACCTCGTACAGACCCAGACATCGCCCCCACATGCATCTAGAAGCTTCATACATCACAACACACGCTATAACACCCCTGACACGCTTCTACTATCACAGTCCCCCCTAAAACACTCCAGAACCTTTTATTTTACCTCCAGCACACCACTTCTACCCTCAAAGACCCAGTACTTATCTGCAACATGCCTTTAACATAACCAAAACACCTCAAAAGCAACTCCAATCACACTAAAACACCTTAAAACACCTTAAACACTCCTAAACGCACAAAAAACACCCTAAACACATCGAAAGTGCACCAAAATATCCCCACACACACTTAAAATACTCCAAAACTCACCCAAATGGACTTAAAACGCATCGAAAACACACCGTACCTACCCAAAACACACTCAAACTCATCCATAACATCCTAAAACACACTTAAAACATCCCAAAACACTGAAAACGGCCCAAAACACACTTAAAACACCCCAAAACACCCACACTGACCTAAAATATTCACAAACGCACCCAAAATTCCCCGGTATCCACACAAAACACACCCAAACTCGTCCATAACATCCTAAAATACACTTGAAACATCACAAAACATTGAAAACAGTCCAAAACACACTTAAAGCACTCCTAAACAAGCCTAAGACACCCCAAAACACACCAGGAACGCTAAATATTGACTCAAACATCACCAAATCCCTAAAACACACACTTCAACACCCTTTCAACACCTCCAGACACACTGCAACACTCCCTAAACACCTCCAGACACACTCCAACACCTCTTAAACACACCAAATAAACTGGAAGCACTGTCAGGGAAGACAAATACTACCAAGACAGACAGGGCAGCAGGGAAAATTAAGCTAAATATTGTTTTCTTATCATTTTTCTGTTTTACCACCTCCTCTATTCCTTCTCCCTTCCTCTTCCTCCTCTATTTCTCTTATTTTCTTACTCATTCTACTCTTATCTACACGTCTGAGTTTAGAAACACGTGGAAACACCAGGAAAACACTGCAAAATACGATAATTATTACCGAGGAGACAGCGGAGCCGATCAAGGGCCCGGGTCCATCATGGCGGATGTGACGTCACGGCTAATTTACGTACCGTAACGGATTTCATTTCGAAATTGACCCCTCGAAAAAATGGAGCTAGGCTGGAATGCCTTATATATTCTGACTTGACAAATACTTTAAAAAATATCCACAATATTATAACAGCTCCAGCTTGAGTAGTATTTAAAAAATATCCAAATGAAATATGGAAAAAGTGTTGAAATATTCGGCACCATTTAAATCATTGAAAACTCCACAGCATTTGAATTTTTAGGAACGTAAAAAATTTTAAAAAATCTGAACTATCATCTTACACCATCAAAAGTGACCTGGAACAAGAATAAACAAATAAAACCGAAATTGTGTAAAAAACAAGTGTTGGAACCTAATTACGATTAAAAACCACTGGAAAGTCCACCTATTTTGACTCAACAACAAGATAAAACACTTTAAAACATACAAACTATTTTTTCAGGCATTAAAAAGTTAGTTACAAGCTGAAATAGAGACACAATAACACAAAAAGTGTTATAATCACAACTTTTAACAGGACCATAAACCATTTTTAAAACCCACTTATTCCTCTCAACAGGAACCAAAAAACAATTTAAAAATCATAAGCAATTTTTAGAAATACAAAAGACGTAATTAGAGCGTGAAATAAAAAACCAAGTTTGTCAAAATAGCGTCAAAAAAACACCCCACATTTTCGTCAATCAACACAAAATTGGACACAAGTCAACACAAGCCACGAAAACACTTCTAAAGCAAATAATTATTTTTCTAAACCATAAAAACATGCTATACTACCAAAATAAAGAAGTTAAGAAAAATACCCAAAAAATATTGGAACCCACAGATTCAAACAGGTAGCCAGGCATCATGGCGGCCCTTGCCAGTGGAGAGGACGGCCGCTATTTTGCCTGTTATTCTTCCATCGTAACTAAATGAGGCAATGGCGGATATATCTAGCTAGCGGATATGAAAGCCTTGTCATGTGGCTCCACTTAGTGACGTGTTAGGCTTACAATAAGTGACAAATAAAGCAGATATTGGCGGATAAATGGGGAAGGCTGCCTCCACCTCAGCTGATAACATAAGGCAAGTGGATTTTTTTTACGTTTTTATAATTCCTGTCATGGTTAATTAGTAAGAGTTTTGTGGTGGAGGCTTGGAGCGCTTGTGGCACCGTGGAATGCTGCGTCACATCAATATATTGCTAACGAGGTGCAAAAACATGAAATACCAGGCTTAACAATAAACCTGACAGCCCTGTGTTGTTGTTGTTGTTGTTGTTGTTGTGGGTGACAGGTAACAACACTATCACAGTCACCGCCTGTTACATCAGACTGTGCAAATTAGCTGGCTGGACAAGTGGTGGGAAGGTTTCTTACCAATATTAGCCTTGGTGGCCCTGTAGGCACCTCCCTGTAGGCACCTCCAGGCAGGCACCAAGCTTGCACCAGCACACGCAGGCACCCACGGCCCTGTCACTGTCTTGTTCTGCCAAAATACATTAAATAAAGCCACAGTTTATGGCACCCTTTGAACACAGTGCCTTTCTGTGTCACGTCTGGTGCTGTGTTGTCCTCCCTTGGCCTGCTCTGCACAGTACGGACACAAACCTATCCACAACACACTTTTACCTTTCAATAACAACCACCAACTTCTTTTATATTATACTAAACTAATAGAAAATTAAATATAAAGAATTATAAGCGTGTAAAAATAAATCTCAGGCCATTATCACTGTAATTGTCAAAGTATGTAGACGTTTACTGATTGAAGCGCCAAATTCAAACTGGTCGTGGCTTACACTGCAATGTCTCGTCCCTTGTGTGGCGTAATGTGCAATCATTGAAAAGCTTGTGTGAATTAAAGGCTTGGCTTAATACTGTTATATCTTACCTTATCATTATTAAATATTTACCATTTGACGTTAAAAAACAACAATACTTCACAGAGATATCGAAGTATAACAGAGGCTTCCATACTGTAGCTAATGATCAACAGAGAATTACCAGCCTTTCTCTGTGTGTCAAGGAGAGCCCACCTGCATGTACTGAATATATGTTTTTAATTAGTCTTTTGTGATTAATCTTTTTAATATATCTGCGCCAATGTAAACTAGTATGTGCTTAGAAGGCTTACCAATGTGTGGGTGTTGGTGGGTTTGGTGCTACTCAAAGGGAACACGTGCTGGAGATGTCTGTGAAGCAGTGATGTACAAATAACTGAGCGTATTTCAATTCACATAAGTATCCCATAAAAATAAAAAACTGACCTCCGTTTTCTCTCAAGAACGTAAACATTTAGGCGTATTTCAATTCACATAAGTATCCCATAAAAATAAAAAAAAACTGACCTCCGTTTTCTCTCACGAACGTAAACATTTAGGCGTATTTCAATTCACATAAGTATCCCATAAAAAAAAAAACTGACCTCCTTTTATTGTTGTTGTTATCATCATTATTCTTGCTTTTTTATTTATTTTTCATTCTCTTCCTTGTTTCCTCATCTCTCTCTCTCTCTCTCTCTTGAAAGATTCCGCCCTAGAGATATAGAACACACACACACAGTGATGTAACGCCCTTAGGGAAACGTTCGTGTGCGTGTGTGTGTGTGTGTGTGTGTGTGTGGAAAGATATAATTGCTTAAGTACAGCCTCTCTCTCTCTCTCTCTCTCTCTCTCTCTCTCTCTCTCTCTCTCTCTCTCTCTCCGTATTTTGCCTGTCTGTCCTCGTGTGTGTGTGTGTGTGTGTATCTCATTTATTTATTTAAGTTATTTTTCTTCTTCACGCAGATAGTAATTGATGAACACAACACACCACGTGGAGAGAAGCAAGGTGTGGAGTACCCAAGCCTCTCACAGTCCATGCTAGTAGACTCACCCTGCATGTGGAGATCTCCCAAAATGCACGGAGGTTATTCCAGAGCTGCAGGACAGAGTACTTGAGGCCATTGGTGAACAGAAAGCTGAGGTTGAACAAAGGTAGAGTAAAGATTACACTGACATTTGGGACATTGACGTTGTTTGTTACCAGTATTATATTGATTCCTTTTATTTCAGCCAAGAATTGATAGCTGCCCAAGGTGTAAGCAAGATTCACAATGATGAGGTCATTGTGACGTGTGCAATGTGTCCACTGGTCTTGGCCTTCCTGACCAAGGCAGCCACACAAAGGAAATTTCACGTTATTGTTGCCGAACGTGCTCCTAAATATGATGTAAGGTGTTTTATGCGTCTCTTTCACGTCATCGTGTCTGATGTGCACAATACATAACACAGGGACTGCCACATGTAGGGGTGATGGCTTCTTGCAGCTTCCTTTATTTTATTATGTTCTTATGTTCTCAATACATCTTTTACTTGTGCAGGGTCACCCAGTGGCAAAAGCTTTATGTACTGCTGGAATTGAGATAACATTAATTCAAGACTCTGCAGTGTTCCCCATCATGTCACGTGTCAACAAGGTCATCGTTGGCACCGAGACGGTGGTGACCAACGGAGGCATTGAGACCTTTGTTGGTGCAGCCTCTCTTGCCTCACCACCAAAGTTTTATTCTGTTCCAGTAAGTTTTATTTGTTAGTCATTATCCTGATACCTCTTTCAGTGGGGCAGTATTTGAAACATATTTACTGTTGCAAATTGAAGAGGGAAGGTATCACAAAAGTACATACCATTTTATTCTCACAGAAATTCTTGATTCCAGTTTTTGATACATTCCTTTTCCACATGTTTATTTCATGTAGGTGGATATACATTCCTCGTGTTGAGTGTTGGATGGTCCTTTCTCAAACCTCAACCTGTTGTCTCATGTGGAGCTAGATACTATCAGATCAGTACCTATATAATATTGAAAATCATGGCATGAATTGTGCATTTTGCTTATTGTCACAAATCTTCATTTTCAGCTGTATGTGTGCACTCCCACATACAAATTTAGCTTGATGGGCTGTGAAGAAATAAGCCACCAAACCACCACTTCTATTATCCCAGAGGGAACAAAGTTTTGGCCGTCTGTAAATACTGCGCTGACTCAGCTAGATTACGTTCCTCCAGAAAATGTCACTGGTTTCATAACTAACAAGTGAGTTTGTGTTGTTCATATGACTGTGTGGTCCTTTCAAGGTGTGATGTTGGGGGTTCATTTCATTTTTTTATTTGCTTTCCTTGTTGGGCCTGGGCTGACCTCAGGAGACATCAGTATTTGTCAGCTTTATGCACAAACTGTTATTTAGCACTGTACTTCATCTCCCAGTAAAACTTCTGATCCTAAATGCATCAAATGAAAGGCCTTTATGTTTTACTTATGAGTGAGATAAACAACTTAGTCAATTTATTATACAGTAAAATCCCTCTCATCCGGCATTCCAGTATCCGGCAGCTTCAAGTATCCGGCACATTTTTCCCCGAGCCTTAAAATCAATAAAAAATCAACGTGTGCTCACAAAATCAATTAAAATTCCCACGCGAGGCATACTCCGTCCCCTTGCCACCACAGCGCACTGCTTCGCGCCACCCGCAGCCCACTGCACTGTGTTTACTCAGTGACTCAGTCCCGCGTGTGCACTGTTTATCGCCCGACGCCTTCATCACGCCTAAAGTTGTAGAAAAAGGGAAGTGTGTTGTGCTTACACTTAAGCAGCTGATCAGATCAGCTGATCATCATTGTTGTGGTAAGATGCGTGAGTGTAGGGTGGTCATCGTGGACATAATTTCACTTCTATTCAAGTGTCCGGCACGTCGGCGGTCCCGTTGATGCCGGACAAGAGGGATTTTACTGTACCCTGTTTATCTTGCACATCTACTCACTTAGCTTTAAATAATGGCTGCTGACCATTTAAATCTCTTTTATTTCAGTCGAGGTACTGCACCATCCTACGTGTACCGGCAGCTTAGCGAACTGTACCGTCCCACTTCTTGTGATCTCTAAGGTAACAGCTTTAATCCTTGCAAATAAGGAATAAGAGAAAAGAGACACACCTGCCATTTGTACTGTTATGCTGTAGTGTTCTGTCATTTTTTTCCTCTTTTATCCTAGAACCATTTTTGGTCATTCATGTTTATAAAAATTATTATACAAAAATGTTGAGCTTAATATGTTTGGTGTAGTTTTTTGTTACATGTGTTATTGTTAATGTGTGTGGTTCCCCTCAGGAAGAATGTTGCAGTATTAGCAGTAATGTTACAGCCAATGGAAGTGTCTGTATTGTGCTTTGGTGGGAGGTTAATTTGATGTATTTTTAGAGTTGTGCAGGATATAGCAAGCCCTCAAAATAAAGAAAATAACTATAGAAAACACTCCTTGTATTGAAAACACCACTGCAGAGAAATCTCTAATGAAACAGGAAACCCTACATTCAGTACTGTGTGGTTGTTGCACTAACACTGAGCTAAATGCCTTTTGGATGGTTGTACACTAAAAATAATGTAAAATTCCCTATAAACAACTGTCCCTGCATTAAAAACCTTTCATCATAAAATTACACACAAGATACTCAACCAGTGCATGAATGTTCAAGCGGTACCATGAAGATATGAGGCTTTTGGCACTGTTTGAAGGTTTTGAGGAGTAACAAACAGGACTTAAACAGAAAGAAGCACTCACTGCTAATGTTTAAGCTTGTGAATGTTGTTTAGGTGGTCTGTGTAAGGAAGAAACAACACTCTATGGTGTGGTACTGCTGGTGAATGCCATGGTGGAACACATACAGGAAATGGCCACATCTCTGGTTGCAGGGCACAACAACACCCACTTTATAACCTGTACCTGTGAATAACAGGATGTAACAGAGGCGCTGCATAGTGAACAGTGAAGCACGGTGTCTTCGTGCTGCCATCCTTTTCCTTGTCAGGCATCAAATGTGCAAACCCAAAATCCACAATCTTAATAACTGAATCTTCAGAAGAATCCTTGAACAAGAGATTCCGTGAAAAGATAATTAGATTAGAATGGCCTCGGAGAAGGATAATATCTGAATGGAATAAATTCATACTTTTTATTATAAAGGCCATACAAATGATGGAGATCAATAATATTCCATGCAATAAATTCTTTAAAATAAGCAGATGGAAAATCAATGCAAAAAAAACTTCCTTTTTTTCACCCTTCCTTTCTTTTCTTTTCTGTCTATCCTCAACACCAACCACTTTTCTATTTTTATTCCCTCCCATTCCATTAATTCCCAACATATTTCTTCTCCCTCTCCTAACTCTTCACCCCTGTCTGGCTTTAGGTCTCCGTGAACACTGATGCCTTTCCTGTGCACATAGTGAACTGCTGACACCAGGTTCCTCACGACGACCGAAGCCCGAGGCGAGCCTCTGTGAACCTCTCGTGTTTCCTGATCCTCTGAAGCAGCCAGCTCTCCACCTCCAAGGAGCTTCATCACAATGTAGGTGTGTGCCTGTGAAACCAACATGAATTAGATACAGGCATACAATGATTAAATGCAAGGAAAAGAAAATAAGACTAACCTCAGGAAACATTTCCAATCTGCAAATATTATATAAATATTTTAGACATATGTTAGAAAACGCACAGTGATGAAGCTTTACACCCATATTTTATCCAGCATTTTATGGTCTTATTATCATTTAAACATAATTTTAAGGACATTCATGTATTTTATTTTACTTAGAGGTAGACATTGCACTTTAGTGTAGAAATACTATTTTAGTTACCATGATTATTTTATACTCTTAATATTTTTTGATGACAACATTCTGCAATTTAATCATTTAGTAGTATACTAAGATATTTCAATCTACAGTTTAGTTTTATGACCTCCTTATTTATGTAAAGCTATGTGAAATATAATGTACTTAATAACCACTTTCGTGGAATAAAGAATCTGAATCTGAATCTGAATCTATCCCTCACAGGGGAAGACATCAGCCATGCATACTTATATTATTACTACTGCTACTACTATGACAATTTATTTACCTTTACTGTCAAAATCACGCTGAGACAATTCACCAAAAATTCAAGTATGTTTTAATGCTTTCACTGATACAAACCAATTTACAGCACCAGAAGTAATGCATGAAATCTTTATAATAATCATCTACGTGAAAGAAGGGGATTAAAAAGAATGGATTTTGCAATTTGTACCCAGTTTAAAGATTAGAGATGGCTGTAGAACAAGTAAAAATGTCTCAAAGTGATTAGTGGTTAAGGAAAGATGTAGCAAACAGCAGCAGCAGCAGTCAAAGAGTTAATAGTGAAGAATTAAAATTAGCAAGTAAATCAGCAACAGCAGAATAGAAAGTGGGTACTAACCTTAAAGCTACAAGCCAATAATAGGTTGGTTGTGGAAGGTCTTCTGTCTGGTGACATCTTGAAAAGGCTGCTGCTGTCGCTGATGACACTGTCAGTGAAGAGAATTGATGGAGCAACGTAGGAGTAGCCCTGAAATAATAATGTAACAATACTATCTTTGGAAGAGTACACACACTCATATAAATACATACATACATTCATACATATACATATACAATTAAGTCTTATTTGGGTACTTACATTGAACATTTTCTCAACATCTGGAGGAACGATTGCTGGAGAATCCTGTGGTATCATTGCAGTGAACTCTTCAGAAAAATTACTAACATCTAACTCAGTACTGATTCTTGGTACAAAGGGAGCAGGTACTTTCTTTTGAGCAAGGTCATCCCAATTCAATTTCTGTCAGGAAAAAAAAGGAATTACCACTTATTACAACCAAACCACATCAATTTTTTTTCTTTCTAAATGTATCTAAAAGTTGCATCAGTATAACCCACTTGGTCATTAGGTCACAACCACTACTACTAAAGACACAACATGACTTCAAGGTAATCTTTCAAAGGAAAATATGAAAGGATGGTATTTCTACCTCCATTCCTGTTTCTCATTTACAGACTGGTAAGCAAAGGATGAAGGAAAGTGAATAAAAGAACAGGTATAGAGAGAGGATGACCAGCTTAGTTCAGATCACCCATGTTGCAGCTAAATTTGTACTGTATGAGTGAGCAGCCTCAATACAAACCTTAAAAAATACATGGTACACCCTACAAACAAACAAACAAACAAACAAAAATAAATAAATAGATAATAGGATAAAAAAAAATTGAAAAAAATAATAATAATAAAAACAAACTGAAAATATATAAACCAATACAAAACACAACAAACCCACATACCACCAAACAAGACAGAGTGGAACCTCGCAGGGACGCCGATGATGTGCTGGTAATACGTGACACAGGAGAGCAGAGAGGAATACAAGCTGCTGGAGTCGTGCTTGGAATAATAGTCGAGGAGAGCAGGAAACAGAGCCAGCACCGCCGTGAAGCCAAGCAGGTCCAGGATCAGACTGCCGAATACCACCTTGCTTGTCCGTGCGTTCCTCTGCGGGTGTTAGGTTCGGTTAGGTTATGTGAGGTTAGGTTAGGTTAGGTTAAGTTAGGTTAGGTTAGCATATGTTAGGTAAGGGTAAGTTAGCATATGTTAGGTTAGGTTAAGTTAGGTTAGGTTGGGTTAGGTTAGGTTAGGTTAAGTTAACATATGTTAGGTTAGGTTAATTTAGGTTAGGTTAGGTTAAGTTAGGTTAAGTTAGGTTAGGTTAAAAGAAGTTAGGTTAGGTTAGGTTAAGTTAAGTTAGGTTAGGTTAGGTTAAATTAGCATATGTTAGGTTAGGTTAGGTTAGGTTAAGTTAGGTTAGGTTAAGTTAGCATATGTTAGGTTAGGTTACGTTAGCATATGTTAAGTTAGGTTAAGTTAGGTTAGGTTAAGTGAGGTCTTTTTTATCTATTATTTTCTCTCAGTATTTTTTTCTTATAGTATTTTGTTGCCTTTAAACAGTGTCCCTCCTATATATACAAAAAATAAAACAAAATGAATAAATAAATAAATAAAGTAAAACAAGAACATTTTTACGACTTTAAATAATTTTCCCGACACACTTGTGCATGGAGGCAGTGTTCCATGAGTGTTGAGTGACAAATATTGCATCTCAACTTAGCAACACACACCAACACAACACACTGCTCACCTTCTCCTTGATGTCCGCAGCCTGTAGTGCCCCTCTGTCCCTGCTGTCCACCTCACCACCACTGCTGCCGCCACCGCCATCGCTGCCGCCAACTTGCTTGCCGGATCGGAGGGTTGCCATTGCTCTGAAAGTTACGTTAGGTTTGGTTAAGTGAGGCCGTGGGAAGAGGATGTAGATTAGGTTAGGTTAGGCTAGGTTAGGTTAGGTAAGGCTTGGCTAGGTTAGGCTTGCTTAGGTAAGATTTGGCTAGGTTAGAATTGCTTAGGTTACATTAGATAAAGTTTGGTTAGGCCAGCTTGGGATTAAGAAACGAGATAGCCAGTCTTGGGGAGGAGGAAGCACCAGACAGAAGTTAGGGTAGGCTTCTTTGGGTTAGGCTTGGTTTGCTTAGTGGCAGCTGAGGAGTGAGAAGCTCAACCACGTTAGGTTAAATTTGAGGTAATATTTTAGTCATTTTCTCTCTCACCACCAAAATTTTCCCACTGTAAAAACTTTCTTAATATTTTTTTCTGAAGGTTACAAAACAAAGCACACGTTTTTTCATCACAGACCCGTAAACACCACCCCTTTCTTCCTTCACACACACACACACACACACACACACACACACACACACACACACACACACACACACACACACACACACACACACACACACACACACACACACACACATTCCCTCATAGAAACTTTTAAACACGTAGATATAATATAGCATTTTCTTCTTTACACACACACACACACACACACACACACACACACACACACACAGACAGACAGCACTATATTCCTCTCACAACATGTAACCTTCTTACGTATCACAAACTTCCAAACTTCATTATCCTCTCACTTCCTCCTCCTGTGCTTTATTCCACTGCTTCCGTGGCGTGGGAGAGTGAGGGAGAGTGAGGGAGAGCGAGAGAGAGTTTTATCACCAGCTGGAAGGAAAGTACCGCTTTGTTTACATCTAAGAAGACGCGGATGTCACTTCTGTCAACAGGGTTACTAATACTGAGAGAGAGAGAGAGAGAGAGAGAGAGAGAGAGAGAGAGAGAGAGAGAGAGAGAGAGAGAGATTGTCATATAACCATTTTATACTCAAGATAATAAAAGACAGCAAGCGTTTAATTATTAATTTTCCAACTTTCTTCGCTTGTCTAACCTTTCTTCCACACTGCTGGTGGTGGTGGTGGTGGTGGTCTTCCTGCTTCTCTATTTCGTCCCTCTACATTTGTATCTGAAAAAAAAAAGATTGTATTACTGAATCAACACCAATGAACACTTAACCTTACCTAACCTAAAGTGTACCTCTGTTTTTACCCTCTACCCATCACTACAACCTCCAGTACCTTCCCCTGCTAGGACTCCAACACCACAACACCTCGTACAGACCCAGACATCGCCCCCACATGCATCTAGAAGCTTCATACATCACAACACACGCTATAACACCCCTGACACGCTTCTACTATCACAGTCCCCCCTAAAACACTCCAGAACCTTTTATTTTACCTCCAGCACACCACTTCTACCCTCAAAGACCCAGTATTTATCTGCAACATGCCTTTAACATAACCAAAACACCTCAAAAGCAACTCCAATCACACTAAAACACCTTAAAACACCTTAAACACTCCTAAACGCACAAAAAACACCCTAAACACATCGAAAGTGCACCAAAATATCCCCAAACACACTTAAAATACTCCAAAACTCACCCAAATGGACTTAAAACGCATCGAAAACACACCGTACCTACCCAAAACACACTCAAACTCATCCATAACATCCTAAAACACACTTAAAACATCCCAAAACACTGAAAACGGCCCAAAACACACTTAAAACACCCCAAAACACCCACACTGACCTAAAATATTCACAAACGCACCCAAAATTCCCCGGTATCCACACAAAACACACCCAAACTCGTCCATAACATCCTAAAATACACTTGAAACATCACAAAACATTGAAAACAGTCCAAAACACACTTAAAGCACTCCTAAACAAGCCTAAGACACCCCAAAACACACCAGGAACGCTAAATATTGACTCAAACATCACCAAATCCCTAAAACACACACTTCAACACCCTTTCAACACCTCCAGACACACTGCAACACTCCCTAAACACCTCCAGACACACTCCAACACCTCTTAAACACACCAAATAAACTGGAAGCACTGTCAGGGAAGACAAATACTACCAAGACAGACAGGGCAGCAGGGAAAATTAAGCTAAATATTGTTTTCTTATCATTTTTCTGTTTTACCACCTCCTCTATTCCTTCTCCCTTCCTCTTCCTCCTCTATTTCTCTTATTTTCTTACTCATTCTACTCTTATCTACACGTCTGAGTTTAGAAACACGTGGAAACACCAGGAAAACACTGCAAAATACGATAATTATTACCGAGGAGACAGCGGAGCCGATCAAGGGCCCGGGTCCATCATGGCGGATGTGACGTCACGGCTAATTTACGTACCGTAACGGATTTCATTTCGAAATTGACCCCTCGAAAAAATGGAGCTAGGCTGGAATCCCTTATATATTCTGACTTGACAAATACTTTAAAAAATATCCACAATATTATAACAGCTCCAGCTTGAGTAGTATTTAAAAAATATCCAAATGAAATATGGAAAAAGTGTTGAAATATTCGGCACCATTTAAATCATTGAAAACTCCACAGCATTTGAATTTTTAGGAACGTAAAAAATTTTAAAAAATCTGAACTATCATCTTACACCATCAAAAGTGACCTGGAACAAGAATAAACAAATAAAACCGAAATTGTGTAAAAAACAAGTGTTGGAACCTAATTACGATTAAAAACCACTGGAAAGTCCACCTATTTTGACTCAACAACAAGATAAAACACTTTAAAACATACAAACTATTTTTTCAGGCATTAAAAAGTTAGTTACAAGCTGAAATAGAGACACAATAACACAAAAAGTGTTATAATCACAACTTTTAACAGGACCATAAACCATTTTTAAAACCCACTTATTCCTCTCAACAGGAACCAAAAAACAATTTAAAAATCATAAGCAATTTTTAGAAATACAAAAGACGTAATTAGAGCGTGAAATAAAAAACCAAGTTTGTCAAAATAGCGTCAAAAAAACACCCCACATTTTCGTCAATCAACACAAAATTGGACACAAGTCAACACAAGCAGCGAAAACACTTCTAAAGCAAATAATTATTTTTCTAAACCATAAAAACATGCTATACTACCAAAATAAAGAAGCTAAGAAAAATACCCAAAAAATATTGGAACCCACAGATTCAAACAGGTAGCCAGGCATCATGGCGGCCCTTGCCAGTGGAGAGGACGGCCGCTATTTTGCCTGTTATTCTTCCATCGTAACTAAATGAGGCAATGGCGGATATATCTAGCTAGCGGATATGAAAGCCTTGTCATGTGGCTCCACTTAGTGACGTGTTAGGCTTACAGTAAGTGACAAATAAAGCAGATATTGGCGGATAAATGGGGAAGGCTGCCTCCACCTCAGCTGATAACATAAGGCAAGTGGATTTTTTTTTACGTTTTTCTAATTCCTGTCATGGTTAATTAGTAAGAGTTTTGTGGTGGAGGCTTGGAGCGCTTGTGGCACCGTGGAATGCTGCGTCACATCAATATATTGCTAACGAGGTGCAAAAACGAAATACCAGGCTTAACAATAAACCTGACAGCCCTGTGTTGTTGTTGTTGTTGTTGTTGTTGTTGTTGTGGGTGACAGGTAACAACACTATCACAGTCACCGCCTGTTACATCAGACTGTGCAAATTAGCTGGCTGGACAAGTGGTGGGAAGGTTTCTTACCAATATTAGCCTTGGTGGCCCTGTAGGCACCTCCCTGTAGGCACCTCCAGGCAGGCACCAAGCTTGCACCAGCACACGCAGGCACCCACGGCCCTGTCACTGTCTTGTTCTGCCAAAATACATTAAATAAAGCCACAGTTTATGGCACCCTTTGAACACAGTGCCTTTCTGTGTCACGTCTGGTGCTGTGTTGTCCTCCCTTGGCCTGCTCTGCACAGTACGGACACAAACCTATCCACAACACACTTTTACCTTTCAATAACAACCACCAACTTCTTTTATATTATACTAAACTAATAGAAAATTAAATATAAAGAATTATAAGCGTGTAAAAATAAATCTCAGGCCATTATCACTGTAATTGTCAAAGTATGTAGACGTTTACTGATTGAAGCGCCAAATTCAAACTGGTCGTTGCTTACACTGCAATGTCTCGTCCCTTGTGTGGCGTAATGTGCAATCATTGAAAAGCTTGTGTGAATTAAAGGCTTGGCTTAATACTGTTATATCTTACCTTATCATTATTAAATATTTACCATTTGACGTTAAAAAACAACAATACTTCACAGAGATATCGAAGTATAACAGAGGCTTCCATACTGTAGCTAATGATCAACAGAGAATTACCAGCCTTTCTCTGTGTGTCAAGGAGAGCCCACCTGCATGTACTGAATATATGTTTTTAATTAGTCTTTTGTGATTAATCTTTTTAATATATCTGCGCCAATGTAAACTAGTATGTGCTTAGAAGGCTTACCAATGTGTGGGTGTTGGTGGGTTTGGTGCTACTCAAAGGGAACACGTGCTGGAGATGTCTGTGAAGCAGTGATGTACAAATAACTGAGCGTATTTCAATTCACATAAGTATCCCATAAAAATAAAAAACTGACCTCCGTTTTCTCTCAAGAACGTAAACATTTAGGCGTATTTCAATTCACATAAGTATCCCATAAAAAAAAAAAAACACCTCCTTTTATTGTTGTTGTTATCATCATTATTCTTGCTTTTTTTATTTATTTTTCATTCTCTTCCTTGTTTCCTCATCTCTCTCTCTCTCTCTCTCTCTCTCTTGAAAGATTCCGCCCTAGAGATATAGAACACACACACACAGTGATGTAACGCCCTTAGGGAAACGTTCGTGTGCGTGTGTGTGTGTGTGTGTGTGTGTGTGTGTGGAAAGATATAATTGCTTAAGTACAGCCTCTCTCTCTCTCTCTCTCTCTCTCTCTCTCTCTCTCTCTCTCTCTCTCTCTCCGTATTTTGCCTGTCTGTCCTCGTGTGTGTGTGTGTGTGTGTGTGTGTATCTCATTTATTTATTTAAGTTATTTTTCTTCTTCACGCAGATAGTAATTGATGAACACAACACACCACGTGGAGAGAAGCAAGGTGTGGAGTACCCAAGCCTCTCACAGTCCATGCTAGTAGACTCACCCTGCATGTGGAGATCTCCCAAAATGCACGGAGGTTATTCCAGAGCTGCAGGACAGAGTACTTGAGGCCATTGGTGAACAGAAAGCTGAGGTTGAACAAAGGTAGAGTAAAGATTACACTGACATTTGGGACATTGACGTTGTTTGTTACCAGTATTATATTGATTCCTTTTATTTCAGCCAAGAATAGATAGCTGCCCAAGGTGTAAGCAAGATTCACAATGATGAGGTCATTGTGACGTGTGCAATGTGTCCACTGGTCTTGGCCTTCCTGACCAAGGCAGCCACACAAAGGAAATTTCACGTTATTGTTGCCGAACGTGCCCCTAAATATGATGTAAGGTGTTTTATGCGTCTCTTTCACGTCATCGTGTCTGATGTGCACAATACATAACACAGGGACTGACTGCCACATGTAGGGGTGATGGCTTCTTGCAGCTTCCTTTATTTTATTAT
This sequence comes from Scylla paramamosain, assembly GCF_035594125.1. Taxonomy (NCBI): domain Eukaryota; kingdom Metazoa; phylum Arthropoda; class Malacostraca; order Decapoda; family Portunidae; genus Scylla; species Scylla paramamosain. Next base: position 966,604 of record NC_087163.1, read on the forward strand.
GTTCTTATGTTCTCAATACATCTTTTACTTGTGCAGGGTCACCCAGTGGCAAAAGCTTTATGTACTGCTGGAATTGAGACAACATTAATTCAAGACTCTGCAGTGTTCCCCATCATGTCACGTGTCAACAAGGTCATCAAAGGTCATCGTTGGCACCGAGACGGTGGTGACCAACGGAGGCATTGAGACCTTTGTTGGTGCAGCCTCTCTTGCCTCACCACCAAAGTTTTATTCTGTTCCAGTAAGTTTTATTTGTTAGTCATTATCCTGATACCTCTTTCAGTGGGGCAGTATTTGAAACATATTTACTGTTGCAAATTGAACAGGGAAGGTATCACAAAAGTACATACCATTTTATTCTCACAGAAATTCTTGATTCCAGTTTTTGATACATTCCTTTTCCACATGTTTATTTCATGTAGGTGGATATACATTCCTCGTGTTGAGTGTTGGATGGTCCTTTCTCAAACCTCAACCTGTTGTCTCATGTGGAGCTAGATACTATCAGATCAGTACCTATATAATATTGAAAATCATGGCATGAATTGTGCATTTTGCTTATTGTCACAAATCTTCATTTTCAGCTGTATGTGTGCACTCCCACATACAAATTTAGCTTGATGGGCTGTGAAGAAATAAGCCACCAAACCACCACTTCTATTATCCCAGAGGGAACAAAGTTTTGGCCGTCTGTAAATACTGCGCTGACTCAGCTAGATTACGTTCCTCCAGAAAATGTCACTGGTTTCATAACTAACAAGTGAGTTTGTGTTGTTCATATGACTGTGTGGTCCTTTCAAGGTGTGATGTTGGGGGTTCATTTCATTTTTTTATTTGCTTTCCTTGTTGGGCCTGGGCTGACCTCAGGAGACATCAGTATTTGTCAGGTTTATGCACAAACTGTTATTTAGCACTGTACTTCATCTCCCAGTAAAACTTCTGATCCTAAATGCATCAAATGAAAGGCCTTTATGTTTTACTTATGAGTGAGATAAACAACTTAGTCAATTTATTATACAGTAAAATCCCTCTCATCCGGCATTCCAGTATCCGGCAGCTTCAAGTATCCGGCACATTTTTCCCCGAGCCTTAAAATCAATAAAAAATCAACGTGTGCTCACAAAATCAATTAAAATTCCCACGCGAGGCATACTCCGTCCCCTTGCCACCACAGCGCACTGCTTCGCGCCACCCGCAGCCCACTGCACTGTGTTTACTCAGTGACTCAGTCCCGCGTGTGCACTGTTTATCGCCCGACGCCTTCATCACGCCTAAAGTTGTAGAAAAAAGGAAGTGTGTTGTGCTTACACTTAAGCAGCTGATCAGATCAGCTGATCATCATTGTTGTGGTAAGATGCGTGAGTGTAGGGTGGTCATCGTGGACATAATTTCACTTCTATTCAAGTGTCCGGCACGTCGGCGGTCCCGTTGATGCCGGACAAGAGGGATTTTACTGTACCCTGTTTATCTTGCACATCTACTCACTTAGCTTTAAATAATGGCTGCTGACCATTTAAATCTCTTTTATTTCAGTCGAGGTACTGCACCATCCTACGTGTACCGGCAGCTTAGCGAACTGTACCGTCCCACTTCTTGTGATCTCTAAGGTAACAGCTTTAATCCTTGCAAATAAGGAATAAGAGAAAAGAGACACACCTGCCATTTGTACTGTTATGCTGTAGTGTTCTGTCATTTTTTTCCTCTTTTATCCTAGAACCATTTTTGGTCATTCATGTTTATAAAAATTATTATACAAAAATGTTGAGCTTAATATGTTTGGTGTAGTTTTTTGTAACATGTGTTATTGTTAATGTGTGTGGTTCCCCTCAGGAAGAATGTTGCAGTATTAGCAGTAATGTTACAGCCAATGGAAGTGTCTGTATTGTGCTTTGGTGGGAGGTTAATTTGATGTATTTTTAGAGTTGTGCAGGATATAGCAAGCCCTCAAAATAAAGAAAATAACTATAGAAAACACTCCTTGTATTGAAAACACCACTGCAGAGAAATCTCTAATGAAACAGGAAACCCTACATTCAGTACTGTGTGGTTGTTGCACTAACACTGAGCTAAATGCCTTTTGGATGGTTGTACACTAAAAATAATGTAAAAATCCCTATAAACAACTGTCCCTGCATTAAAAACCTTTCATCATAAAATTACACACAAGATACTCAACCAGTGCATGAATGTTCAAGCGGTACCATGAAGATAGGAGGCTTTTGGCACTGTTTCAAGGTTTTGAGGAGTAACAAACAGGACTTAAACAGAAAGAAGCACTCACTGCTAATGTTTAAGCTTGTGAATGTTGTTTAGGTGGTCTGTGTAAGGAAGAAACAACACTCTATGGTGTGGTACTGCTGGTGAATGCCATGGTGGAACACATACAGGAAATGGCCACATCTCTGGTTGCAGGGCACAACAACACCCACTTTATAACCTGTACCTGTGAATAACAGGATGTAACAGAGGCGCTGCATAGTGAACAGTGAAGCACGGTGTCTTCGTGCTGCCATCCTTTTCCTTGTCAGGCATCAAATGTGCAAATCCAAAATCCACAATCTTAATAACTGAATCTTCAGAAGAATCCTTGAGCAAGAGATTCCGTGAAAAGATAATTAGATTAGAATGGCCTCGGAGAAGGATAATATCTGAATGGAATAAATTCATACTTTTTATTATAAAGGCCATACAAATGATGGAGATCAATAATATTCCATGCAATAAATTCTTTAAAATAAGCAGATGGAAAATCAATGCAAAAAAACTTCCTTTTTTTCACCTTCCCTTTCTTTTCTTTTCTGTCTATCCTCAACACCAACCACTTTTCTATTTTTATTCCCTCCCATTCCATTAATTCCCAACATATTTCTTCTCCCTCTCCTAACTCTTCACCCCTGTCTGGTCTCCGTGAACACTGATGCCTTTCCTGTGCACGTAGTGAACTGCTCACACCAGGTTCCTCACGACGACCGAAGCCCGAGGCGAGCCTCTGTGAACCTCTCGTGTTTCCTGATCCTCTGAAGCAGCCAGCTCTCCACCTCCATGGAGCTCCATCACAATGTAGGTGTGTGCCTGTGAAACCAACATGAATTAGATACAGGCATACAATGATTAAATGCAAGGAAAAGAAAATAATATGATCTTAAACTAATTGTTACTTAAATCATTTTGTGTCAAAACGATTTCATATCAATGACATCTCCAAAAGAAAGAGTGAGTGAAGTTGAAAGTAGTGATAGGTGAGGAAAGCTACTTGGATGGTAGTACTTGGATGGGGTAGAGAAGTGTGTGTTAAAGACATCATGCAGTTGAACAAGCAACAAGGAAAGGTCTAGATAATTATTTGACCAACAGAACCATGTCTGTCCGCTTGAATGGGGCAATATCTAAAGACCAGAAAGTGAACTATGGAGTCCCACAAGGCTCAATTCTTGGCCCGCTATTGTTCGGCATTTATGTAAATGATCTGTCAGAGCACGTTAATGGTTTCATAGTGCAATACGCGGATGATACTCAAATATTACACGAAGGCACAGTTAACAACATCCATCAACTCATTAATGATGCTGAAACAACTCTAAGACAATGTAAACGCTATTTTCTGAGTAATGGCCTACTTTTAAATCCAAGTAAAACGCAATGTATTTTCCTAGGCAATCGCCAACTCCTAGCTAAGATTCCTCCTGACACTACCATACATTTTGATGGAGAGAACATACTTTCAAGTTATCATGTTAAGAATTTAGGAGTGTATTTTGATAAATATATGTTGTTTGATGTTCATTTAAATGAGTTACAGAAGAAGGTGACAGGCATATTAATGTATATAAATCGAATTAGTAAATGTTTTGATAAACCCACACGAATTCTTGTTACTCAATCACTTGCATTAAGCACAATATATTACTGCATTCAAGTGTGGGGATCAACAAACGAAACTCTTCTGTGTAAGGCCCAAAAACTTCAAAACTTTGCAGCTAAAGTAGCAGTGGGAGGTGGCAGGAAATATGACCGTGCATCACCTTTCCTTAAAGAACTTAAATGGCTCAGGGTTAAGGAGAAACATATGTTTGACATTTGCGAAGATGTTATCCTGATGGCTTTCTATCCTTTTTATCTTTTAATACTGTAAATGATGTGACAAACAGTAAAACTAGACAAAGAAACAACTTGCATGTTCCCCGGACCAGAACAGACAGCGGTGCCAGGGACCTCACTGTGTTGGGTCCTAAGTTGTGGAACCAACTCCCATCCACCATCACCCTGTCTCAAAATCTAAACAGTTTTAAGACTAACCTCAGGAAACATTTCCAATCTGCAAATATTATATAAATATTTTAGACATATGTTAGAAAACGCACAGTGATGAAGCTTTACACCCATATTTTATCCAGCATTTTATGGTCTTATTATCATTTAAACATAATTTTAAGGACATTCATGTATTTTATTTTACTTAGAGGTAGACATTGCACTTTAGTGTAGAAATACTATTTTAGTTACCATGATTATTTTATACTCTTAATATTTTTTGATGACAACATTCTGCAATTTAATCATTTAGTAGTATACTAAGATATTTCAATCTACAGTTTAGTTTTATGACCTCCTTATTTATGTAAAGCTATGTGAAATATAATGTACTTAATAACCACTTTCGTGGAATAAAGAATCTGAATCTGAATCTGAATCTATCCCTCACAGGGGAAGACATCAGCCATGCATACTTATATTATTACTACTGCTACTACTATGACAATTTATTTACCTTTACTGTCAAAATCACGCTGAGACAATTCACCAAAAATTCAAGTATGTTTTAATGCTTTCACTGATACAAACCAATTTACAGCACCAGAAGTAATGCATGAAATCTTTATAATAATCATCTACGTGAAAGAAGGGGATTAAAAAGAATGGATTTTGCAATTTGTACCCAGTTTAAAGATTAGAGATGGCTGTAGAACAAGTAAAAATGTCTCAAAGTGATTAGTGGTTAAGGAAAGATGTAGCAAACAGCAGCAGCAGCAGTCAGAGTTAATAGTGAAGAATTAAAATTAGCAAGTAAATCAGCAACAGCAGAATAGAAAGTGGGTACTAACCTTAAAGCTACAAGCCAATAATAGGTTGGTTGTGGAAGGTCTTCTGTCTGGTGACATCTTGAAAAGGCTGCTGCTGTCGCTGATGACACTGTCAGTGAAGAGAATTGATGGAGCAACGTAGGAGTAGCCCTGAAATAATAATGTAACAATACTATCTTTGGAAGAGTACACACACTCATATAAATACATACATACATTCATACATATACATATACAATTAAGTCTTATTTGGGTACTTACATTGAACATTTTCTCAACATCTGGAGGAACGATTGCTGGAGAATCCTGTGGTATCATTGCAGTGAACTCTTCAGAAAAATTACTAACATCTAACTCAGTACTGATTCTTGGTACAAAGGGAGCAGGTACTTTCTTTTGAGCAAGGTCATCCCAATTCAATTTCTGTCAGGAAAAAAAAGGAATTACCACTTATTACAACCAAACCACATCAATTTTTTTTCTTTCTAAATGTATCTAAAAGTTGCATCAGTATAACCCACTTGGTCATTAGGTCACAACCACTACTACTAAAGACACAACATGACTTCAAGGTAATCTTTCAAAGGAAAATATGAAAGGATGGTATTTCTACCTCCATTCCTGTTTCTCATTTACAGACTGGTAAGCAAAGGATGAAGAAAAGTGAATAAAAGAACAGGTATAGAGAGAGGATGACCAGCTTAGTTCAGATCACCCATGTTGCAGCTAAATTTGTACTGTATGAGTGAGCAGCCTCAATACAAACCTTAAAAAATACATGGTACACCCTACAAACAAACAAACAAACAAAAATAAATAAATAGATAATAGGATAAAAAAAAATTGAAAAAAAAAATAATAATAAAAACAAACTGAAAATATATAAACCAATACAAAACACAACAAACCCACATACCACCAAACAAGACAGAGTGGAACCTCGCAGGGACGCCGATGATGTGCTGGTAATACGTGACACAGGAGAGCAGAGAGGAATACAAGCTGCTGGAGTCGTGCTTGGAATAATAGTCGAGGAGAGCAGGAAACAGAGCCAGCACCACCGTGAAGCCGAGCAGGTCCAGGATCAGACTGCCGAATACCACCTTGCTTGTCCGTGCGTTCCTCTGCGGGTGTTAGGTTCGGTTAGGTTATGTGAGGTTAGGTTAGGTTAGGTTAAGTTAGGTTAGGTTAGCATATGTTAGGTAAGGGTAAGTTAGCATATGTTAGGTTAGGTTAGGTTAAGTTAGGTTAGGTTGGGTTAGGTTAGGTTAGGTTAAGTTAACATATGTTAGGTTAGGTTAAGTTAGGTTAGGTTAGGTTAAGTTAGGTTAAGTTAGGTTAGGTTAAAAGAAGTTAGGTTAGGTTAGGTTAAGTTAAGTTAGGTTAGGTTAGGTTAAATTAGCATATGTTAGGTTAGGTTAGGTTAGGTTAAGTTAGGTTAGGTTAGGTTAAGTTAGCATATGTTAGGTTAGGTTACGTTAGCATATGTTAAGTTAGGTTAAGTTAGGTTAGGTTAAGTGAGGTCTTTTTTATCTATTATTTTCTCTCAGTATTTTTTTCTTATAGTATTTTGTTGCCTTTAAACAGTGTCCCTCCTATATATACAAAAAATAAAACAAAATGAATAAATAAATAAATAAAGTAAAACAAGAACATTTTTACGACTTTAAATAATTTTCCCGACACACTTGTGCATGGAGGCAGTGTTCCATGAGTGTTGAGTGACAAATATTGCATCTCAACTTAGCAACACACACCAACACAACACACTGCTCACCTTCTCCTTGATGTCCGCAGCCTGTAGTGCCCCTCTGTCCCTGCTGTCCACCTCACCACCACTGCTGCCGCCACCGCCATCGCTGCCGCCAACTTGCTTGCCGGATCGGAGGGTTGCCATTGCTCTGAAAGTTACGTTAGGTTTGGTTAAGTGAGGCCGTGGGAAGAGGATGTAGATTAGGTTAGGTTAGGCTAGGTTAGGTTAGGTTAGGTTAGGTTAGGTAAGGCTTGGCTAGGTTAGGCTTGCTTAGGTAAGATTTGGCTAGGTTAGAATTGCTTAGGTTACATTAGATAAAGTTTGGTTAGGCCAGCTTGGGATTAAGAAACGAGATAGCCAGTCTTGGGGAGGAGGAAGCACCAGACAGAAGTTAGGGTAGGCTTCTTTGGGTTAGGCTTGGTTTGCTTAGTGGCAGCTGAGGAGTGAGAAGCTCAACCACGTTAGGTTAAATTTGAGGTAATATTTTAGTCATTTTCTCTCTCACCACCAAAATTTTCCCACTGTAAAAACTTTCTTAATATTTTTTTCTGAAGGTTACAAAACAAAGCACACGTTTTTTCATCACAGACCCGTAAACACCACCCCTTTCTTCCTTCACACACACACACACACACACACACACACACACACACACACACACACACACACACATTCCCTCACAGAAACTTTTAAACACGTAGATATAATATAGCATTTTCTTCTTTACACACACACACACACACACACACACACACACACACACACACACACACACACACACACACACACACACACACACACATTCCCTCACAGAAACTTTTAAACACGTAGATATAATATAGCATTTTCTTCTTTACACACACACACACACACACACACACACACACACAGACAGACAGACAGCACTATATTCCTCTCACAACATGTAACCTTCTTACGTATCACAAACTTCCAAACTTCATTATCCTCTCACTTCCTCCTCCTGTGCTTTATTCCACTGCTTCCGTGGCGTGGGAGAGTGAGGGAGAGTGAGGGAGAGCGAGAGAGAGTTTTATCACCAGCTGGAAGGAAAGTACCGCTTTGTTTACATCTAAGAAGACGCGGATGTCACTTCTGTCAACAGGGTTACTAATACTGAGAGAGAGAGAGAGAGAGAGAGAGAGAGAGAGAGAGAGAGAGAGAGAGATTGTCATATAACCATTTTATACTCAAGATAATAAAAGACAGCAAGCGTTTAATTATTAATTTTCCAACTTTCTTCGCTTGTCTAACCTTTCTTCCACACTGCTGGTGATGGTGGTGGTGGTGGTGGTGGTCTTCCTGCTTCTCTATTTCGTCCCTCTACATTTGTATCTGAAAAAAAAAAAATTGTATTACTGAATCAACACCAATGAACACTTAACCTTACCTAACCTAAAGTGTACCTCTGTTTTTACCCTCTACCCATCACTACAACCTCCAGTACCTTCCCCTGCTAGGACTCCAACACCACAACACCTCGTACAGACCCAGACATCGCCCCCACATGCATCTAGAAGCTTCATACATCACAACACACGCTATAACACCCCTGACACGCTTCTACTATCACAGTCCCCCCTAAAACACTCCAGAACCTTTTATTTTACCTCCAGCACACCACTTCTACCCTCAAAGACCCAGTACTTATCTGCAACATGCCTTTAACATAACCAAAACACCTCAAAAGCAACTCCAATCACACTAAAACACCTTAAAACACCTTAAACACTCCTAAACGCACAAAAAACACCCTAAACACATCGAAAGTGCACCAAAATATCCCCAAACACACTTAAAATACTCCAAAACTCACCAAATTGACTTAAAACGCATCGAAAACACACCGTACCTACCCAAAACACACTCAAACTCATCCATAACATCCTAAAACACACTTAAAACATCCCAAACACTGAAAACGGCCCAAAACACACTTAGAACACCCCAAAACAACCAGACTGACCTAAAATACCCACAAACGCACCCAAAATTCCCCGGTATCCACACAAAACACACCCAAACTCGTCCATAACATCCTAAAATACACTTGAAACATCACAAAACATTGAAAACAGTCCAAAACACACTTAAAGCACTCCTAAACAAGCCTAAGACACCCCAAAACACACCAGGAACGCTAAATATTGACTCAAACATCACCAAATCCCTAAAACACACACTTCAACACCCTTTCAACACCTCCAGACACACTGCAACACTCCCTAAACACCTCCAGACACACTCCAACACCTCTTAAACACACCAAATAAACTGGAAGCACTGTCAGGGAAGACAAATACTACCAAGACAGACAGGGCAGCAGGGAAAATTAAGCTAAATATTGTTTTCTTATCATTTTTCTGTTTTACCACCTCCTCTATTCCTTCTCCCTTCCTCTTCCTCCTCTATTTCTCTTATTTTCTTACTCATTCTACTCTTATCTACACGTCTGAGTTTAGAAACACGTGGAAACACCAGGAAAACACTGCAAAATACGATAATTATTACCGAGGAGACAGCGGAGCCGATCAAGGGCCCGGGTCCATCATGGCGGATGTGACGTCACGGCTAATTTACGTACCGTAACGGATTTCATTTCGAAATTGACCCCTCGAAAAAATGGAGCTAGGCTGGAATCCCTTATATATTCTGACTTGACAAATACTTTAAAAAATATCCACAATATTATAACAGCTCCAGCTTGAGTAGTATTTAAAAAATATCCAAATGAAATATGGAAAAAGTGTTGAAATATTCGGCACCATTTAAATCATTGAAAACTCCACAGCATTTGAATTTTTAGGAACGTAAAAAATTTTAAAAAATCTGAACTATCATCTTACACCATCAAAAGTTACCTGGAACAAGAATAAACAAATAAAACCGAAATTGTGTAAAAAACAAGTGTTGGAACCTAATTACGATTAAAAACCACTGGAAAGTCCACCTATTTTGACTCAACAACAAGATAAAACACTTTAAAACATACAAACTATTTTTTCAGGCATTAAAAAGTTAGTTACAAGCTGAAATAGAGACACAATAACACAAAAAGTGTTATAATCACAACTTTTAACAGGACCATAAACCATTTTTAAAACCCACTTATTCCTCTCAACAGGAACCAAAAAACAATTTAAAAATCATAAGCAATTTTTAGAAATACAAAAGACGTAATTAGAGCGTGAAATAAAAAACCAAGTTTGTCAAAATAGCGTCAAAAAAACACCCCACATTTTCGTCAATCAACACAAAATTGGACACAAGTCAACACAAGCCACGAAAACACTTCTAAAGCAAATAATTATTTTTCTAAACCAGAAAAACATGTTATACTACCAAAATAAAGAAGTTAAGAAAAATACCCAAAAAATATTGGAACCCACAGATTCAAACAGGTAGCCAGGCATCATGGCGGCCCTTGCCAGTGGAGAGGACGGCCGCTATTTTGCCTGTTATTCTTCCATCGTAACTAAATGAGGCAATGGCGGATATATCTAGCTAGCGGATATGAAAGCCTTGTCATGTGGCTCCACTTAGTGACGTGTTAGGCTTACAATAAGTGACAAATAAAGCAGATATTGGCGGATAAATGGGGAAGGCTGCCTCCACCTCAGCTGATAACATAAGGCAAGTGGATTTTTTTTACGTTTTTCTAATTCCTGTCATGGTTAATTAGTAAGAGTTTTGTGGTGGAGGCTTGGAGCGCTTGTGGCACCGTGGAATGCTGCGTCACATCAATATATTGCTAACGAGGTGCAAAAACATGAAATACCAGGCTTAACAATAAACCTGACAGCCCTGTGTTGTTGTTGTTGTTGTTGTTGTTGTTGTGGGTGACAGGTAACAACACTATCACAGTCACCGCCTGTTACATCAGACTGTGCAAATTAGCTGGCTGGACAAGTGGTGGGAAGGTTTCTTACCAATATTAGCCTTGGTGGCCCTGTAGGCACCTCCCTGTAGGCACCTCCAGGCAGGCACCAAGCTTGCACCAGCACACGCAGGCACCCACGGCCCTGTCACTGTCTTGTTCTGCCAAAATACATTAAATAAAGCCACAGTTTATGGCACCCTTTGAACACAGTGCCTTTCTGTGTCACGTCTGGTGCTGTGTTGTCCTCCCTTGGCCTGCTCTGCACAGTACGGACACAAACCTATCCACAACACACTTTTACCTTTCAATAACAACCACCAACTTCTTTTATATTATACTAAACTAATAGAAAATTAAATATAAAGAATTATAAGCGTGTAAAAATAAATCTCAGGCCATTATCACTGTAATTGTCAAAGTATGTAGACGTTTACTGATTGAAGCGCCAAATTCAAACTGGTCGTGGCTTACACTGCAATGTCTCGTCCCTTGTGTGGCGTAATGTGCAATCATTGAAAAGCTTGTGTGAATTAAAGGCTTGGCTTAATACTGTTATATCTTACCTTATCATTATTAAATATTTACCATTTGACGTTAAAAAACAACAATACTTCACAGAGATATCGAAGTATAACAGAGGCTTCCATACTGTAGCTAATGATCAACAGAGAATTACCAGCCTTTCTCTGTGTGTCAAGGAGAGCCCACCTGCATGTACTGAATATATGTTTTTAATTAGTCTTTTGTGATTAATCTTTTTAATATATCTGCGCCAATGTAAACTAGTATGTGCTTAGAAGGCTTACCAATGTGTGGGTGTTGGTGGGTTTGGTGCTACTCAAAGGGAACACGTGCTGGAGATGTCTGTGAAGCAGTGATGTACAAATAACTGAGCGTATTTCAATTCACATAAGTATCCCATAAAAATAAAAAACTGACCTCCGTTTTCTCTCAAGAACGTAAACATTTAGGCGTATTTCAATTCACATAAGTATCCCATAAAAAAAAAACTGACCTCCTTTTATTGTTGTTGTTATCATCATTATTCTTGCTTTTTTATTTATTTTTCATTCTCTTCCTTGTTTCCTCATCTCTCTCTCTCTCTCTCTCTCTTGAAAGATTCCGCCCTAGAGATATAGAACACACACACACAGTGATGTAACGCCCTTAGGGAAACGTTCGTGTGCGTGTGTGTGTGTGTGTGTGTGTGTGTGGAAAGATATAATTGCTTAAGTACAGCCTCTCTCTCTCTCTCTCTCTCTCTCTCTCTCTCTCTCTCTCTCTCTCTCTCTCTCTCTCCGTATTTTGCCTGTCTGTCCTCGTGTGTGTGTGTGTGTGTGTGTGTGTGTGTGTGTGTGTATCTCATTTATTTATTTAAGTTATTTTTCTTCTTCACGCAGATAGTAATTGATGAACACAACACACCACGTGGAGAGAAGCAAGGTGTGGAGTACCCAAGCCTCTCACAGTCCATGCTAGTAGACTCACCCTGCATGTGGAGATCTCCCAAAATGCACGGAGGTTATTCCAGAGCTGCAGGACAGAGTACTTGAGGCCATTGGTGAACAGAAAGCTGAGGTTGAACAAAGGTAGAGTAAAGATTACACTGACATTTGGGACATTGACGTTGTTTGTTACCAGTATTATATTGATTCCTTTTATTTCAGCCAAGAATTGATAGCTGCCCAAGGTGTAAGCAAGATTCACAATGATGAGGTCATTGTGACGTGTGCAATGTGTCCACTGGTCTTGGCCTTCCTGACCAAGGCAGCCACACAAAGGAAATTCCACGTTATTGTTGCCGAACGTGCCCCTAAATATGATGTAAGGTGTTTTATGCGTCTCTTTCACGTCATCGTGTCTGATGTGCACAATACATAACACAGGGACTGCCACATGTAGGGGTGATGGCTTCTTGCAGCTTCCTTTATTTTATTATGTTCTTATGTTCTCAATACATCTTTTACTTGTGCAGGGTCACCCAGTGGCAAAAGCTTTATGTACTGCTGGAATTGAGACAACATTAATTCAAGACTCTGCAGTGTTCCCCATCATGTCACGTGTCAACAAGGTCATCGTTGGCACCGAGACGGTGGTGACCAACGGAGGCATTGAGACCTTTGTTGGTGCAGCCTCTCTTGCCTCACCACCAAAGTTTTATTCTGTTCCAGTAAGTTTTATTTGTTAGTCATTATCCTGATACCTCTTTCAGTGGGGCAGTATTTGAAACATATTTACTGTTGCAAATTGAACAGGGAAGGTATCACAAAAGTACATACCATTTTATTCTCACAGAAATTCTTGATTCCAGTTTTTGATACATTCCTTTTCCACATGTTTATTTCATGTAGGTGGATATACATTCCTCGTGTTGAGTGTTGGATGGTCCTTTCTCAAACCTCAACCTGTTGTCTCATGTGGAGCTAGATACTATCAGATCAGTACCTATATAATATTGAAAATCATGGCATGAATTGTGCATTTTGCTTATTGTCACAAATCTTCATTTTCAGCTGTATGTGTGCACTCCCACATACAAATTTAGCTTGATGGGCTGTGAAGAAATAAGCCACCAAACCACCACTTCTATTATCCCAGAGGGAACAAAGTTTTGGCCGTCTGTAAATACTGCGCTGACTCAGCTAGATTACGTTCCTCCAGAAAATGTCACTGGTTTCATAACTAACAAGTGAGTTTGTGTTGTTCATATGACTGTGTGGTCCTTTCAAGGTGTGATGTTGGGGGTTCATTTCATTTTTTTATTTGCTTTCCTTGTTGGGCCTGGGCTGACCTCAGGAGACATCAGTATTTGTCAGCTTTATGCACAAACTGTTATTTAGCACTGTACTTCATCTCCCAGTAAAACTTCTGATCCTAAATGCATCAAATGAAAGGCCTTTATGTTTTACTTATGAGTGAGATAAACAACTTAGTCAATTTATTATACAGTAAAATCCCTCTCATCCGGCATTCCAGTATCCGGCAGCTTCAAGTATCCGGCACATTTTTCCCCGAGCCTTAAAATCAATAAAAAATCAACGTGTGCTCACAAAATCAATTAAAATTCCCACGCGAGGCATACTCCGTCCCCTTGCCACCACAGCGCACTGCTTCGCGCCACCCGCAGCCCACTGCACTGTGTTTACTCAGTGACTCAGTCCCGCGTGTGCACTGTTTATCGCCCGACGCCTTCATCACGCCTAAAGTTGTAGAAAAAAGGAAGTGTGTTGTGCTTACACTTAAGCAGCTGATCAGATCAGCTGATCATCATTGTTGTGGTAAGATGCGTGAGTGTAGGGTGGTCATCGTGGACATAATTTCACTTCTATTCAAGTGTCCGGCACGTCGGCGGTCCCGTTGATGCCGGACAAGAGGGATTTTACTGTACCCTGTTTATCTTGCACATCTACTCACTTAGCTTTAAATAATGGCTGCTGACCATTTAAATCTCTTTTATTTCAGTCGAGGTACTGCACCATCCTACGTGTACCGGCAGCTTAGCGAACTGTACCGTCCCACTTCTTGTGATCTCTAAGGTAACAGCTTTAATCCTTGCAAATAAGGAATAAGAGAAAAGAGACACACCTGCCATTTGTACTGTTATGCTGTAGTGTTCTGTCATTTTTTTCCTCTTTTATCCTAGAACCATTTTTGGTCATTCATGTTTATAAAAATTATTATACAAAAATGTTGAGCTTAATATGTTTGGTGTAGTTTTTTGTTACATGTGTTATTGTTAATGTGTGTGGTTCCCCTCAGGAAGAATGTTGCAGTATTAGCAGTAATGTTACAGCCAATGGAAGTGTCTGTATTGTGCTTTGGTGGGAGGTTAATTTGATGTATTTTTAGAGTTGTGCAGGATATAGCAAGCCCTCAAAATAAAGAAAATAACTATAGAAAACACTCCTTGTATTGAAAACACCACTGCAGAGAAATCTCTAATGAAACAGGAAACCCTACATTCAGTACTGTGTGGTTGTTGCACTAACACTGAGCTAAATGCCTTTTGGATGGTTGTACACTAAAAATAATGTAAAATTCCCTATAAACAACTGTCCCTGCATTAAAAACCTTTCATCATAAAATTACACACAAGATACTCAACCAGTGCATGAATGTTCAAGCGGTACCATGAAGATATGAGGCTTTTGGCACTGTTTGAAGGTTTTGAGGAGTAACAAACAGGACTTAAACAGAAAGAAGCACTCACTGCTAATGTTTAAGCTTGTGAATGTTGTTTAGGTGGTCTGTGTAAGGAAGAAACAACACTCTATGGTGTGGTACTGCTGGTGAATGCCATGGTGGAACACATACAGGAAATGGCCACATCTCTGGTTGCAGGGCACAACAACACCCACTTTATAACCTGTACCTGTGAATAACAGGATGTAACAGAGGCGCTGCATAGTGAACAGTGAAGCACGGTGTCTTCGTGCTGCCATCCTTTTCCTTGTCAGGCATCAAATGTGCAAACCCAAAATCCACAATCTTAATAACTGAATCTTCAGAAGAATCCTTGAACAAGAGATTCCGTGAAAAGATAATTAGATTAGAATGGCCTCGGAGAAGGATAATATCTGAATGGAATAAATTCATACTTTTTATTATAAAGGCCATACAAATGATGGAGATCAATAATATTCCATGCAATAAATTCTTTAAAATAAGCAGATGGAAAATCAATGCAAAAAAAACTTCCTTTTTTTCACCCTTCCTTTCTTTTCTTTTCTGTCTATCCTCAACACCAACCACTTTTCTATTTTTATTCCCTCCCATTCCATTAATTCCCAACATATTTCTTCTCCCTCTCCTAACTCTTCACCCCTGTCTGGCTTTAGGTCTCCGTGAACACTGATGCCTTTCCTGTGCACGTAGTGAACTGCTGACACCAGGTTCCTCACGACGACCGAAGCCCGAGGCGAGCCTCTGTGAACCTCTCGTGTTTCCTGATCCTCTGAAGCAGCCAGCTCTCCACCTCCAAGGAGCTTCATCACAATGTAGGTGTGTGCCTGTGAAACCAACATGAATTAGATACAGGCATACAATGATTAAATGCAAGGAAAAGAAAATAAGACTAACCTCAGGAAACATTTCCAATCTGCAAATATTATATAAATATTTTAGACATATGTTAGAAAACGCACAGTGATGAAGCTTTACACCCATATTTTATCCAGCATTTTATGGTCTTATTATCATTTAAACATAATTTTAAGGACATTCATGTATTTTATTTTACTTAGAGGTAGACATTGCACTTTAGTGTAGAAATACTATTTTAGTTACCATGATTATTTTATACTCTTAATATTTTTTGATGACAACATTCTGCAATTTAATCATTTAGTAGTATACTAAGATATTTCAATCTACAGTTTAGTTTTATGACCTCCATATTTATGTAAAGCTATGTGAAATATAATGTACTTAATAACCACTTTCGTGGAATAAAGAATCTGAATCTGAATCTGAATCTATCCCTCACAGGGGAAGACATCAGCCATGCATACTTATATTATTACTACTGCTACTACTATGACAATTTATTTACCTTTACTGTCAAAATCACGCTGAGACAATTCACCAAAAATTCAAGTATGTTTTAATGCTTTCACTGATACAAACCAATTTACAGCACCAGAAGTAATGCATGAAATCTTTATAATAATCATCTACGTGAAAGAAGGGGATTAAAAAGAATGGATTTTGCAATTTGTACCCAGTTTAAAGATTAGAGATGGCTGTAGAACAAGTAAAAATGTCTCAAAGTGATTAGTGGTTAAGGAAAGATGTAGCAAACAGCAGCAGCAGCAGTCAAAGAGTTAATAGTGAAGAATTAAAATTAGCAAGTAAATCAGCAACAGCAGAATAGAAAGTGGGTACTAACCTTAAAGCTACAAGCCAATAATAGGTTGGTTGTGGAAGGTCTTCTGTCTGGTGACATCTTGAAAAGGCTGCTGCTGTCGCTGATGACACTGTCAGTGAAGAGAATTGATGGAGCAACGTAGGAGTAGCCCTGAAATAATAATGTAACAATACTATCTTTGGAAGAGTACACACACTCATATAAATACATACATACATTCATACATATACATATACAATTAAGTCTTATTTGGGTACTTACATTGAACATTTTCTCAACATCTGGAGGAACGATTGCTGGAGAATCCTGTGGTATCATTGCAGTGAACTCTTCAGAAAAATTACTAACATCTAACTCAGTACTGATTCTTGGTACAAAGGGAGCAGGTACTTTCTTTTGAACAAGGTCATCCCAATTCAATTTCTGTCAGGAAAAAAAAGGAATTACCACTTATTACAACCAAACCACATCAATTTTTTTTCTTTCTAAATGTATCTAAAAGTTGCATCAGTATAACCCACTTGGTCATTAGGTCACAACCACTACTACTAAAGACACAACATGACTTCAAGGTAATCTTTCAAAGGAAAATATGAAAGGATGGTATTTCTACCTCCATTCCTGTTTCTCATTTACAGACTGGTAAGCAAAGGATGAAGGAAAGTGAATAAAAGAACAGGTATAGAGAGAGGATGACCAGCTTAGTTCAGATCACCCATGTTGCAGCTAAATTTGTACTGTATGAGTGAGCAGCCTCAATACAAACCTTAAAAAATACATGGTACACCCTACAAACAAACAAACAAACAAAAATAAATAAATAGATAATAGGATAAAAAAAAATTGAAAAAAAAAAAATAATAAAAACAAACTGAAAATATATAAACCAATACAAAACACAACAAACCCACATACCACCAAACAAGACAGAGTGGAACCTCGCAGGGACGCCGATGATGTGCTGGTAATACGTGACACAGGAGAGCAGAGAGGAATACAAGCTGCTGGAGTCGTGCTTGGAATAATAGTCGAGGAGAGCAGGAAACAGAGCCAGCACCACCGTGAAGCCAAGCAGGTCCAGGATCAGACTGCCGAATACCACCTTGCTTGTCCGTGCGTTCCTCTGCGGGTGTTAGGTTCGGTTAGGTTATGTGAGGTTAGGTTAGGTTAGGTTAAGTTAGGTTAGGTTAGCATATGTTAGGTAAGGGTAAGTTAGCATATGTTAGGTTAGGTTAGGTTAAGTTAGGTTAGGTTGGGTTAGGTTAAGTTAACATATGTTAGGTTAGGTTAAGTTAGGTTAGGTTAGGTTAAGTTAGGTTAAGTTAGGTTAGGTTAAAAGAAGTTAGGTTAGGTTAAGTTAAGTTAGGTTAGGTTAGGTTAAATTAGCATATGTTAGGTTAGGTTAGGTTAAGTTAGGTTAGGTTAAAAGAGGTTAGGTTAGGTTAGGTTAAGTTAGCATATGTAAGGTTAGGTTAAGTTAGCATATGTTAAGTTAGGTTAAGTTAGGTTAGGTTAAGTGAGGTCTTTTTTATCTATTATTTTCTTTCAGTATTTTTTTCTTATAGTATTTTGTTGCCTTTAAACAGTGTCCCTCCTATATATACAAAAAATAAAACAAAATGAATAAATAAATAAATAAAGTAAAACAAGAACATTTTTACGACTTTAAATAATTTTCCCGACACACTTGTGCATGGAGGCAGTGTTCCATGAGTGTTGAGTGACAAATATTGCATCTCAACTTAGCAACACACACCAACACAACACACTGCTCACCTTCTCCTTGATGTCCGCAGCCTGTAGTGCCCCTCTGTCCCTGCTGTCCACCTCACCACCACTGCTGCCGCCACCGCCATCGCTGCCGCCAACTTGCTTGCCGGATCGGAGGGTTGCCATTGCTCTGAAAGTTACGTTAGGTTTGGTTAAGTGAGGCCGTGGGAAGAGGATGTAGATTAGGTTAGGTTAGGCTAGGTTAGGTTAGGTTAGGTTAGGTTAGGTAAGGCTTGGCTAGGTTAGGCTTGCTTAGGTAAGATTTGGCTAGGTTAGAATTGCTTAGGTTACATTAGATAAAGTTTGGTTAGGCCAGCTTGGGATTAAGAAACAAGATAGCCAGTCTTGGGGAGGAGGAAGCACCAGACAGAAGTTAGGGTAGGCTTCTTTGGGTTAGGCTTGGTTTGCTTAGTGGCAGCTGAGGAGTGAGAAGCTCAACCACGTTAGGTTAAATTTGAGGTAATATTTTAGTCATTTTCTCTCTCACCACCAAAATTTTCCCACTGTAAAAACTTTCTTAATATTTTTTTCTGAAGGTTACAAAACAAAGCACACGTTTTTTCATCACAGACCCGTAAACACCACCCCTTTCTTCCTTCACACACACACACACACACACACACACACACACACACACACACACACACACACACACACACACACACACACACATTCCCTCACAGAAACTTTTAAACACGTAGATATAATATAGCATTTTCTTCTTTACACACACACACACACACACACACACAGACAGACAGACAGCACTATATTCCTCTCACAACATGTAACCTTCTTACGTATCACAAACTTCCAAACTTCATTATCCTCTCACTTCCTCCTCCTGTGCTTTATTCCACTGCTTCCGTGGCGTGGGAGAGTGAGGGAGAGTGAGGGAGAGCGAGAGAGAGTTTTATCACCAGCTGGAAGGAAAGTACCGCTTTGTTTACATCTAAGAAGACGCGGATGTCACTTCTGTCAACAGGGTTACTAATACTGAGAGAGAGAGAGAGAGAGAGAGAGAGAGAGAGAGAGAGAGAGAGAGAGAGAGAGAGAGAGAGAGAGAGAGAGAGATTGTCATATAACCATTTTATACTCAAGATAATAAAAGACAGCAAGCGTTTAATTATTAATTTTCCAACTTTCTTCGCTTGTCTAACCTTTCTTCCACACTGCTGGTGGTGGTGGTGGTGGTGGTCTTCCTGCTTCTCTATTTCGTCCCTCTACATTTGTATCTGAAAAAAAAAAGATTGTATTACTGAATCAACACCAATGAACGCTTAACCTTACCTAACCTAAAGTGTACCTCTGTTTTTACCCTCTACCCATCACTACAACCTCCAGTACCTTCCCCTGCTAGGACTCCAACACCACAACACCTCGTACAGACCCAGACATCGCCCCCACATGCATCTAGAAGCTTCATACATCACAACACACGCTATAACACCCCTGACACGCTTCTACTATCACAGTCCCCCCTAAAACACTCCAGAACCTTTTATTTTACCTCCAGCACACCACTTCTACCCTCAAAGACCCAGTACTTATCTGCAACATGCCTTTAACATAACCAAAACACCTCAAAAGCAACTCCAATCACACTGAAACACCTTAAAACACCTTAAAAACTCCTAAACGCAAAAAAAAAAACACCCTAAACACATCGAAAGTGCACCAAAATATCTCCAAACACACTTAAAATACTCCAAAACTCACCAAATTGACTTTAAACGCATCGAAAACACACCGTACCTACCCCAAACACACTCAAACTCATCCATAACATCCTAAAACACACTTAAAACATCCCAAAACACTGAAAACGGCCCAAAACACACTTAGAACACCCCAAAACAACCAGACTGACCTAAAATACCCACAAACGCACCCAAAATTCCCCGGTATCCACACAAAACACACCCAAACTCGTCCATAACATCCTAAAATACACTTGAAACATCACAAAACATTGAAAACAGTCCAAAACACACTTAAAGCACTCCTAAACAAGCCTAAGACACCCCAAAACACACCAGGAACGCTAAATATTGACTCAAACATCACC
Organism: Scylla paramamosain; assembly: GCF_035594125.1. Lineage (NCBI taxonomy): Eukaryota > Metazoa > Arthropoda > Malacostraca > Decapoda > Portunidae > Scylla > Scylla paramamosain. The sequence continues at coordinate 987,040 of NC_087163.1, forward strand.
AAATCCCTAAAACACACACTTCAACACCCTTTCAACACCTCCAGACACACTGCAACACTCCCTAAACACCTCCAGACACACTCCAACACCTCTTAAACACACCAAATAAACTGGAAGCACTGTCAGGGAAGACAAATACTACCAAGACAGACAGGGCAGCAGGGAAAATTAAGCTAAATATTGTTTTCTTATCATTTTTCTGTTTTACCACCTCCTCTATTCCTTCTCCCTTCCTCTTCCTCCTCTATTTCTCTTATTTTCTTACTCATTCTACTCTTATCTACACGTCTGAGTTTAGAAACACGTGGAAACACCAGGAAAACACTGCAAAATACGATAATTATTACCGAGGAGACAGCGGAGCCGACCAAGGGCCCAGGTCCATCATGGCGGATGTGACGTCACGGCTAATTTACGTACCGTAACGGATTTCATTTCGAAATTGACCCCTCGAAAAAATGGAGCTAGGCTGGAATGCCTTATATATTCTGACTTGACAAATACTTTAAAAAATATCCACAATATTATAACAGCTCCAGCTTGAGTAGTATTTAAAAAATATCCAAATGAAATATGGAAAAAGTGTTGAAATATTCGGCACCATTTAAATCATTGAAAACTCCACAGCATTTGAATTTTTAGGAACGTAAAAAATTTTAAAAAATCTGAACTATCATCTTACACCATCAAAAGTTATCTGGAACAAGAATAAACAAATAAAACCGAAATTGTGTAAAAAACAAGTGTTGGAACCTAATTACGATTAAAAACCACTGGAAAGTCCACCTATTTTGACTCAACAACAAGATAAAACACTTTAAAACATACAAACTATTTTTTCAGGCATTAAAAAGTTAGTTACAAGCTGAAATAGAGACACAATAACACAAAAAGTGTTATAATCACAACTTTTAACAGGACCATAAACCATTTTTAAAACCCACTTATTCCTCTCAACAGGAACCAAAAAACAATTTAAAAATCATAAGCAATTTTTAGAAATACAAAAGACGTAATTAGAGCGTGAAATAAAAAACCAAGTTTGTCAAAATAGCGTCAAAAAAAAACACCCCACATTTTCGTCAATCAACACAAAATTGGACACAAGTCAACACAAGCAGCGAAAACACTTCTAAAGCAAATAATTATTTTTCTAAACCATAAAAACATGCTATACTACCAAAATAAAGAAGTTAAGAAAAATACCCAAAAAATATTGGAACCCACAGATTCAAACAGGTAGCCAGGCATCATGGCGGCCCTTGCCAGTGGAGAGGACGGCCGCTATTTTGCCTGTTATTCTTCCATCGTAACTAAATGAGGCAATGGCGGATATATCTAGCTAGCGGATATGAAAGCCTTGTCATGTGGCTCCACTTAGTGACGTGTTAGGCTTACAATAAGTGACAAATAAAGCAGATATTGGCGGATAAATGGGGAAGGCTGCCTCCACCTCAGCTGATAACATAAGGCAAGTGGATTTTTTTTACGTTTTTCTAATTCCTGTCATGGTTAATTAGTAAGAGTTTTGTGGTGGAGGCTTGGAGCGCTTGTGGCACCGTGGAATGCTGCGTCACATCAATATATTGCTAACGAGGTGCAAAAACATGAAATACCAGGCTTAACAATAAACCTGACAGCCCTGTGTTGTTGTTGTTGTTGTTGTTGTTGTTGTGGGTGACAGGTAACAACACTATCACAGTCACCGCCTGTTACATCAGACTGTGCAAATTAGCTGGCTGGACAAGTGGTGGGAAGGTTTCTTACCAATATTAGCCTTGGTGGCCCTGTAGGCACCTCCCTGTAGGCACCTCCAGGCAGGCACCAAGCTTGCACCAGCACACGCAGGCACCCACGGCCCTGTCACTGTCTTGTTCTGCCAAAATACATTAAATAAAGCCACAGTTTATGGCACCCTTTGAACACAGTGCCTTTCTGTGTCACGTCTGGTGCTGTGTTGTCCTCCCTTGGCCTGCTCTGCACAGTACGGACACAAACCTATCCACAACACACTTTTACCTTTCAATAACAACCACCAACTTCTTTTATATTATACTAAACTAATAGAAAATTAAATATAAAGAATTATAAGCGTGTAAAAATAAATCTCAGGCCATTATCACTGTAATTGTCAAAGTATGTAGACGTTTACTGATTGAAGCGCCAAATTCAAACTGGTCGTGGCTTACACTGCAATGTCTCGTCCCTTGTGTGGCGTAATGTGCAATAATTGAAAAGCTTGTGTGAATTAAAGGCTTGGCTTAATACTGTTATATCTTACCTTATAATTATTAAATATTTACCATTTGACGTTAAAAAACAACAATACTTCACAGAGATATCGAAGTATAACAGAGGCTTCCATACTGTAGCTAATGATCAACAGAGAATTACCAGCCTTTCTCTGTGTGTCAAGGAGAGCCCACCTGCATGTACTGAATATATGTTTTTAATTAGTCTTTTGTGATTAATCTTTTTAATATATCTGCGCCAATGTAAACTAGTATGTGCTTAGAAGGCTTACCAATGTGTGGGTGTTGGTGGGTTTGGTGCTACTCAAAGGGAACACTTGCTGGAGATGTCTGTGAAGCAGTGATGTACAAATAACTGAGCGTATTTCAATTCACATAAGTATCCCATAAAAATAAAAAACTGACCTCCGTTTTCTCTCACGAACGTAAACATTTAGGCGTATTTCAATTCACATAAGTATCCCATAAAAAAAAAAAAACTGACCTCCTTTTATTGTTGTTGTTATCATCATTATTCTTGCTTTTTTATTTATTTTTCATTCTCTTCCTTGTTTCCTCATCTCTCTCTCTCTCTCTCTCTCTCTCTCTTGAAAGATTCCGCCCTAGAGATATAGAACACACACACACACAGTGATGTAACGCCCTTAGGGAAACGTTCGTGTGCGTGTGCGTGTGTGTGTGTGTGTGTGTGTGTGTGTGTGTGTGTGTGTGTGTGGAAAGATATAATTGCTTAAGTACAGCCTCTCTCTCTCTCTCTCTCTCTCTCTCTCTCTCTCTCTCTCTCTCTCTCTCTCTCTCTCTCTCTACGTATTTTGCCTGTCTGTCCTCGTGTGTGTGTGTGTGTGTGTGTGTGTGTGTGTGTATCTCATTTATTTATTTAAGTTATTTTTCTTCTTCACGCAGATAGTAATTGACGAACACAACACACCACGTGGAGAGAAGCAAGGTGTGGAGTACCCAAGCCTCTCACAGTCCATGCTAGTAGACTCACCCTGCATGTGGAGATCTCCCAAAATGCACGGAGGTTATTCCAGAGCTGCAGGACAGAGTACTTGAGGCCATTGGTGAACAGAAAGCTGAGGTTGAACAAAGGTAGAGTAAAGATTACACTGACATTTGGGACATTGACGTTGTTTGTTACCAGTATTATATTGATTCCTTTTATTTCAGCCAAGAATTGATAGCTGCCCAAGGTGTAAGCAAGATTCACAATGATGAGGTCATTGTGACGTGTGCAATGTGTCCACTGGTCTTGGCCTTCCTGACCAAGGCAGCCACACAAAGGAAATTCCACGTTATTGTTGCCGAACGTGCCCCTAAATATGATGTAAGGTGTTTTATGCGTCTCTTTCACGTCATCGTGTCTGATGTGCACAATACATAACACAGGGACTGCCACATGTAGGGGTGATGGCTTCTTGCAGCTTCCTTTATTTTATTATGTTCTTATGTTCTCAATACATCTTTTACTTGTGCAGGGTCACCCAGTGGCAAAAGCTTTATGTACTGCTGGAATTGAGACAACATTAATTCAAGACTCTGCAGTGTTCCCCATCATGTCACGTGTCAACAAGGTCATCGTTGGCACCGAGACGGTGGTGACCAACGGAGGCATTGAGACCTTTGTTGGTGCAGCCTCTCTTGCCTCACCACCAAAGTTTTATTCTGTTCCAGTAAGTTTTATTTGTTAGTCATTATCCTGATACCTCTTTCAGTGGGGCAGTATTTGAAACATATTTACTGTTGCAAATTGAACAGGGAAGGTATCACAAAAGTACATACCATTTTATTCTCACAGAAATTCTTGATTCCAGTTTTTGATACATTCCTTTTCCACATGTTTATTTCATGTAGGTGGATATACATTCCTCGTGTTGAGTGTTGGATGGTCCTTTCTCAAACCTCAACCTGTTGTCTCATGTGGAGCTAGATACTATCAGATCAGTACCTATATAATATTGAAAATCATGGCATGAATTGTGCATTTTGCTTATTGTCACAAATCTTCATTTTCAGCTGTATGTGTGCACTCCCACATACAAATTTAGCTTGATGGGCTGTGAAGAAATAAGCCACCAAACCACCACTTCTATTATCCCAGAGGGAACAAAGTTTTGGCCGTCTGTAAATACTGCGCTGACTCAGCTAGATTACGTTCCTCCAGAAAATGTCACTGGTTTCATAACTAACAAGTGAGTTTGTGTTGTTCATATGACTGTGTGGTCCTTTCAAGGTGTGATGTTGGGGGTTCATTTCATTTTTTTATTTGCTTTCCTTGTTGGGCCTGGGCTGACCTCAGGAGACATCAGTATTTGTCAGCTTTATGCACAAACTGTTATTTAGCACTGTACTTCATCTCCCAGTAAAACTTCTGATCCTAAATGCATCAAATGAAAGGCCTTTATGTTTTACTTATGAGTGAGATAAACAACTTAGTCAATTTATTATACAGTAAAATCCCTCTCATCCGGCATTCCAGTATCCGGCAGCTTCAAGTATCCGGCACATTTTTCCCCGAGCCTTAAAATCAATAAAAAATCAACGTGTGCTCACAAAATCAATTAAAATTCCCACGCGAGGCATACTCCGTCCCCTTGCCACCACAGCGCACTGCTTCGCGCCACCCGCAGCCCACTGCACTGTGTTTACTCAGTGACTCAGTCCCGCGTGTGCACTGTTTATCGCCCGACGCCTTCATCACGCCTAAAGTTGTAGAAAAAAGGAAGTGTGTTGTGCTTACACTTAAGCAGCTGATCAGATCAGCTGATCATCATTGTTGTGGTAAGATGCGTGAGTGTAGGGTGGTCATCGTGGACATAATTTCACTTCTATTCAAGTGTCCGGCACGTCGGCGGTCCCGTTGATGCCGGACAAGAGGGATTTTACTGTACCCTGTTTATCTTGCACATCTACTCACTTAGCTTTAAATAATGGCTGCTGACCATTTAAATCTCTTTTATTTCAGTCGAGGTACTGCACCATCCTACGTGTACCGGCAGCTTAGCGAACTGTACCGTCCCACTTCTTGTGATCTCTAAGGTAACAGCTTTAATCCTTGCAAATAAGGAATAAGAGAAAAGAGACACACCTGCCATTTGTACTGTTATGCTGTAGTGTTCTGTCATTTTTTTCCTCTTTTATCCTAGAACCATTTTTGGTCATTCATGTTTATAAAAATTATTATACAAAAATGTTGAGCTTAATATGTTTGGTGTAGTTTTTTGTAACATGTGTTATTGTTAATGTGTGTGGTTCCCCTCAGGAAGAATGTTGCAGTATTAGCAGTAATGTTACAGCCAATGGAAGTGTCTGTATTGTGCTTTGGTGGGAGGTTAATTTGATGTATTTTTAGAGTTGTGCAGGATATAGCAAGCCCTCAAAATAAAGAAAATAACTATAGAAAACACTCCTTGTATTGAAAACACCACTGCAGAGAAATCTCTAATGAAACAGGAAACCCTACATTCAGTACTGTGTGGTTGTTGCACTAACACTGAGCTAAATGCCTTTTGGATGGTTGTACACTAAAAATAATGTAAAAATGCCTATAAACAACTGTCCCTGCATTAAAAACCTTTCATCATAAAATTACACACAAGATACTCAACCAGTGCATGAATGTTCAAGCGGTACCATTTGCTCCCTTCTGCACAGCTTGCAGCAACACTTCTGGCGCTGCATAGTGAACAGTGAAGCACGGTGTCTTCGTGCTGCCATCCTTTTCCTTGTCAGGCATCAAATGTGCAAACCCAAAATCCACAATCTTAATAACTGAATCTTCAGAAGAATCCTTGAACAAGAGATTCCGTGAAAAGATGTTTAGATTAGAATGGCCTCGGAGAAGGATAATATCTGAATGGAATAAATTCATACTTTTTATTATAAAGGCCATACAAATGATGGAGATCAATAATATTCCATGCAATAAATTCTTTAAAATAAGCAGATGGAAAATCAATGCAAAAAAACTTCCTTTTTTTACCTTTCCTTTCTTTTCTTTTCTGTCTATCCTCAACACCAACCCTTTTCACCCCTGTCTGGCTTTAGGTCTCCGTGAACACTGATGCTTTTCCTGTGCACGTAGTGAACTGCTGACACCAGGTTCCTCACGACGACCGAAGCCCGAGGCGAGCCTCTGTGAACCTCTCGTGTTTCCTGATCCTCTGAGGCAGCCAGCTCTCCACCTCCAAGGAGCTGCATCACAATGTAGGTGTGTGCCTGTGAAACCAACATGAATTAGATACAGGCATACAATGATTAAATGCAAGGAAAAGAAAATAATATGATCTTAAACTAATTGTTACTTAAATCATTTTGTGTCAAAATGATTTAATATCAATGACATATCCAAAAGAAAGAGTGAGTGAAGTTGAAAGTAGTGATAGGTGAGGAAAGCTACTTGGATGGTAGTACTTGGATGGGGTAGAGAAGTGTGTGTTAAAGACATCATGCAGTTGAACAAGCAACAAGGAAAGGTCTAGATAAGGAGGATGGAGGTTCTTCTGGTGTGGCCACCTCCTCAGGGGATGCTCCCACAGAGAGTGAGGCAACACAGAGATAGGTAGATGGAGAGAATGTCAATGACTGTTAAAAGATAGTAGAGGAAGAAGAGTGGTCTGATGAAATTAGTGTATTCAAGCAGGAATCACTCTAGTGCAAGTGTTTATCCATAACTGAGAGTGGTAGGTATTACATAGTGCTCAGTAAACAAACTCCACAAAACAAAGGCATATATGGAAGACATTTTCAACTTTCATTATTCAGCTTCCAATGTTGAGAATCATGAATAGATGCTTACCTCATCATGGAAAACTTCATGGAGGTTGTTGACAATGTTGGAATGTCCTTGGCAAGCCCAGAGTAAATTGATTTCTTGTTGGCAGTCTAGTCTTCTTGACACTATCTCCACAGGAAAGTGTTGTTGCCCGCTGGACTTTTGTACACATTCCCGACAGACACTGAAGCTGCCGTCTCCGAGTATATTATCTCGGAGATTCAGTTCGTATTTTTGGAAAAATGGTGAGTCCTGAAAAAAATACATGTCTATGAGTTATTTCATACATTTTTTTTCATCACAAGTACTTTAATAATTAAATGAGAAAGTATGCATACAACTAGACACAAATATAATTCACACATAACTAAAACTAATAAGATGAGGAAGCTGGGAAACTCCTAAACTATATATCTATTCTTACAATGGGTCTATCCCTCACAGGGGAAGACATCAGCCATGCATACTTATATTATTACTACTGCTACTACTATGACAATTTACCTTTACTGTCAAAATCACGCTGAGACAATTCACCAAAAATTCAAGTATGTTTTAATGCTTTCATTGATACAAAACAATTTGCAGCACCAGAAGTAATGCATGAAATCTTTATAATCATCTACTTGAAAGAAGGGGATTAAAAAGAATGGATTTTGCAATTTGTACCCAGTTTAAAGATTAGAGATGGCTGTGGAACAAGTAAAAATGTCTTAGAGTGATTAATGGTTAAGGAAAGATGTAGCAAACAGCAGTCAAAGAGTTAATAGTGAAGAATCAAAATTAGCAAGTAAATCAGCAACAGCAGAATAGAAACTGAGTACTAACCTTAAAGCTACAAGCCAATAATAGGTTGGTTGTGGAAGGTCTTCTGTCTGGTGACATCTTGAAAAGGCTGCTGCTGTCGCTGATGACATTGTCAGTGAAGAGAATTGATGGAGCAACGTAGGAGTAGCCCTGAAATAATAATGTAACAATACTATCTTTGGAAGAGTACACACACTCATATAAATACATACATACATTCATACATATACATATACAATTAAGTCTTATTTGGGTACTTACATTGAACATTTTCTCAACATCTGGAGGAACGATTGCTGGAGAATCCTGTGGTATCATTGCAGTGAACTCTTCAGAAAAATTACTAACATCTAACTCAGTACTGATTCTTGGTACAAAGGGAGCAGGTACTTTCTTTTGAGCAAGGCATCCCAATTCAATTTCTGTCAGGAAAAAAAGGAATTACCACTTATTACAACCAAACCACATCAATTTTTTTTCTTTCTAAATGTATCTAAAAGTTGCATCAATATAAACCACTTGGTCATTAGGTCACAACCACTACTAAAGACACAACATGACTTTAAGGTAATCTTTAAAAGGAAAATATGAAAGGATGGTATTTCTACCTCCATTCCTGTTTCTCATTTACAGACTGGTAAGCAAAAGATGAAGGTAAGTGAATAAAAGAACAGGTATAGAGAGAGGATGACCAGCTTAGTTCAGATCACCCATGTTGCAGCTAAATTTGTACTATATGAGTGAGCAGCCTCAATACAAACCTTAAAAAATACATGGTCCTAAATCTCTAGCGCATCCCGTGGCCCTCTCCCTAACCACTGGCGAGGGTCTTTCACGAGGAGTCTTGAAATTAAGTCTCTGACCTCTGGCGATAGATTACTGGGCAACGGTGGCTGTGTTTTCAGGATTCGTCTGTTGTGAAAATAGAAAACATTCCATTAGAACTTGCAATCTAGTTAAATAAAACAAAATAAGTAAAAAATAATAATATTCACATAGAGCATATCTAGCCTGATATTTAATGAACTACCACATCCCATACCTTTATCTTTCAACCAAAAGAAAGCTTAGTGCAGACTCTTACCTTGAAATCTCCTGCTGGTTACTCTTTTCACCTTGAAAAATGCCCTTGAAAACCCCAATAACTTTTTAATTAAACATTGACAGTCAGGCAAGCGGGCGTGGCCGTGTTTGGGAATACAGCCATACTGATACTGCACATTTGATCAGTTATGGTAATATAATTTGTTCTTAAACACTAATGGAATGTTTACTTAATATACAGGTAACAGGATTTGCTTGTTTGTTTACTAAAGATTAATGCACTTTTTTTTTTTTCTCTCTCTCTCTGTCTCTCTCTAATCATGGTAATAAACACTATCTTTCTTTCTAATTAAATGTATTCTATCCTTACTAATTATCAAAAATACCTTTCCTATATTTCTTTTTCTTTATAATTACACATATTCTCTCCTTTTAATTACAAAAAAAACTTCAAAATTAAATCTTTTTCTTTATTTTCTGCTAAAAAAAAAAACCAGAAGTTTCTATTTTTACATCACCTCTCTATCAATAAATGCTTTTCCTCTTATCAAAACAACATCAACGTGTTTCTTTAAGTCTCTCTCTCTCTCTCTCTCTCTCTCTCTCTCTCTCTCTCTCTCTCTCTCTCATGGTAATAAACAGTCTTTTTTTCTTTCTAAGTGTTTTATTACATAACAAATGTCACTCAGGAAATCACAGTAGCAAATCTTGTCCTATCTCTTTCAATGCTTTCGATATTTTCTTAATTTCTCCTCATTTTTTAAGTCCAATATGCATTAGTAACGAAAATAAGACCAGTGCCTGTGGGTTGAGGGGAGGTTAGGGGAGGTTAGGCTGGTTAGGTTAGGTTAGGGCACACCGACAACACACCACAATATAAATAAGAAATAAAATAATACATAAGAAAATAAAAAGCTAAAAAAAAGTAAACAAACAATATATTTAACACCACCACAACACCTTTAAACACCCTCAAAATACCCCAAAACACAGCAAAACATCCCAAAACACAAAAAAACACACCAAAACACCCTCAAAATATCCCAAAACACACCAAAGCATCCCAAACCACTCCAAAAACACACCAAAACACCCTTAAAATACCCAAAAACACCCAAAAACACCCCAAAACACACAAAAACATTTCAAAACACTCCAAAAACACACCAAAACACCCTCAAAATATCCCAAACACCCCAAAACACTCCAAAAACATACTAAAACACCCTCAAAATATCCCAAAACACCACAAAACACCATCTAGGGGCGATGTCTTGGCATTTTTTTTTTTTATAAAAAATTATGAATTCACATACTGTATTGTACTTCTAGGCTTTCCTCGCCACCTGTCAACATAACAACTTTGTCAGTATCAAGTTCTGTAAATACTTGCAGATTGTCATCAAAAAGAAAAAAAGAAAAAAAAATCACACTAGAGACAGGACAGTAGAAGGAACTAACATTGTGTGTCAGTGGTCTCCTGGAGAGAGACACTACTGATTTTTGATGATGAGTGAGATAATGTGGTGATATCATCATATTCCAAGGCGGCTGGCTTCATTGTATGGTTATCAGGGATGTCCATCGACAATGAAGATCTTGAAAATTTCGAGGCAATAAATGAAGATAACAGTGTCCTTTTGAAACTGTCGAATTGAGCCAGGCAAGTCTTCTGCTCACCCGTACAGCAACAGCAGCACTGGCGAATGACATTCCTAATCCGATTCGCAAACTTGAAGATCAGTGGAAACTTCTTCTTCAAGTGTTTACGTTTACTCCTATTGGCAATAAAGATCACAAATATGAAGAAGCCTTGCAATGTGTTCAGCGTGTCTGTTGTAGCCCTGTAGGTGTAAAATACATTCCATTAATATGGACGTCACGGAGAAATACAGCATTATTTACTGACGATCATACAAGTACGCTAGAGTATAAAAAAAAAAAGTTGACTACAATAATGTAAAAAAATTGATGTAATACAACCATCTATCTATCTAGCAGTCTATCTTTACACAATACCCATTCTCTAAGAACAGTTACTCTCCCGAGGGAACAAACACGACCGGTCGCCATTCAATGCTGTCCCAGCATTCTTTTTTCATTCTTTCCTCTCATGTTTCAGCACTCCGTCTTCTTATTTCACTGGAGCTTTTCCTTTTGTACTGACGCTCTCTTAGCTATCTCAACTTCTGCGATTATTTCTATACAACATACTACTCTGCATATAATTTCATCTCTATTTGAAGTTGACACAGAGATACAAGTGCACAACAAAGGCCAGTTGCACTCACCACATTTCAGGAAGTGGAATGAGCCAAGACAGAAGTTCTGACACCCAGCACAAAGACATCAGCACCAGCAGAGAGAACTGTTGCTTAAAACTGAAACAAAACACATTCTGAAATAGGGAGCAGAATTTTTCATGTTACCTTATTCTCACCCCCTCTCTGCAGGCGTCCAAATGATCTCAGAATAATAGCAGGTGGTAGTTGATGTTACAGGGATTTTTGAGAATGCTTTGCATGATTCTAGTTGTGGTTTAACCCAGATTCTGTGTCATCAATAAAGAAAACACGCATAAGAACTCGACTGCTCATCTATGTGACCTTTGAAAGCAGACCTGATGAGGATCCAAAGCGTCTCAAATCACTTACTCCGAGACGTAGTCACGTTTGCGATGGATCTTTTCCGTCAGCGCCCTCTTCTCACCAGTGCTCCCTGGGATGGTCTTAAGCACGGAGCAATTTTTTTCAAATTTCCTATAGGTCCAGTAAGTATGGACAATAAAAACAATGTTGAGAGCAAATAGGAATCCAATGGGTCCATAGAAATATAGGAGGAGTGACGATGCACCTGAAAGTAAAACAGAAGACAAATGTAATGCTTAGAGAGATTTTACGCTTTCATACAAGTCTGGTCCATGTTAAAGTTTCACGCCATCTGGCACCTTACCTTCGAAGAAACACTTTCCCTGTACAAGACGAGGCTTCACCACGCCAGGCATGTCGTCCGGGGCGAATAATTGCATGCACACCGTCAGGATCCTGCAAGATGCTACTGATAAATTCGGAGCTTCATAAACGCTAATGATTATAAGACAGATGATCCATTTGCTTCATCCGGCAGCTAGTGAAAAGCTGACACCCGATATTGTAGTGAATGCCTGTGTAGCATCTGAATCAATTCCCAAGATCTATCCCAAGGCTACAAATAAAACGGAAAAGAAAAATAAGTGATTTAGCTTAGGAAATCAAGCTGTTGACACTACTCGCTTGTAACATTACTGCCAGTGATATCCTTACCCGATGGCAACTGGCGTCCCGAAGGCGTAGAGCATGTATAGCCAAATGGGGACGACTGAGGCAGGACGGAACTTGTTGAGGCTCCTGGAAGATGTGAGCTGGAGATTACTTCTAAGCGTCACCTGGACTTCGAAAAGGATCACGCACTCCTAAGTCTGCAGTGCGAGTCAATAGTTATGAGAGAGAGAGAGAGAGAGAGAGAGAGAGAGAGAGAGAGAGAGAGAGAGAGAGAGAGAGAGAGAGAGAGAGAGTGCTAATAATTCAGGACAAACTCACCATATTTTCCTCCACACCTCAAAACACAGCACGTTGAGCCAGAAAAAAGTGGACAGGAAACCAAACTGAAGCACAATCCCTGCAAGGAAATAACATCGCAAATTGAAGAAACACGTAAAATTGTAAAATTATACACTACTAAATAGTCACCAATCCGTCACCGATCATATGCATCACACCACGCCCACTGTGCTGTACACCACAAACAGCGGATGCAAAAAACGTGCATCACTGACTTACCCATAATAAAACATGTAGACTTCTTCCAAGTCGTGCTGAAAATTCCTTGCGCGAACATGGAAGCGTAGGCCACCATGAGTGAAACGATGTGGAACAACTGGTACCACCCGCCACCATTCAGCAGCTCGGGAACCACGCAATAGCAGCCCATCGTCAGAAGCAGGAAGAAAAGGGAGATAATCTGACATATCGGGAACAAAATTTTTCGTATCTTCGGCCACAGCTTCGTTGGTTCCTTGATACACACTAATATTTTGTCTTCAACTTTCTCCCGACCATCACTAAACTTATCCAAACAATATTCCCTCGCTGACAAAAGGTTGCCAGATAAGTTAAAATTACCTCTGCTGTCAATAATGAGCTTCGTGTTCGCGTCCAGCACTGAACGGAATGGGCATGTTGGCAAGCCGTACACTACCCTATAATCGTGGGGCTGGGAGGTGAATTCAGGCTTGAAGTCCTTGAAGTTAGAGGAAACGCAGCGAAACAACATTTGGCTCATCTCCTCGCCATCTGGGCAGCATTTCCGCACACATGTATGTTCGTCACACACTTTGCGGTGCACCTCTGGGTAGGAATAGCATATATTGGCGGAATAAACCTCTGATCCGTTAGAGTTCACGTAGCCATCAACGCAGAGGTTAGGAGGGTGAGTAAAATATTCCTTAACATGACGATCAGCTGGGTTCCAAGCGTGCAGAACTCCGCTTGGAACAGCTAATAAAAAGGATTCTTTCGGAACTAATGGTATTGATAGCAGAGGATCTGTGGTGCAATTTAGGGGATGGTGGTGATTCTTAATAACTGGCCAATGAATGGCTTTTTCCAAGAACTTTACGGACATGGGAGGGGCAAGGAGTTTGGGGGTCGCGGCTTCCTGGCACATCCCATCCTTCAGTGCCTGGCCGTGGGGGCAGCATCTGGGTACCGAAGGCGGAGGAATACAGATCTTTATATTCCACGTCGGGTGTCCGTGGTCGTCGTCGCGCAGATCGGCACAGAAATCATTGACACGAAGACCAGTCTGGTCACCGGCATCAACGAGGACAACGTCGCCGCGTTTCCGATAATAAAACTTCCCTTCACTGTAATTCATGAAACGATGATCCTTCTTCTCACAGGTTACGTCGTGCACCGCCACGTGCAGTTCAGCCACGGCGATCTGGCAGATGGAAATATTATGCACTCATTATTAACTTTGAAGAGCGTGAACTTCTAAAAAGTTATGCATACTTAAGTAATACTTCCGTATAAGATATAACAAAATGTCTTTACAGTAAGTGAAGATCAAGGCAGTGCAGACTGACGAGGAAATTCATAATACATATCAGCCCGAAATATGATGAAATTCTCGTTTACTTACCTTAACATCCTCAAAATCACGATCTTTACTGTTAATGTAGGCGTCAGAAAGGAAGCGTCGGCAGCCATCAGGAGTCATTTCTGGACAAGAGCATACTACCAACTGGTCCACGCGTGTCGGCACCCTGCCGCTCTCCAGCAGCGGCTGCAACACGGTGGTTCTACCGCGCTGTTCGCCGCCACTCTCCGGAGGTGTGCTGATGTGTTCTTGGGATGTGGTGCGACCTTCTTGAGTGGTGACGATGGTGTCTTGAGGGCCGACTGTGGTGAAGAGTTGATCAGGGTTGACAGAAGCTACGCCTTGGGAGGCAAGCGCGGCATCCCTCATCAAAGTTGTCGTGTTGCCCTCCTCCAGCATCTCCGGTGTGGCGTGTCCTTCGCCCACACACAAGCATGTGTGGGACAACACGACCAAGGCTATCACCACAGCACCGCACTGTGGCATGCTGACATTCGTACACCTGCGCTGCGGTGGCTGCATTGAGAGCAGGGGGTCAGGATCTAATGGACCACAGTATTTTTATTTTACTTACTCTATTTTACTTTTATTCATGTTACTGAGGAAGCGGCAGTTTTGTGCTAACACACACGATCATCAATTTCTTATCAGTTATTTTCTAACAGGTTTACAAGGCACCAAGTATACGATTGTGTGCACAAGACGGTTGATGACGTGCTTTATAAAGGCCAAGCACAAGAAGGAGTGCACCACTTTGAGCAGATTCATAGAAAACCGCAGTGCTGGAGCACACAACCTTCCCCCTCACCAGTAAGTGAAAGACTGAAAACTTGCTTGCATTTGTTATACGCCACTGAGTCCAGCAAGGGACCATTCCGGGCATTTGTCTCCCGCGTGAGGTAGTCAAGGCTCCGCCCACCTGTACCTTCCTTGCCTTGCCTGTCCTACCCATGCCGCATAACAGGTAAATGAACGACACGAGTAAAACATTACAAATAACCTGGAAGGATCATTGTTGTATTTATGGCCAACAGATTTCTACTTGACAAATGTTTGGCAACTGGTACCAAGGTCTCTCAAACGGGTTTCCCAGCACGCATTTAGAGGAACATCGTGACCTCATCCGTTTCCAACAGCCTTTTTTGACCTTACCCCGGTCTCTCAGTCAAGACAGAGCCGCTCACGTGTATAAATGTCCTCAAGGCTTGACCTACATTATGCCAAGTTCTTGTTCAGTGCTTTGGTATTACAGTGATATAAAGGAGACTGTAAGCACTGCAATTAAATGTTTTAGATTTCCAAAAGACGATAACATTAGAAAACACTGGATTCGTGCCTGCAACTGAGTTTATTTCAACACGAAAAATGCAGTGGTGTGCTCCAGGCATTTCACGCCAAGTGATTATACAAGAGACTTTATGCACCAGTTATTATTATTGGAGAGAGAGAGAGAGAGAGAGAGAGAGAGAGAGAGAGAGAGAGAGAGAGAGAGAGAGAGAGAGAGTGTGTGTGTGTGTGTGTGTGTGTGTAGGTGTGGCGATAAAGAAGTAGGCTTCTGAATCTCCAGGGAATTCCGTTCCCCTCTCACTCTCTCACTCACTATAGCCTGCCTCCACCTCCACTCACTTCTATAAAATATTTGATGCTTAAAGAGAGAGAGAGAGAGAGAGAGAGAGAGAGAGAGAGAGAGAGAGAGAGAGAGAGAGAGAGAGAGAGAGAGAGAGCAAAAGAAATGTCTTGTATCTGGTGATGACGAAATTTAAATAAATTTATAAACCTATATTATCATGATAATAATATCAATAAATTTAAATAATGTAGGTTATCTTGAATATATCCATGAATAACAGGGATACCTTGGCTGGTACAGAGACTGGGAGGGAGGCTGCGTGTCTCCATCACAGACCATCACCTCCTCCACCTACTACTACTTTTGCTTAAGAAAGAGAAAAAGAAGAAAAACAATAGCCCACTAAAGAACATCAAATTAAGTAAAAAAAAAAAAAAAAGAGCAAAACTTATATTCATGGCTTAAGAATAAAATAAAGAAAGAAGGGAGAAAACCGAACGATCTCTCCTTTATAGCCTCATTTGCCTTTTTTTTTTTTTTCTTCTCTTCATTTCTCCAACAGCTCTACTCTCTTATGAAGGTGACGGGTGATGGTTACGGGGTCACTCAGCTACAACAATAAACATTACCTACGGATCGAAGTCTTCAAGTCGTTGCAATCATGACGTACAAAAATACATACGCAACTGGCGATGTCTTGTAAACGTGGCACGGGAACACGGAAACACCATAAAGAATTTTTTACTATGAGGCTGAAAAAAAAAAAAAACGGGAAACATGATTATAAAACGTAAAATAAAGGAGGGGAATGAGGAAGAGGTGGAAAGTGGAGAAAAGGATGATGGACAAAGAGAGGAAGAGCACGGGAGGAGACACTGTGATAAGGATCCACCAGGAAACCCCTTGTCCTGCATGCTGCGTCACTCGACAACAATGAATTTATAATAAGCTCTGACGATCAAGGTAAGATGGATATATAGTACACAGAAATACATTGCAGGAAGAGGAAGAGAAAAGGAAAATAAATGCGGTTTCCACTTAGGAACTGTTATGTTATCATTGTTTCTGTATGCTCGTTTTTAATGAAGTAATACATGAATAAAATTAATCCTCCTTCTTTGTTACTGTCCTCCACTTCGTTTTTTTTTTTTTTTTGTCTTCTTTTTGGTGTTATCTTGTTCTATTTTTCCTTATCGTCCTCCTCCTCCTCTTCATCCTCGTCATACAAAACACATCAGTGATTGCTATACGTACAATACATGTGACATACGCAATGTTTAAACAAAACGTCAGTTCACCTGTTCATAAAGCAAGATATGAATGATGTTGAATGATAAAGCGTGGCGGGAAGGAACGAAGGAGGTAGGCAGCCAACAGTCAGGATCAGAATGCTTGTTGTATGGTTACGGGACTTGACTAGAAATAATAGGAAATATTTAAGAAACCTTTGGGTGTAATCTCATCCGCCGGACACCCCCGCGCAAGTAATTATTATTTCCGGTGATAATCTTCCTAATGTTCGTCTTCTCTCTGATATCACGTGTCCACGGCCGGGGAAGCCTATGTAGGTTACACGACAGGACACTATTCCGTGCTTCTTTGTCTCGATTTCATCCTTTACAAATGAAAAGTGAGGCGTGAGTTGAGTTGATCTCTCTCTCTCTCTCTCTCTCTCTCTCTCTCTCTCTCTCTCTCTCTGTGTGTGTGTGTGTGTGTGTGTGTGTGTAAATTGTAATCACCTTCAACGGCGTCACTATTATCAGCAACAACAACAAAAGCAGGAACAATAAAAAAAAATAATCAACAGCAACAACTGCAACAGCAACAATAACAACAACCAATTATTACAACTACTAATACTAGACTTAGACGAGTACTTTTTTTTATTACGAACTTAACTCTAGAAAGAAGACTGCAAAAGGCTGGTTGGCCTACAGTGAACAGTTTTCTGTTACGTTCCCCCACCATTGCCAACCTCCCTATTACCACTTGTTTTCCCTATCCATATAATCATCTAACACTCTCTTGAAAGTATTTACCGTGTTGGTGTTGATCACATGACTGCTAAGCCTATTCCACTCGTTCATCACTCTATTTGTGAACTAGTTCCTACCAATCTCTTTCCTCAACCTAAATTTATGTAGCTTATATATGTACTCACCGTGGCACGCCCTTGCCGCCTCTCACCTACTATCGTCATCTCCGGCAGTACCCCGTCTTCGTCGCCGCCCCTGGCTACCTCTTTGCCGACGCCGTCCTTAATCTACCCTGACGATGGCCCCACTGGTCTTTCTGGATATTACAGGTCTTTTGTTTCTCATTATACTTGGATCTATTATCTACTTTACATGCGTTACCTCGAATTCTGTCCCGATTGTTTACTGTGAGAATATCACTTATTTATATCACCTTTGCTGATTATTTTTACCCATTTAAATACTTATGTCATGTCCCCACGCACCTTCTTCTCTCCAGTAAATGCAGGTTGAGTCGTTTTAGCCTATTGATTTCGTTAATTCCTTACTGACAAAACAGAGAGAGAGAGAGAGAGAGAGAGAGAGAGAGAGAGAGAGAGAGAGAGAGAGAGAGAGAGAGAGAGAGAGAGAATGACACACACATACACACACACACACACACACACACCATTCCACTAAAATAAAGAGACAAAAATCATTATACCCAGTTGGTAATCCTGAAGAAGAAGAAGAAGAAAAACATCTACTTAATAATTAACACTTCAGTCAGGCAAGGAAACAATCACCACTCGCCACTTGAAGGAGCATTGGGAGGCCACTCAAGGCCGCTAGTTGGCGACACAACATTTGTTACCCCACAACACGAATCACGAGTCAGTCTCCACAAAAATAAATAAATAAATAAATAAATAAGTAAAAAGTAGGAAAACTTCGGACGACTGGAGACGAGGGAGGTGGTTACTGAAGGGAACTGGTTTGACTTCTTCCTTGCCTCCTCCCTTCCTACCCCCTACCGTCCCCGACACACACACACACACACACACACCACGTCATACCCATGGGTTCTTGCGTCTGTTTTGCTCGACTCTCCAAACTTGCTTTCTCATAGTGCATTGCTTAACGGCAAGGAGTTGCGAGCTGGACAGGATGCGAATTTTTTTGGATGGAAGGAATGTGGACCATCTCTCTCTCTCTCTCTCTCTCTCTCTCTCTCTCTCTCTCTCTCTCTCTCTCTCTCTCTCTCTCTCTCTCTCTCTCTCTTGCCTAAAGGTAAAAAAAAAAACAAAACCTTTGTCCAAGAAACACAAACTAAGGTAGGTATGTATGGGCACACGTATTTTCTCCGTCACTAAGAATGTTTTATCCACATGAGTTGAAGATGTTTGCTATCCAACCTTGCAACATTCTAAAAAAAAAAAAAAAGACGCCGTACGTATTTTCCGCATGAGTCGTGTTCCTCTTATCCTTCCTCGTGGGTGTGTGTGTGTGTGTGTGCGTGTGTGTGTGTGTGTGTGGTGGTCTGCTGGTCGACCGTAGGTGAATGTGTGTGTGTGTGTGTGTGTGTGTGTGTGTGTGTGTGTGTGTGGTGGTCTGCTGGTCGACTGTAGGTGAATGTGTGTGTGTGTGTGTGTGTGTGTGTGTGTGGTGGTCTGCTGGTCGACCGTAGGTGAATGTGTGTGTGTGTGTGTGTGTGTGTGTGTGTGTGTGTGTGTGTGGTGGTCTGCTGGTCGACCGTAGGTAAATATGTGTGTGTGTGTGTGTGTGTGTGTGTGTGTATGTATGTGTGTGTGGTGGTCTGCTGGTCGACCGTAGGTGAATGTGTGTGTGTGTGTGTGTGTGTGTGTGTGTGTGTGTGTAAGAAATGAGTATATGTCTTCAATCGGTAATCATTATCTTGTCCAGAAGCTGCTTCCTACACGTTTACCAGGCCCTATGTCTCTATCAGTGTCCTCAGTCACCTCTTATGCTCTCCTCAGTTGTCTACTCATCACAAGCAGCAAGTCCTTTCCTGCCTGCGTTACGGAAATGTTTTGTTACCAAGAGAGAGAGAGAGAGAGAGAGAGAGAGAGAGAGAGAGAGAGAGAGAGAGATTATCGCGGGCTCGAGAAACGTGGCAGTGTTCAAAAGGAAAATTCCCGCGTGACCCCACCCTAGCCGCCAGTTTAGAGATATCGAACCGTAGCTACCTATGACCTACCAACCCCCATCTCCTCTCGGTCACCTCGTCCTCTCATTGAAATGTGTGACTCGCTGGTGAGAGGGCTGAGGGCATCACGGGCACATGGTAGTCGAGTGAGTGTAGGTGGAATTTTTTTTAGTACACTAACACATTGTGGCAGGTAATTCCACACTGCAGCCACCTTCAGATACATTATGAATTCATAACACAAAGTAAAGAGGAACTTCCTAGACTATTTCGTCACTCTCAAGGTATCTATTTCCGTATTTCACGTTACACTCGTGCAAAGTAACAGAGCTGCATCAAGGAGCAGGGTTAAGGATTCGGCCAAGTCAATATTGTACTCACAAATTCCATCTTGCTCGTTGCACGACGCTCTCACAAATTCTATTAGCAGACAATGAAGGCTCCACGCGACACCTCGAGGCGAACCCTTCCCCGTGACCCATCACGGCACCATCCTGTGTGTGTGTGTGTGTGTGTGGAACATTAATGAACACAAAGCTATAAAAATCTAATACAGAGAATATGCTTTTAAAATGACATAATATTTAATTGTATTAATTAAGATGGATTCATGTGTAAGTTTGCCTGGTTATGTGAAGCTCATGATTGCGAAAACAGACTCAGCACATCGCGAAGGAACACGTGGTGAAAAAAAAAAAGTTATCCTATATCTGATATAAGCTAACAACACAAAATCAGGTGCGGCAACAGCTGAAATGAGCACCAGACACAATGTTCAGATTCTGCTTTGAAATGAAAATCAAATAACGAAATTGAATGTAAGTATATAGTTTCGTTATTTTTTTTCAATTCTTACTGACGTATGTGCCTCACCTCCCAGGCAAGGACTGCCTGAAGAGCTTCCACACTTCCTGCCGCGCCCCACAGCACACAACACACCGCGCCGTTCCGGAAATTGAGAACTGCGAGGACAAGACGTGGTGTGGCATCACACGACCCCCAAAGCAAGTGACGCCCGCCAAGGCCCGGGGGTGCAATGAAAGCCCCGAAGCCTCATGAAGTGCGAGTATACTTGTGCACCAATCACAGAGGAGCGGCGTGGTCATAATACTAGTCTTCAAATTAGACTTCCACCTGATAAGACGCTGTTCAGTTTCCCACTATATACCTATAAGCCTTCCTATTCCTAGATTTTTTCTTGGATGATTCGTGGTCCAGGCTCGCTCTCCCGGCTGTCCGTGCCACACGCGGAACGACGCGGACGTGACGCTATCATATTACACCACCGCAGACAATCATATTATTACAAACCAGAAAAAGTCTTCTGAAAATCAACGATCACCAAGTCACGCTACCCAGACATCTGATTAGAGACTAAGGGAGTTAAAAGTTCAGCTGCGCGGCGTGGGTGCGGCTGTAGCCTGGAGGCTGCTGTAATGAAAGGGGCACTGCTGCCAGCCTCCCTCCAACTCCTGCCCAGCAAGCGTCGGTTCACACTGCCCTCCCCCGCCTGCTGCAGCACTCATACCCCACATCCTCACGTCCCGCCCCTGCCTCGTAAGGGTGGGCGACGCCTTGATCTATATATCTAAATATACATACAATCGCGCGACGCTGCACCTCCACCCTCATCCTGCTGTACCGTGTCCATATCGTCCCCCAGGCAAGCTTTCTTCCTGGTCGTGGAGGGCCACCTTTCCCAACCACTCACCGCTATCGGCTACTACATCAGGATGGCGGTGGCCAAGTGCCTTTACTCCACAGTGTCAAGGGGTGTCTTCACACGCAGTCCAAGGGACCTGAGCGCTTTGCCGCTGGTGGCGGCGGCGTGGCGCGCCCTGTGTTTGATGGTGGTGGTGGTGTTGCTGCCCGTGCCTTTGGCTGCCCTGCTTCCCAGAGGTGAGCTCACCGTGGCCTCTGTCATACTGCTGACAGGTAGTCTGCCTCACGCACAGTGATCGGTAATACTGAGTACTGTAACCCTCTCTGAAGGATCTATTCATTGACTGCTAGTGCAGCCAAACCTTTACAGCGTAGGGGGAGTTGGGTCGTTACAGTGTTTACGAACTGAGTCAGTGTGGTAATCATTGAACAACCAAGTGACTGCCATTATCTGTCCGAATGGGCATATATATATATATATATATATATATATATATATATATATATATATATATATATATATATATATATATATATATATATATATATATATTGTACGTAGATGAGTTGACGTCGCACAGCGTGAGCGAGGCTGTGAAGGACGTGGTGGTGAGGGCCGCGGGGCACGCAGGTCCCGCTGGCCTAACCGTCATCATGATGACAGACGCCGCCGCGCCGGGGTTCCTCCTGGATGTCGAAACACAGCTCCCTCGCCAGGTATTGACGCCCGCGTGACAACATCTCCATGGTATTTACATCGTCACTTAGTAGCAGGCAGTGGGCACGCACGCCGTATGCTCCCGCTGCACGTACAGGTTTGGTGTCTAACAATAAATGTCTGTCCTTTACACGTGGCGTGTTCCCTGGCTGTGGCTGGCGGTGGTTCAGGGCGGGGTGTGGTCCACAAGCTGGACCAGTGTGCTACTGCGGCTCCCGGAGGCTGGCGACGCCCTCAACACTACGGAGCCACACTTGTCATCGGTGCTGTTGCAAGCACGGCAGGTAGGTTCTTGCAGCACCTTCGGCGGATAGAGGAGTGGCCTTGAGGAGCACGATGGTCACGATCACACTAATCTTGGTCTCAGGTGAGGCACCATTCACGCGGCGTGATGGTTGTGGTGGTCAGCGCCAGCGACGCCTTCCTGGCACTGTTCGCCAAGTGGGCCCTGGAACGGCGCCTGCTGGTGTGGGCGACGCGGCTCCTCGTGGTGACCACCCTGCCCCTCTCACACCTGCTGCTGGCGGCACGCACACACTGGTCCTTCTCCATGATGAACACCATGCTGATGAACGTGGAGCATACACCATCCTTTCTCAGGTAGTGTGTGTGTGTGTGTGTGTGTGTGTGTGTGTGTTTGTGTGTGTGTGTCGCGCGTGCGTGTGTATTACCCTAACGGTGCGTGTGGCAGCAGGTGCGGAGTGTACACCCACCTGCCATACACGGAGCGTGGTCCTCGTGTGTTGCGCGTGGCCACGTGGACCAGTGCCCGCCGCCTCACGCCCACCCACACCCTACCGCTATTCCCTCAAAAATACTCCAAGTAAGTGTCTCCTGTGTCGTGCGTCCATAGAGAATAGTGCTTCCAAGTATAGAAGCTTTAATAACCTTTGTGAAGAAAGAAGTGGTGGTCCCACATGGTATGGAGAGTGCGCTGGCAGCACCACCACGCAGGAGAGGCTGCCTTTAAAGGCCTTCACTGCACCAAGGCGCTCAAACACCACGAAGAATCTTACTGCATCCTGTGTGTGTGTGTGTGTGTGTGTGTGTGTGTGTGTGTGTGTGTGTGTGAGTGGGTGGATGGGTTTGTGTATTAGGGAGATCAACTGATGATAAAAGTATGGAAAAAGCTAGCTGGAATACAGTTTCCAAAAAAGAAAGAAAGAAAAAAAGAGTAGGAAAACCGAGAAGCTGATTTATTTCCTGAGATGTCTTGATTTGTGTGTGTGTGTGTGTGCGTGTGTGATATGCAGCATTACTTACTTTTCTACCTTTACTTACATACATGGCTTACACAAAATCAGTCTCATCATTTCGCCTTTCTAATCACAATGTAGAGCACAAATTAAGATAATTTATGGCAACACAAACCCTGAGTTTAAGTAATAAGCTTTTACCACCCACACCTCACAGAACAACTTATGCATCCTTCACCCTATCACCACCCACCTTATCTCTAATGTAATGCCGCTGACGCCACTTGCACGTATGTGGGAACGATGTGGTGGTGGGAAAAGGTGTAGAGAGGGAGCCTGCTGACAGGGTAGGGCAGTGGGGCAGGCGCGGGCAGCACACCCGTTCCTCACAGCCCCACGGTGTAATGCTTAGTCATTCGTGAGTGGCAAGGAGTCATGTCGTGGTAGATGTAAGAGGTACTCACTAAGGCATCGCGTATCATACACACTGACATGCTCTTGTCTGTCATCACCACCACTGAATCCACCAGCCTACACACACACACACACACACCATACCATCCTACAGCTTCACAGATCACCGGAAGTCACACTGAAATGAGCGTCACTGGTTCCTTTGTTTTAGTTTCTACGGCAGAGATGTGAACGTGACGGCGCTGCCCTTCCCGCCTTATTGGGACGAGCGGGAGTCACCCAGAGGTCGCTACCACGGCACCGACTACCTCATGATCACAGCCATCGCCCAGGCACTCAACTTTACTGTCCGGGTCCTTCCCTCCGCCAACTGGGGCGACGTGAGTGTCCTTCCCCTGGCGCAAGATGGCTCCAGCCACGCTTCCGAGTATCTGACCTTTTGGCTGATGACTCAATGACACCTTTGTTATGTAAGAGGGATTCTGGCCAAGGGCAAAAGGACAGCGGAAAAAACGGGTCCCACTGAAAATTCCAGTCCCGAAGGAAAATTGTCCAAAATAGAATATACAAAATTACGAGAACTGTCTTGTGTCTTGCTGTGTGAGTTATTTTGTTTGGTTTACTGAGCATGAATGAAAGTAAAGGTGCTAAAAGATTTGCATTATCTCATCACTATTTTTGTTGTCAGTAGTGCCTTTCGAACGTATACTCTAGACTTCCTCCACATCTCTCCATCAAGCTCAAGGAGAAGCCACGGCAGTCAGAGTCAGTATTGTTGATGATATGAAAGACAAATATCGACCGCACTTCACTCTTATGGCTGACACTCCCAGTACTCGGGAACTCGGCCTGATGGTTTCCCCTTCACAAGGAGAGTATCAAGGCACCTCCAGAACAGTACTGGCCGACCCACTGAGAGCTTTTCTATTTGCTCTCTCTCTCTCTCTCTCTCTCTCTCTCTGGGGGGGAGCAGTGGCAGTTTAGTTTACTATTTTTTTCTTTTGTCCCAGTGATCAACCTTCATACATTAAGAACTAATTCTCTCTCTCTCTCTCTCTCTCTCTCTCTCTCTCTGACGACGCGGCGAGGCACACCAGGTGACGGCTCGTGTGGAGGAGCGCGTGTCCTTCGTGGCTACGGTGATCTACGCAGTGTTCCCGCAGCGCCTGGAGCACTACGACTACAGCTACATGTTCGAATACGCCTTCCACGCCTTCTGCATGGCCCGCCCGGCACTCAGGCCGCGCTGGCAGAGCCTCTACTACCCACTGCACCACTACGTCTGGGCCTCCACGCTGGCCCTCCTGCTCCTCATGCCTCTGCCCTTCCTCCTGGTGTGTACACACCACGCTACACACCGGCGCGTCATTATGATGTTACATCCACGTGTGTGTGTGTGTGTGTGTGTGTGTGTGTGTGTGTGTGTGTGTGTGTGTGTGTGTGTGCGAGTGTGTGTGCGTGTCACACACACACACACACACACACACACACTCATATATATATATATATATATATATATATATATATATATATATATATATATATATATATATATATATATATATATATATATATATATATATATATATATATATATATATATATATATATATATATATATATATATATATATATATATATATATATATATATATATATATATATATATATATATATATACACACACACACACACACCGTCACTCAGGTGGTGAGAGCAAAGGCAAACACAGGCCAGCAGGGGGCCACGACCCCGACCACCGGGCAGTTGGTCCTGGACGTGATTGGTTCGCTCCTCGGGCAAGACTTGGGTGGCAAGTTCAGCCCTGGAGTGTCGGGACGCATGCTGGCAGGCGCCTGGCTGCTCTTCGCCTTCATCTTGGGCACCGCCTACCGCGGCAACCTCACCGCCTCCCTCACTGCGCCTAAGTCCCCGCCGCGTGTGGAGACCCTCGAGCAGCTTGTCGCGTCCCAGGCCGTGTGAGTGTGTGTGTGTGTGTGTGTGTGTGTGTGTGTGTGTGTGTGTGTGTGTGTGTGTGTGTGTGTGAAATATAGTGAGTTAAAGCCAAGCTCGTGGTCTCCTTTCCTTTTACGTTTGTGGAACCATTTCTTAACTCTCTGGACCTTCTCTGCTCGTACACATGTCTTGTGTTGTCTCATCCGTAATCTCAGCTTGCTTTTTTGTACCGTGGCGAGTATGAGATTCTAAGGAAGTGTTCTCACTCCTCTGTCCTCAATTCTCCCACTCAGTATCACGAAAATTCAAACATGACGTTGCTGTTGTCGTCAGCGGGTCCTGAGTAACCGTGAGTGTGGTGTGTCCCTGCAGAGTGACCATGCCGCCTTACGGAGCTCAGTTCAGGGACTTCTTCAAGCAATCGGAATCGTCGGACTTTAAGACGCTGGGGGAGCGAGTCAAGATCGTGTCCACCACGGGGGACGGCCTGCAGCAGGCCATCATCATTAAGTAAGGCACCGTTATGGCGTTTTTTCCAAGTAGAGTTAGTAATGTCTTTGTTTCTCGATGCCATGCTGCGGCCATCCTCCCTCCCTTCCCGAGGCAGGAGTTGAGGGGCCACGTGATGCAGCAACAGGCGGTGACGCTCACCACGCAGCGGCCTCCACATTGCATGCATGTTACAAGGCATTCTGGGAGCGTATTTCTCCGTAGACGCCATTGTTAAAAACGATCAAAATAATCTTGGATCCGCTTACTGGAATGCCTAAGAAAATAAAACAAATATATTAACTTGTGAAACATGGCAAATATTCTACGTAGATTTAGGACAGTCACTCTGAGCACGAATGAAAATCTGAATCTGGATACGTCTAAGACCTAATCAATTGTTCCTTCACCAAAGGGTCACATCCCAAAATTCAATTGAAATACATTGCTAACTTATAAGATTTTAAGTAACGACAGGCAGACAAACACGGGTGGAAAACATAACTTGGACGGAAACACAGCTTGGTTAGTGAAGGCAAATGCAAAGAGTGTTCCTTTGTATCGCATCAATTTACAGCTCAATAATCCCATTCAACTGTGGGGGAGTGAAAAAATATGATTTTGTTGGTATTTCTTAATGCTGAGGCAAAGGCGTGTGTGTGTGTGTGTGTGTGTGTGTGTGTGTGTGTGTGTGTGTGTGTGAAGAGAGTACGCGCGCACTCACTCAGCATACACAGCCCCTGGCAAGTATTCTTTAGCCACACCACAGCTGAGCCACCCCACCACTCAGGCAGGCCCACATGGAGGCCAGGCGATACCTGCAGCTGGAAATTGCCCGCAAGTTCACGAGGGTGGACGGCAGCAGCAGCCTGTACGTGGCCCGGGAAAGCGTGTTCCCCGGCCTATCCGCCTGGCCTGTGCCCCACGACGCGCCCTACAAACCCGTCCTGGACCGCGCCATCATGGCCGTCAAAGAGGTGTGTCCACTCGCCCCTTCCCCCACCTCTCCCCGCCGCCACACAAGCACTCTGCATCCCCCGCCACCCACCTGCCACTTCAACACAAACACTGGACCTGAATGCGGCTCTGAAACAGGTCACCTTTGGCCCACAGTGGCCAAGACGCACCTTGAGAGGCAGCACAATGCACGTAGTATATTATTAGTTTCCCATGGGGCTGCCTCCCCACTACACTCTCCTCTCCAGCATGCATCACTCGCACAGCATCAAACAGCATGTTCCACCACTCCCGCTGTACCACGCCGACAACGGGCACGCTCAGTCGGTAGCTTCCCCATGTCACACAAATCCTTGCCACTAATCGAGGGAACACCTGCCAGTGCCACCTGCCGACACGCCCTGCCTGCCTCCATCCCGGCAGTTCTCTCACACTTGACGCACTGCTGCTGCGCATCACACATCCTGTGTTGGTCACCCTTCACGTCCTGCAGCTTCTTCATTGTCTGTAATATTTCGTTATGTAACCAATATCTATTGTTTCAAGGTGTATTGGTGCGGTGTGTGGGTAGGCAGAGTAGGAGCATCCCTGCCTCTGTAGTGATGTGGGCTACATCTGCAGGGTGGCTTGTATGAGAAGTGGAGCAGAGACGTGCTGAGTGAGGCGCGCCAGGAAAGCCGCCAGCAGCAGGCCGAGGATCAACTTCCTGATGAGGCAGACAGAGAGCCTGCAGACAGTGACGGGCGCGCCCTCACCCTCGTCCACACGCAGGGACCACTGCTGCTGGTGGTGTTGGGACTCCTCACCGCCACCCTGGTGTTACTCTGTGAGTTGCTGACAAGACACTACTTCTAGCAGAACTCCTGAAACTCGCTGGCTCTGGACACAACTACGCTGTATCACCAGCACAACACACAGGCGAAAAGGCTCTGTTGCGCTGTTCCACCCCAAGGGCCAGACATTCACAAATGAGGTTTACTGCTGCTACTGTATCTCCGCTACACCATGACACACACACACACACACACACACACACACACACACACACACACACGTGATGTGACCCTGAGAGGTCCTGCCACTCACCCGCCTGGCGCCTGCAGAAGTGCTAGTGAGGGGATCGCGGGCAGCCACCAGTAAACATCACGCCCACAAGTTGATAATGTCTGATAATGTCTCTTGTGATCATATTTCAATTTCCTCTAGTCTGAATGCAAATAAATGGAATACAAGATCCACTTGCCTTTCTCTCTTTATGTAATTGGTAACTGATCAATTACTACCATTCGCCTCCGACTCCCAGCACTCAGTCTCAGCCACCTGCCACATTTTTTTTTTTTTTGTGGCAAGACCCAGGCAAATTTGCATAGCCTTTACTTTTACATAAAAAAAAAAAAAATAAAACTTGCTTTTTTCTTCTAATTATTATCTCATTATTTTTTCTGCTACGTTTCCTTCTCCTAATGAGTGTCCATGCCAAAAGAAGGCTTTCAAGAATCACCGCGAGTCGTAACTCCTTCTAACCACTCACACACATTAAACCTCCTCGGCGCAGGAAGCAGGGCAGTGTGTTGGCTGATCTGCGACAGCAAGGTCCTCAGACGGCCGTGCACCACAGATGACTCCACGGATTCACAGGTGGGGAAGCATGGCGCAGGAAGGGAGGAGCAACACTGCGTCTCCGCCACCACCATGCCCACCACCGCGGCCGTCAGGCTGACTGACGGGCTTCCCGTCCTCCACTCAGAGCTCATGCCACACACCTGGCTCAGTAGCAAGTCCACAAGTAATGCCGTCACACACACACACACACACACACACACACACACTCCATGACAGCCATCATATCACTACACGCACGGTACATTGAAAATGCACACATGGTACAACATACACTACAGCGGCAGATCACCAAGACACGGGAAGGACTGCCATCACCAGATGGGAACAAGTAGGAGGACACACAGGCCAGGCAGGGCGTCCAGGACCCAGCGGTTTGGATATATATATATATATATATATATATATATATATATATATATATATATATATATATATATATATATATATATATATATATATATATATATATATATACACACACACACACACACACACACACACACAGGTTAAGGGAGGAGGGAGAGCATAATGACAAATCTCGACAAAAAAGTACATTGCAATAGAGAACAAGCAATGAGAGAAGAGCAAAGATTGCCTGCCGGGATATAATAATGGTAGGGACAGTTAAATCCAACTGTGGTGCAGGTGAGAGGGTGGGGGGATATGAACCATAAGTGAGGATGGAGGGTGGGGAGAGGTGGGGAATCAGATGTAGTTCGGTGGCAAAGGGAAATCAAGGGTCATCGTAGGATGTGTACGTGGTGGGAGGGAAGAAAGTAAGTCTACAGGAGAAGGAGGAGGAGGAGGAGGAGGAGGAGGAGGAGAGAACCGATGGCGGAGGGAGAAGAGGAGTGGGTCGAGGGTCGTGGCAGATCATATGGAATGGAGTATTGGGGTGATTGGAGGTAGATGTTTTAGGCGTGGGTGGGAAGTTATACAGGAAGGGTGGTGGATTTGAGCAGACGTGTGGAGGACTGTGTTAGAGTGGAGGAGGACGAGGTGGAGGCGGGAAGGGGCGAGTCGTGACAGAGGATGCAGTGTTGGGAAGAGAAGAGGTGCAGCAAGAAATGCCTAACTGCGCTATAGGCCAAGAACACAACATAAACAAATAAATGATAAATAAGATAATAATAATGATAATAATAAAAATCAATGGTTTCGCCCCGGATCAGGAGCACCAAGGAGAGTGTGGCATTGTGGTATTATAGGGGCAGTGTCCGAAGCCCCACTAGAAATAGCGTTTAGATTTTTATCTTCCATAGTGAGCATGTACTCGTATGTAAGAGAGGCAAGTAAAGCTGTACACTCCTCAGAACCCCATGAAGAGTGAGGGCAACAAGCAGCGGGAGTACCCAAGGCGTCCCAGGGCCGTACAGTACTGGGCTTGGTCAGCTACACATCCCTTGGGCACGACGGAAATAAAGGAAAGGGGGAAGATAAGATGAGAAAGTGTTGGCAATAAAGGAAAGAAGGGAAGAAAATAAATGACAGACGGGAAGGAACGGCTAATAATGTTTGTTGAGCCTGCAGCCACGGGGGGATGAGGGGATGGGGGAATACATGATCAACTTTAAAATAAAGCACCGAGTTAGGGGATAACACTTGCAGGAACTGTAGTAGTATATATGTATTTTAGTTATCGTAATGTCAAAGCAAAAAAAAAATAAATAAATAAAGGAAGTAATATTTGAAATGTTCCGATAACAATGACTCAGTTATTTTCCTATTTCGTGTACAACATGCATCAGTCACTCAACGACGAAGACAATCACTTGATACACTGCCTGCCTCGTTGAGTCAATAAACTATTGTACTTTGCCCTGAGACAGTGTACAGAAGCCGGTCTCATTTTGTTTTTTCTCGAAGATTTAACAGTTGAACCTTCATTATAAGTGACTTAAATTGTACTTCACGACACACTTGAGTTTGAAGGCAATTTAGCACCGGTAATAAAGGCTTCAGTAGCATCAGCTTGTTGATGTAGTGAAGCAGGCAGCGGTTGCAGGTTGCAGCGGAAGCATTTAGAATACTGACCATAGGATGCCTTTTTTTTTTTTTTTTTGGTTTCTTTAACAACGCAGCTGTGTGACACTTTTCATGTTCGAGCCGCCTTCTTCGTCCTTGCACTTGACGCACTGAGACACTGGTTTACTCCTTGCGACCCTCAGTGGAGAGCGTGAGGGTGACGTGGTGAAGAGGCAGCGTGGCCAACCAAGGCCAGGGTCGGTCAGTAGTGAGGCACAATCACCAGTGTCGGGCGTGCCTCGCCCCGCCTGAGTTCTGTCGACACTCTTGTTCCCGTCATGGTAAGGCTTGTATGCATTGCTGTGCAGGATTTACATGGTTGTGGTCGCACAGGTGCTGGAGATGTCATATTTGGTGGATGTTGAAAAGTCTGAGGTTCATTATAAACGCTAACTCAGCGTAGTTTGAAAGAAAAGTAGACGTGGTATTTTGCAGGATGTGGATTACCAATCATGTCTGGGGTATTTCTGTGAAAGCGGGTCTACCTTTAGATTTAAACTTAAATGTCTAAGCTTCAAGAACTATAATGTAAGTTTTGCTTTCCAGGCCAGCGTGGTGGTGTTCAGTTTGTTCGTGGCTCTCCTGGGTAAAGTATTCTTGTTGACACACACGAAAGTTGTTCTTAAATAAGGTTCATTCAAAAACCCTTGATCGAACCTAAAGGTCTGTTGTTTGAAATTCACTGTGTACGCTCTGGCTCCCTATCTGTTTAGAATTGCACCTACAACAACAGAATTAGTTTGTTATTTGGATAAATGGTCTTTCCCCACTCCTCGACCCAGGCTTCAGTGTGGCCCAGCCCCCGTTTTACGTGGACGCGCCGCAGAATAGCTGTTGCTTTGGACGCGGCAGATATTTCGCCAATGGTCAGACTGTTTTAAGCCTGCCTAAATGTTGTGCTTCGTTAGAGTGTCGCGCAGGTGACATCGTGCCCCGCTACTTCGGCCCACCTGATTCTAAAGATTGCAAGTATCATAGTACAGCGCAGGTGACTTTAGTATTGGTGAGGTATGTGCCTACACCCGTGCATTAGTGGCGTGCCTTAACCTCGTGTCTCCACAGGTTGTGTGTTCGACGGGCAGATGTATCCCAGCGGGTCACAGCTTACGTCTTACTGCGTGCCTCTTGTGTGTGTCAGAGGGAACTGGACTTACTCCAGCAAGATCGAAGAGTGCTGTAAGTCTTTTTTCCCGGGAGGCATTGTCTTGGGTCACCAGCATCAGTCAGTCAACTGTAGCAGAAATGACATTGTGGCATGTGTGTTAGTGCTTTGCTGCGAATATTACGGTATGTAGTCTGAGATGGTGTCCGTGTGTCCCTGTGCAGGTAAGATGTGCAAAATTTACAACGACCCGCACTTCACAACGTACGATGGTTATCTGTATCACTGGCATGGGCTTTGTAACTACACCATCACCCAGACGGGCCGCTCCCACCACCCGCAGATTGGAGTGTTCAGTGACTTCCAGCCGTGTTTCAGCGGCGCCTCCTGTCTGCATATCACGACCTTCAGGAACGACGACAACACTCTCCTGTCGCTGACACACTCCATTCTGCCCGCCTCCATGGTAAGACGTCTGCTTCATGAACCCATCACATTTGCACAGCTACAGCGTTATTTTTTCAAGTGAGGTTTACAATGTGCTCGTATTATGATGATCTTTTGGTCTTAAAACGATGGCCTGACGAAATGCTGCTGTAGTATCTGCCATACTACTGCTAATATAGACCCACGATCACTGAACATGTGTTGAGCCTTTTATCCTGAACATGTGTTGAGCCTTTTATCCCTTCCTACGGCCACCGCTACCACCACATCCAGACCACAGTCCACGTGCTGGGCGATACCGCGTCGTCCATTTTTTTGGTGCCTCCTGTCGGCGTCCATCATGTCCAGTCCGTGTCCGGCGACCATCCGGTGCTCGCCTGGCGGGACGGGGATTGCATAATGCTGATGGGCTCCTCTAGGATCACGGTGGGAACTACCAGACCATTATATATATATATATATATATATATATATATATATATATATATATATATATATATATATATATATATATATATATATATATATATATATATATATATATATATATATATATATATATATATATATATAATGTATATATATATATAATAATTTTTTGTGACATTTTATTAGTATCTCATGAACCTCTCTGCTGGCAACAGTGATGGCTGTACTTGTTAGTCTCCGATAAGTAGCATTTCACCTTGTCAATGAAAACGGAGGCTCTGAAAATAGTTACTTGTGTAGGATAAAGTTTAGAGGAAGGTGTCTTCACAGGTGCGCTATTGTCACGGTCACCTCACGGTGTGGGCTTACCCAACCCACGCCAACCATCTGGATGGCCTGTGTGGTCACTTTAACTTCTACCTCAATGACGACATGACGAACCGAGACGGCACGGTGCATACCCCCAACCCGTGGCCCGTGGCCTTCCCAGAGTCTTGGAAGGTACGCATGAACACCATCCTACCCTGTGCAATGGTCTGAGCGGGAGGGTGCAATTTTAACTACTGCGTTAGACTAAAACGTGTATGTCCGAAACTATCACGTTAGGCGCAATTATCACGGCACATTATCAGGTAAGCGCAAATTACTTTCACTGACTTAACAAGTGTTCTCTTTCAGACCATCAAGCAGACGGACAGGGTGTGTTTGACTCCATGCTACAATTGCAAGGAGACAACGGTAAGTGTGTGTGTGTGTGTGTGTGTACACTTTGATGGACACTACTTAGTGAATGGTGTCACAAAGTGAATGGTGTCACAAGCAGCACAGAATGATTAGCTGACTCCTGATGAATCCCTGCAGGAGGACCCGTGTCGTGCCACGCCCCAGGCCATGGGGCGTCTCAGACACCGGTGTGCTAAAGAACTCAACGTTATTATCGGTCGAGACGAGAAACTTGTGCCCCACGTGGGTAAGTTCCGTGCCTGTGTGCAGCGCCTGATGCCAATGCGTGGTGCGGCCCATAGCGGCTCTTTGCTGCACAGTAAATTTACAAGAGACTTCATGTACTTATCCTTTCTATAGATAAATATTCTTTTCTATAGATACGTGTGCCTGGGATGTGTGCATGGCCGCGCAGGCACAGCAGTCCCTCGCTGAGCAGCAGCGATGGATTGATGACGCCAAGACAATCGTTCGGGATGTCAAGATGATGGGAAACAGGGCCTCTGGTAAGAATGTGTAAAGAACGGCGTGACTTCAGGTATATTACTAGCAATGCAAAAGCCCTAATGAAAAGCCCTAATGATACGAATCTGAGATGCATTACTGTATTTAATGTGGCTTTTGGTGTGCAACTATTCCTATCCACAACCCAACAGGAACCTGGGAGCCACGGTCCCCACCATCAAGCGGCGCCTGTTCGCCAGGTAGCCGTTGGAAGCGGGAGTGCTACTGGTGTACTTGCGGCACTGACGCCTCTGCAGACTGTGAGACGAAGCTGTGTCCGGATGGTAAATCCTCGTCTTCTACAGACCAGCAAATACTTGAGTTGCGAGCAAAGCAAGTCAACAATGAGTGCATATCTAACATTGTATAACTAAAGACATGGCTAGTGTGATAATGAGTAAAAACCCTCCCGCTCTCAGATTATGAACACGAGACGGGCACAGACGCGTGCACAGACGGCTCCTGGTGGAAAAATGATCAGTGCAATTGGTGCGAGTGTGCGCAAGGTGGACACGTCTGCAGTAACAAAGATTGTAAGAACTGTGTTCACTTTCTAAGCTAAGATTAACATACAGTTCTGACCTCATTGATCTTTATAGTAGTTTAAGAAATGTAGTAGCGTGACAAAAAAACACTGTTCTGATCATTGATAGGTACAGAAGTGCAGATGTGTGACAAAAACCTTCCGGTTTGATCCATCGAAGTTGTGGCACCGGGTTTTCAAGGCTGTGGTGGCGGGATGTTTGCAGCTTGCAATAGTTGACTTAAAAGCTCGTCGAGATTTAAAGCTACGTTTTTTTTTTTTTTTTTTCCACAGGCACCGGCATTAAGACGCAGCCCACAGTCTCCAAGCCGCCAACAGAGGAGGTGTGTCTGTTTTCTCCAGACACCGGATCTTGTGAGCAGTTCATGTACAGGTATTACTACAGTTACAAGGAAGGCAGATGCCTCATCTTCGGGTACAGCGGCTGCGAGGGCAACGCCAATAACTTCCACACTGTGGAAGAATGTGAGAGGACTTGCGGCCATCTGACACGTGAGTCTTGAGTCCTTGCAGGTGTGATAGAGATTGAAACAATGTCAAGTACACAAAACTAGTACAAGTTAACTGTTTACAGCTCCACCTTCCGTCTTTACCACTTCTTCCACCCGCGCCCCTGACGACCTGCGTCCTGCATACTGCAACCTACAGCCTGAAAAAGGCCCATGCGAGGCAATAAAACTGCGGTACTTTTACAACTCCACAACAAAGGCTTGTGAACCTTTCACCTACGGCGGCTGTGATGGGAACGGCAACAACTTCATCTACAAGAAGGATTGCGAGGAAGCCTGTCTAGTCCCCATAACAGGTGACCCGAGTGCTGGTGTACTTGTACACGTCCCCCTCCCCACGCCCACACACAACCACACCAGGTGATAAGAGTTGATGTACTTCGTACACGTCCCTCGCCGCGCGCGCGCGCGCGCGCGCGCGCACACACACACACACACACACACACACACACACACACACACACACACACACACCCCTACCTACCTACCTACCTACCTACCTACCTACCTCAACCATACCAGGTGACCCGAGTGACAATGAGTCAGCCCCTTCCACACACAGCTGCCCCTATATATAGTGTTGTGTATACAGGTCTCCACGACCCCTATAACGAGAAACGGTGACTGAGTGTAAGGAGTCATGTTCCCCCCACCTGACGTCATCCCTTGACGTCAGGTGATCAATGTGTCAATGTCTTAATCGCAGGGAATCCTGTGATGAACAATAATTGGCTGAAATTTTATCGGCCCATGCGTAATACGTGTTGTTTCAGTAGCCACTATCGAGCCGGTGACGCAGCCTGCCCAATGCTCCCTGTCGCTCAGCGTGGGTGATTGTACTAACAGAATGACTCGCTATTACTACATCCCGGCCATTCGTTCCTGCGTCCCATTCACTTACACAGGATGCGGAGGCAATGAAAACAACTTTCTTACCAAGGAGTACTGCGAGGCCGTCTGCTTAGGTGAGCCTTCCACACTTCAAACACAGTTGGCATGCGTGTCCACTTAAAATGATTACTAAGGATCCCACTTATTACCTATTGTAACCATGATTGCCTCTCAGGTATCACCGCTGCACCCTCCACGCATCCCACCCAGTACACCACCACGACGCCCTCCCCCATCCCAGGGACCTCACAAACTGGCCTGCCTGCCCACTGCTTCTTGCCGCCAGACGCGGGCCACTGCCAAAACACTACCATACGCTACTACTACGACCCGCTGACTCGGATGTGCAGGTCTTTCAGCTACAACGGCTGCGGCGGGAACCTTAACAACTTCCTGAACGAGGAATGGTGTTCGGCATCATGTCAAGGTTCTGGTAAGTCTGATGTTACACTTTCGCAGCCTGCCTTTTCTTAACCTCGAACAACACGGTTCAATAATGCACCCTGTCTTGCACTCCAGTACCTGCGACAAAAGTCACGACAGAAGTGACAACAAAAGTCACAACAGACGCGGCCAAGCCTCCTGCGTTGTGTTACCAAGACTTCGAGATCGGGACGTGCTTCGAAACCCTGTGGCGGTGGTACTACGACCAAACCAGAAGGTCGTGTCAACCGTTCATGTACGGCGGATGTTACGGCAACGACAACAACTTTGAGTCGAAGGAGGAATGCGAGGCGGTCTGTGGGGGACAGACAGAGTGAGTCTAAAAAGATTGTCAGAACAATGGAGTGCCTAAAAAGATTGTCAGAACAATGAAGTGCAAGTTTATACATTACCTTGAAAAGGTAAATGTACTAACGGTATTTTCCCTCCTTCGGCAGATCCACCTGAGAGCACCACCACCATTAACTTGGTGTTACCTTCCTGTGGGAGTGGAAGGTGCTCTGATTCACCACTGGTAAACACGCTCCTGTGAAGAGTTTGACAACTGCGGCTCTGGCAACAATGGCAAGATTCTCGGTGGGAAGTTAGTCTCTCCAGACTTGCCTTTGTTCACGCTGAGTTGGGGTAAATCTGTCAAGGATTTGTAGACTGCTGCTTTAATAAAGCTTTGATGCACTATGAACTGGTATTGAATCCCAGCGATGTGTGGGAGCGAGAGACGAGGGAGAGTGACGGGAATGAGATAAATGATTTTACCAAGATTTTTTTTTTTTTTCTGGACTAGACAAGTCTTGTTCATGGTTGGCGGGTGAGAGTATAAATATTTCTAACAATATTGCGTGACTCCACAGTCAGTTGACTGTGGCGGCTTCGTCATAGGCCCAGGAAGAAAAGAGCTGAAGAGACATTTTAGTATGTAGTTTGGTGTGCAGGGTTTTGTAGTAATTTCTCAGTGTGGTGACCTTGTTACACTCACCTGCGCCACCTCTCCGCCTACACTTCAACCTGCACACTTAATATGAAAATTCAAGGGTGGATGCGTGTTAGGATGCGTCCACACGGTCGAACACCCACTATTGCCAGATAGCAAAAGGAAGAGGATAGGAGAAGCGAGCACCAAGGGTGTAACGGACACTGCCCGTGTTTGCAGTTTCGGTGTCGTGCCAACGAAATTAATGTATTATCGTAACATTTCAAATTGCGGTTTTTGTTATTGGGGGTCACTATAGTATCCTAAATATAAGGGAAAGGGGCGCCACCCTGAAGTAAGAAATCCATCGAGGCATGAGCACCTGGATGTTCTATTTGCAAGTATTAAGCCTCGTGAATCATAATATTCATCAGCATTTTCTCCTGGTCATCACTCTACTTTTTGCCACATGCATCTAAAGCTTCCCTTTGTGACATCCTCCCAAATGTACAGTAGGCCACACTCCTACAAGGTCTACCCAGCGTTGTCAAGACAACAGCCACTACCTACACAGGCTGGTGGGTGATGCGTTAGTCCGTGGGCCTGGATGGCATCAGAGTGAAATGAAAGAGAGAGAGAGAGAGAGAGAGAGAGAGAGAGAGAGAGAATCACATACTTGTTGCTTATGTAAATATAACTACAATCTAAACTTGATTATTGACAGTTCACACTTAGTTCCCCACAGACTGTTATAGCGTCTTCTTCCTTATATTAGACGTAATAGCTAATAGAAAAAAAAAAAAAAACATAAAAATCTCATGTTAAACAATTCTTTATAAACTGAGAATTTCTGCTAAGATAAATCGTAACCCCTTAAAAAAAAAAAAAAAATACACAAAGTTTCCTTTGTCATCCTGGCTGTGGCTGAACCCTGACGCAGAAATGAAATTAGCGCCTACACGGTAAGACCAAGAATTGTATTCAGAAACGCTCTGCTTTCTCACCACGACTATTTTGATGGCCACAGAGATGATTAGATGGGTTCTCACGAGTGTTTCTCCTCTGTATAATGTAGAAATATTGTCCATCTAACACTAGAACTATAAAACCACTTAAGAACTCATCCCCTTGCAAAAGCTGGTGAATTAGTGATTATGTTGAGCACTGGTTTTATTTCATCTCTCTCATACAAGTGTTCTCCTTCTAAACTAACTACAGAATGCTTGAAATACTGAAAACAATACACAAAACTATAAAACTTTTACACAATCCACAATAAGAAAAATTTATTCCACGAAATATCTTCACTAAATTAAACTGCAGCATTTTTCATGGGTAACTTAGCTATAGTATTCTCATCTAGGATTTGAAAGAGTTGGCAAATCATGATGGTGTGAAGAACAAACTAAATAATCTTCAGTCTTTCTCTTGTTACTGAGGTGGCTCAGTAATCTCATTTTCTTTGTATACTTTGAGTTTTGACTTGAAGGAAGAAGTATACCCTTCTAATGCCTTTATTAGATTTCCCAATTCATTAGTATCTGGCTGAGCAACTGCAGAATCTTCTAAATCCTGCATCTGGCGATCATTATTTTTGGACACTTGCAGATGACTTGCAGTGTCAAAATTATCATCACTGGAAGAATTGGGATGTACGTTATTACTTAAGGGATACTTCCTTTTTGTCTTCATACTTATTTCATAAAAAGGCTCTTTTTCCAATGTACCAATGCACTTCTGGCACCCAACATAGTTATAAGCAATGCACTCTTTTCCATCCAGCACAAGGAAGTCCACATCCCTAACGTCTGCATTTCCTGGCATTGTTGTCTGTTCCTTCAACACACTGGACCTGAAAAGATAAATAATTTCTCTCTCTCTCTCTCTCTCTCTCTCTCTCTCTCTCTCTCTCTCTCTCTCTCTCTCTCTCTCTCTCTCTCTCTCTCTCTCTCTCTCTATGTTTGTACACAAAAATATGTTGGTGGAAGAAAATAGGGAATGACAGGAGTAAATGATGATTTCAACAAAGCACTGAAAGCAACAGTATTTATGAGAGGTTTGGAAAGTGCAAATAATAAAGACCTTTTAATCCAACCACAATTGGCAATAAAGGTGACACAAGTTACAAGTGGCTGCAAGCACAACAGCAATGAAGAGAGAGTGCAGGGTAAACATAAGCTCAGCAACAACACAACAATCTGATCTATGTCTTTAGGTCACTGAAGGACTGTGTGGGACAAATCTTTGCCTTTGCTGTCTTGCATCTGTACTTCTTACAAGATGGTGTAGCTTATCATGAGGAGGGAAGATTAAAAGGAATGCCATCTCTTAATGGAAAAAGAGAGAGGAGACATAATTACAATAAATAAGCTAATGAATCAACTGAATAAACTACAAAAAGATCTATGATCAAGAGGAGACAAGAAAATGTATGAAATTGGAGGGATTTGAATGACAGGAAAAGAACAGCTTCTCCCACAGAAAAGAAAGATATACCTGAATAGACTATATACTGAGGTGACAGGTACATTAACTAAAGGAAAAATTGCACAAATATAGATACAGAGACAAGACCAGATGTGTAGCTCAGGTCCTGTATGCTACAACTAGATAAATGCAAACAGCCTTGTAAGCTTCAACCATTGTTTGTCCTTCCTTTGTGATGACAGGACAGTGGCTGTGAATGTGACCAGAAATATAACAACACTTTTATTGTGAACTGTCCTACAAGTCAAGCTCAGATTCACACACACAAATGAACATAAATGACACTCTTATTTTTGGTAACTATCACACCTTCACCAATGATAAAAAAAAAAAAATAAACAAATAAATTATATATATATATATATATATATATATATATATATATATATATATATATATATATATATATATATATATATATATATATATATATATATATATATATATATATATATATAAAGACACTCTTGACAAAGCCTGTAAGAACAAGATAAGCCAGGCATGTTAGCTTCACTTCAGCCTTCCACTCTATATCACACACACACCTTCACAGCTGCTTGTGTCACGTCAGCCTCACCATCCCTTGGACATTTAAAGAATGTGAAGAATTTGATCTAAAGGAGACAGTAGCTCAGATGTTGGGACCATAACAGTGGTATGTCCTATGATTATGTAGCATCTGTACTCCAGATCACTACACTTGCTTGTCTCCTTCAGTGTGCCAAGCCACATATGGGCAAACTCTCAAGTCACTTTGAAGTGTGCAACAACACTCACAACATCCTACATTACTGAAAACATGTGATTCACATTTACAAATTTTGGACTTACAATGAATAGAAAAATGTTGTCTTTTACCTTCATACACCAATGTAGAATTTGCCTCTTTGAATTAAAACATTATCAAAACTTGCCTTAAAACAATAATGATAAATGTATCAAACAGCAAAATTCCTCCCATGTTTTGGGAGAGATAATATTTCCCTTCCCTTGTAACTGACCCCATCTCAAGGAATATTTTTCACCTGCTTGACAACTGACACATCTTGCTCCCTCACACATACTTTTGTAAGCAATTCAATTACTACCCATATTACATAGTCTTATATTTTCTTACTTCAGTTAGTTCTTAAACACATCATTTTATGCAAAAAGATATCCTAGCACTTTGTGACCCATGTTTCCATTTCACACATGATTTCAATTAACCTTCTGAGTGGTATGGCTTCTAAACTTAATAAAGTACTATGGTGCAAATTTAGAGAACAATTTCAAAACACCATTGACAGGAAACAGAATGATGGGGCAGATTACACCTTTTAGTGCCTTCATTCAGGAAAATCTAGTTACTCAAAGAAAACAAGTATCACATAGTTACTAGCAGCCTACAGAGCACAAAAAAATAGAATGAGCATTTACTTATGAGTCAGGTGAATCGACCAGCCAAGTGCCTTCAAGAAGAGCACACGGCACCAGCATTGCCAGTGACCAGTGATGAAGACAGGACAGCTATGGGCAGAGAGGCCTCACCTTGGTATGGGGAGAGAAGCTTTGTGTGAGAGTTGCATCTGGCACAGTTGTTCTAGAGGAAAGAAAGGAAGTAGTTGAGATACAAGAAATCCATACAGTAAAAGGTTGTGGGGTGGACAAAGAGAATGACTGTAGCATGGGACAGGGATGGAAGGTTAACTGATGTGGTGTGGATGAAAGAAGCAAGCAAAAGATAAGGAACGTAAGGGTGTGCATTTCTAAAGTACACTATGAAAGGTACAGAGGAACATAGGTGGAAGGATTTAAGATAGCATGGGCAGTGTGGAAGTTAGGAATAAAGGTGTGTGTGTGTGTGTGTGTGTGTGTGTGTGTGTGTGTGTGTGTGTGTGTGTGTGTGTGTGTGTGTGTGTGTGTGTGTGTGTGTGTGTGTGTGTGTGTGTGTTACTCACCTACAGTTGTCTGCTGGTCACCCACCCAGCCTACAGAAAGAGTTCAGAGCTCATTGTGACAAATTTGGGTAGGACTGAGACAACTCACGCACTACACACCAGGACAGTGAGGCAACAACCCCTCACCCCTTGAGACATGCCCATTTGCCTTGCCGCGCTTGGGACTCAAACCTGGGCCTTCTTGGTTGTGAGCCGAGTGTGCTTACCACTACACTACACGGTGTGTGTGTGTGTGTGTGTGTGTGTGTGTGTGTGTGTGTGTGTGTGTGTGTGTGTGTGTGTGTGTGTGTGTGTGTGTGTGTGTGTGTGTGTGTGTGTGTGTGTGTGTGTGTGTGTGTGTTTACTCCTGTAACTGTTAAAAAAAAAAAGATAAAGTTTTAGAATGTGAATGAATGTCTGAGGAACACT
Organism: Scylla paramamosain; assembly: GCF_035594125.1. Lineage (NCBI taxonomy): Eukaryota > Metazoa > Arthropoda > Malacostraca > Decapoda > Portunidae > Scylla > Scylla paramamosain. Next base: position 1,029,126 of record NC_087163.1, read on the forward strand.
GGTAGAAGAAGGGGTGCATCAATTACAGATGTGAATAGAAGAGTTGTAAATAGAGATATAGGTAGTGACCAATGGGAAAATGGTGTACATCAAGTGAATGAAACTGGTGAGCAGCTGCTGGACATGCGAGTGGAAAGTGGGTTGTTTCTGGTGAACACCTCCCAGTATACATATGCACAGGTATAGGTTCACGGGACCATGGGAGGAGGAAGGGCATGAGTAGTGAGTAGGAGGGATGTGTCATATTCTTTGTGAGAAGACTAAGACTGTTAAATTTATATTTGTCTGAAAGGTGTAATGAAGAAACAGTGATGTGGGATAAAGTTATGATAAAGGTGAAGTGGACAAGATCCTCAGGGTTAGCAATAAAGATATGACAAGAAATAACAGGCTCTAACTCGATAAAAGTATATTTTAAAAGCAAATAATACAAAACTGGTTATCAAATTGCTTTATGGGTATAAGAGTAACATTTTCTAGATAGTGACTGAGAGATGAAGGCTACACAAGAGCAGGTGACAAATGTAGCACAGGAGTTTGCAGAAGCAGCATGACCTTCCAGTGAGCTCACTCTGCACACTTTCACTATTTCTCACCTTGCTATTAAAATTAAACCTAACCTGAGCTAACCAAATCTGGGCTAATATTAACTAACCTATTCTATCCTAACCTATTCTGTTCTCATAGCTTTACAAGTGCTGAGGGACTGATAAAATTAACAACTAATATACACATAGTGTCTCTGCCCTGTAAATTATGTAATAGTTTTTATCTATACATATATTCTTGTGGTTTTCTAAAGAGGAGTGACTACTGTACAGTAATCTGACACCAAAATAAGGTAAATGTGTAAAACAGAAACTCTAATTCTTTTAATATGAAATCTTTCCTATTCTTCAACAAACTTGGAGACCTGTTGGCTTTTGAGGAAATTGAGTTTTCAGAAGGACCCAGATATGACTTAATGCTAACTGGAAGGGATGGTCAGGCTCCCACAAAAGACACACTACCTACTCTGCATTAATTTTTTGGCCATGTAACAGCGAGGAAATTCTCAAAACAAAATGTATATTATGTTGTAATAAAATATTTCACAGATTAGTCTGGAGCTGTGGTTATGTAGAATGCCTAAAATAATTAGAAATAATAAGTGAAAACATCTGTGGAGATTAACAAATCCTGAATCTTTTATTCAGTTAATGTCATTACCAGCTGGCTTGTGGCTTTCTTATCTGTACACAGTCATTAACAATAATAATCACCAAGATCATTGCAACTATATTAAGTTCATGAAGTTATAGGTTATGTTAGGAAGACAGATTTCACTGTTTGTTCCCACTCACCTAAAAAACACGGATTTGCACCAGATCTTCAGTTTGTTGAGCATTAGGAAAAAGGAAAAGGAGACTGGGACATACATTTCTAAAGCAAACATTTATTTATTTATTTCAAATTTGACAAGAATCTGAATAAGGCAATGAGTGGCACAGCATTTCACTAGTACTGCGTGTGACATGGCAAGGTTTAAGCAGCCTTCCACGAGATCACCCCTAATAGTTTACGGACATGTCAGCAGAATGCGACGTGACCATACGTGGTCCACCACACCCCAGCGGTCATGCCAACAACTAACATGCCACACTCACTCCCACTGTGTTTAGCATTTCCCCTTAAACTACAGTTCTCGTTTTTGCTAACATTTATTTTATTTTATTTTATTTTTATTTATTTATTTATTTTTTTCTCGGCAAGGTCTGATGCCAGCTTTTCACTAATGGTCACTCTAATATCCTCCTTTTGCACCGGTCTTCCACAATAACAGGAAGTGGTTAAAGCCCTCAGCATCCTAATCACACACAATGCCTCAGCACTCACCAATGAGCAATATCACTCACCAGAAACCAGGCTGCATTAATACATGCTTCTTATTTGAAATACTTTGACGGGAGTCTGGTGGCGGTAGTGTTATGGTTATGTTGTGTTTATTCCTCTTTACAACGGTGCCCAAAGATCTTGAAAGCGTTTACGGCCTTCGTGTTTCGCAGGTTTTCTTTCCTCATTCATTTCTTCCTTTTTCTTCTTGATTCGTATATTCCAGGAATTTGTATATTGTAGTTTTCATCTCTCCAGTATTTTCGTTATAAGACATCTGCTGTTATTTTCTCCATCATGCGATATTATAATTACATAATTTTTTTTTTTTCTTTTTGGACCATGCCAAGATTAGCGAACCCACTCAGAGCAGGGTTCGGTATTCTTTACAAGAAGATTATTGGGTTCGTAATTCTTTACATGGGAATAATCGGGTTCGTTGTTCTTGACATGAACACTTCGGTACTTCGGTACCACACATTTCAGTAACTGATTAAATTTCAAAGCTTCTGTTCACTAGTTAACCTTAATGAACCCTCACTAATCGCAAATCTTGACATAATCCTCTCTCTCTCTCTCTCTCTCTCTCTCTCTCTCTCTCTCTCTCGTCTTCTTACTTATTTTCTCACTCATTCTCTGTTTCCATTCTCTTGCATCCTTTCCTGGTTTAATGCCTTCATTTATTACATTTATCATTCTACTCGTACTTGGAGACTAATTAGTAGGGTGTCTTGTGTTGCCAGGCCGCAATTTGCATTAATACCCGTGTAAACTGCAGCTCGTGATCACGGGGCAGAGTCAGAGACATCATCATCATCATCATCATCGGGCCGCCGTGGTACAGTGGGACAGCGAGCGCTTTAGGTGGTCAAGGAGGCTCTCAAGCGCATGGGTTCCAATCCTGGCCATGGTCCGAGGATAGAAAAGGCATCCACTGGAGTAATGGTTCCCAAAGTCAAATCAAAGTCCTTCGTTAGGAGGCACCGTCCTAGCCCTGATACACCAGGGAAACCAGATGTAAAGCCCCCCCCCCAAAAAAAAAGAAAAAAAAATCATTATAATAAAAAAAAAAGAAAATCATTATCATCATCAATATCAGTATTAGTTACAGGTAACATCATTATCATTTTCCCAGCCAGTGAGGGTACAACCCACAGCAACTCAGTGTCGCTCTCAGGCCAGGAGAAATGGGGAGGGCTGTAGCAGGAAGCCGGCGTAGACCTTTACCAGATCACCATGCAGATTTATTCCACTAAAAATGTGACCTTGTATAAGGACGAGCTTATCAGGCTGTCAAAGAAGATTAGCATAATTGCGGTTGTGCACAGTTGGGAGTCATGAGTGCATGGGCGGGATGTGGCCTCGACAGCAGGCTCTTTCGCATCAGCTGATCCAGAGGCAGATCCAGGAAAGAGGATGGGTGTGTTTTTGTGTAGCACGGTCACGCCAGTTGTGCTGCCGGACGCTGATGTGGTAAGCCCATCGGAGTGTGCTGCACGAGTGACGTGAGGACCAACCCGGTGTGTGTGTGTGTGTGTGTGTGTGTGTGTGTGTGTGTGTGTGTGTGTGTGTGTGTGTGTGTGTGTGTGTGTGTGTGGAATGTCGATCTGAAGTAAGAAATGAAGTAAATTTAGTAGATTTAAATGACCATCACTTAAATATTAGAACCAAAAGAAACCCACAACATTGCAAACACGTTAGATAGATCGATAGATATATACGCAGATAGATAAATATTTCGATAGATAAAACAGATGGACAGAATAGAAGTAGCAGTAATAGTAGTAACAGTAGTAGTAGCAGTAGTAGTAGTAGTAGTTGTAGTTGTAGTAGTAGTAGTAGTAGTAGTAGTGGTAGTAGTAGTAGCAGTAGTAGTAGAAGTCATTTGTTGCTTTTGTTGCTGTTGTAGTACAGGCAGGTCCCGAAGGTACATTTAATTCATTTTGTTGAGTGCTGAATGGCCGTATAGCGGAATTTGCCTGTAATCTTTCTTCCTCACACTCACCCTCAGTGCAAGGTAGGATTAATCATTGTCACCACTCACTGTTACAAACGTGTGGCAGTGGATCTGGCTGAGGGAAGGAGAAAGGTAGAGTAAGTTTACCACTTGAAATGTACTATATACGTATATATATATTACTTAAAAAAATATATATATATATATATATATTACGAATAGATTTTACATAATTAAAAAACAGGACGAGAAAAAAAAAAAAAGCGTGTTGGGTTCGTGAGGGCGAGCCAGAGGTTGCGCCCCGTGGTGCGGGCAACACTCCAGCACTGATGGTGATTCAGGATGCGCTTGCGTCGTCACAGCAACGCCAGCCACAGCAAGTGGTGTTTTGTATGGCACTATCGTAATAGTTCTGTGTTGTTTCACAGCCGTACTTCCCATTCACAACACACATTAAAGCACGATAACTGTGTGGATGGCACTGCGCGCATCTAGCTAGCGTCACAGAACCATGGAGACACAGGGGCACAGCGGCGCGGCACCACAGGATCAGCATTTGTCAAGAGAGGCCAGCGCATCGCTTCCCACATTATCGTGACCTTCTGCCTTACTCTTATTGCTCCGATTGGATGTCGTAGCGGCGCAGCATCGGCGGCCCTTGTATGACCAGTACTTCTCCGAGGTGAGGAAGGTGTTGGCATCGAATAATGACTGTGGCAGGTCTGTGTTCAGCGTCTCCGGCAGCAGAGAGGCGGCCAAGAAGCCCACCAGGCCGATCATGAACAAGATGATGTAAGGCACCCACGCCCCGAACACCGCCTGCCGGGACACGGAACATGGGTTAGTTCCGAGGTTAAAGTAAACTGTCGTTCTGCTTCATTTTTGTTTTCAAACAGCAGTAACATGCATTTAGATCCTCGCGAGGCTGTCTGATCCAGCACCATTCTAAACTAACTAGAGTGCAGAAGAAAACTAGCTGCTGAAAAAGGGGGAAAATATAATATACAGCCACTATTATTTACTGGCGTAATAATGCGCTGTGCGAGAGGTGGAGGTGGAGGCTCCGTGAGGGAGGCTTTAAAAAAAATTATATTCTGAAACAGTTCTGGTTGCACCTCCACTACTTTCAAGAGGTTCTAGTTGAAGTCACAGGAGTTTTAAGGATGTTTTTAAGGTTCTAGTGACAGATTGAAAAGATTTCTACATTATTAAAAGGAGAAACAGTCTTGAAAATTAGGTTAATCGTCTGTGGCTTCTAAAAACAGTACTGGTGAGAGAGAAGAGCGTTTCTGAATACGAGCCTAATGGAGGCAGCGAAGCGCGTCACTCTCCATGCACCGCGTACAGTAGGCGCCACTCACCAAGTAGGCGATGTAGGGCGCCGTGATACCGAAGCAGGACGAGATGATGGAGGTGAGGCCGGTGCCCGCCGCGCGATGAGTGGTGGGGTACACCTCGGCACACTGCACGTACACCACCAAGAAGCTGATGGTGATGAACATCTTACTCACCATCAGTGCCATCAGCGGGATCCACGGGCTCTCGTCTGCCGAGGACCAATAAGCCGCTTGTGAGTTGGAGGGAGAGGATGAGAAGGAGGAGGAGATAACACACAAGAAGAACACAGAGCAGCAGAGTTGTTAGTCTTCACAACATTGTTTTGTTATAAGCTACACTATCTAATCTGAGTCAAGGTGCGGCTTCTTCCGCCCAGAGCTCCCTCCATTCAGGGCTGTCAGGAAATACACAACAAGGAAAACTTGTATAGGATTTTTATAGGAACGATATAAGAACTATCGCTATTGCAACAACTATCCGACCACTGCAAACAGGGAAAAAAAAAAATCATAGGAGGAGGAAAAGGAGAAGAAAGTGGTGGAGGTGGTGGTGGTGGTTATAATTCAAAAGAAGAGGGCGAGTGGATGAGCCCTGGCGGTTTGACACCATGGCCTAGCCGACCAACACCACGCGGCCAGCGAGTGGCGGCCCGCGGCGGAGACTCACCCTGCAGGAAGGCGGTGGCGAAGGCACACACGCCTGCCAGTATTGCGGCCCCGGCGGCCGTCCAGCGGCGCCCCAAGTTCTGGGCGCTGAACCAGCCCAGCAGGTTTGAAGGCAACTCGACGATGCTCAGCAGGAAGAAATTCAAGAACTCGTTCCCGCTCACATTGGCCATGTTGTAGGTGAGGCCGTAGTAGAAGAGGTTGTAGCACGTGCTGCGGATCAACCGGGCAAACTCAGGCACTGGATTATACATAAATAAATAAATAAATAAATAAATAAATAAATATATATATATATATATATATATATATATATATATATATATATATATATATATATATATATATATATATATATATATATATATATATATATATATATATATATATATATATATATATATTTATATATATATAATGACCACTCTAATATGAGAACTGTTTCATTGAAAAATCTTACCCCTCTGTGAAACCTGCTAAGTCCATTAATAAGAAAAAAGTCTGAAAATGAGCGGGAGTCTCGCGGTCAGGTGGCGTGGCGGGTTGGTGGTGCCCGCCCCTTAGAGCATCAGAGGGTCAGGCTGCCAGGCTGAGGCGTCAGCACTCTTGGCACCCGGTACTTACAAGCAGGCGGTGAGCAGCAGGGTGCGGATGGCCATCACGCGGTACTTGAATAGCTGCACGGCTCCGTAGTTGGTCTCCGACCTTTGTGTGGCGACAATGGCCTGCAGCGTCTCCTGCAGCGACTCAGGCACCTTCCTGCCGTTCTTGGCGGCGATGTTCTCAAGGACCTTGGAGCAGCGGTCCAGGCGGTTTCTGGACAGCAGCCATCGAGGAGACTCTGGCAGCACCCTGACCGGGGAAGAAAGCGTAAGATAGAAGGCAGCTGGCCTTCGTGGAGGCACTGGGCTGGTATACATAGATGTTTTTTATGCGTACTAATATATGAGGAGTTATATATTTTTTTCCCTCAAAGCATCACCCACACCATGCAGTGGCAGTGGCCACCATGCAGTGGGACTCCCTCAATGTCACCCGCGATCAGACACAATGATACAGCACAGGCAGGATGACAAGTGACTTTCCCGCGAGATTCAAACACTGCACCAGCCAAACTGTGCCAGCAGAGCGCCAGTCACAAAGACCAATTCTTCCGTCACAGGGATGCACACACACAGACACACATTAGTACAAATAACATGAGAAGACAGCGCTTGCAGCACAGTGAGAGGCGTGCCCCGTGGGACAGCTGAGGGCCTGGTACAGCACAACCTTCCTGCTTCCCTCACGGAGTGGGCTCGCCGCCCCTTTCGTGAGTCTGCCTCAAGGCGACTGAGCTCCATCCCCTAGATGGGCATTCATTACTGGAGGAGAGGACAACCTAATACTGCTGCTGCTGCTGTTGCTGCTGCTGTCATTGTTAACAGCGTACCTGAGACGACTCACAGGAGCGTCTGGCACAATGCCTTACCTGCCAGAACTGCGTGCCTTCCCCACCCACATTGCCTGCACCATGTCACCTGAGTGCAGGGAAACAAAGTCCGTTCCCACGCCTTTCCCAAAGAAGAGGAAGCGGCTGCCCTCACCAGTGGCCGATGAATATGATGAAGAAGGGCAGGGTGGTGATGAGGCCGAGAAGCTGCCAGTCCCGCGTGGCCCAGGCCAGCAGCGGCAGAAGGCACATGCCACCCGTCCAAAAGATGAAGGAAGTGGAGGTGATGCGCGTCCGCCACCCAGGCGACACCTGCTCCACGACTGCCGAAGGAGACAAGTGTTAGTCTCCTCAAAGTGCCCCGCCCCGCCCGCCCAGCACTGAGGTGTTTCAGGACTATGGAGGGATGGGGCACCGTCACCAACACCGTCCTTACTCTGACCCCAGGACACGTCAGTGTTATGGGATGCAATGCACAGGTCCGTCACTGCATTACTAACATGCTTCAACCCCCCTCCTCCCCCAGCATCCCTCCCGCGCAAACTCCTGCCTCTCCCTCCTCCGCCTCACAACCTGTTGGGAGTCTTGGCCAGCCGCGCCCCGCAGAGGTAGGTACACCCTCCCCTCGGCGACGTCCTCCCAGCGGGGCGCGGCGCCGCCTCCTGCTCCACTCAAGTGTCGTTCAATCAGTGCGACATTCTTGTGCCTGAATGGGAGCGCCGCCTTGATTGCCGTGCCTCGCTCGACACGCTACGGGAGACCATGAAGGACAGGCGCGCTGCCCTCGCTGCGCCCCTCCGCCACCACCTCACCCAACACGTCGTGACTCGCAACCATCTCCCCACACTGCATAATGTACACAGATGCGTGTATAGTAAACGCACACGCACACACACACACACACACACACACACACACACACACACACACACACACACACACACACACACGGTTTGCAAAACAATGTGAGACAAGAGAGAGAGAGAGAGAGAGAGAGAGAGAGAGAGAGAGAAATAACACACGGGGAGGCAGCGGGACAGGCGACGTTACTGCTGAAACAACAAAGTCTACAGTCGCGAAAATAAATAGCATAAGCTGAAGGATGGGGAGACTGGAACAGAAGCGGAACATGAGGCCTGAGTGAGTGAGTGAGTTGGTAAGTGTGTTGTCTACTCACCGATGATGAGTGCGAGCTCCAGCATGGACGGGAAGGACGTGGAGGCGAGGAAAGTGGTGATCATGATGGCGGCGAGGGAGGTGACGTAGAGGCGCACCAGGCCGAACACTGCGAACACGGCCACCGTCATCGCCAGCACAGGCAGCCGACCTATCCTGCGGGCACAGCAATGTGTGGGTGCGTGTCCCCGCGCCCGCCCCTCCCCAGCCAGGTGAGAAGCGCCCGGCATACAACCGAACCTAACAGGCCCGTATTCTGAAACGCTTTTACTCTCTCACCACGACTATTTTCAAGGGCCACAGAGATGACTAGCCGGGTTCTCAAGAGTGTTTCTCCTGTTAATAATGCAGAAATGTTCTTAATATGTCACCAGAACCATAAAAATATCCTTAAAGACAAGTACTGTGAAGAGAGCCTAATCAATCGCCTAAACCAATTGGAATCCTTGTTATCTTAGCATTTTTTCAGGATGGGACCACAATAGCTTTTTCCTATTTTTTGAGGTCTTTTAAGTCGGCGGCCAGCCTCCTGTAACTCCTATATCACTTCTCTAAGGAATGTAAATTTAAATCTTCTTTCATAAGGAATATTTTTCATCCCTTGTATCTTTTTTTCGTTATTTTTCTTTGTACTGATTCTAACAGACCTACAGCTTTCCTGTAATATGGGACCAGAACTGCACAACATAATGGTGGTGGTGTGCTCGTAACCACGCGGCCCACCCTGCAGCATCATTCTCTCGTATCGGATTCCAGCGCGGGAATTCACCACATCAAGCCAAGGCCCTATAGTTACCCAGCCTTGGCCCAGATCACAAGACACCAAGAAAAAGAGTGAAGGTCAGTTGTCAAAAGCGTTGTCCTCATTTCACGTTTCACTGACTACACACTTCAAGGAACTCAGGCACGCCTTGCCTGTCCATCCTATTAAGCAAGAGTTAGCCATTACCTACTTGATCTCTTTCACTGGTAATCCCTAGAATTGTGTGACTTACTCCGTTGTTCTCGAAATACTCACACACACACACACACACACACACACACACACACACACACACACACACACACACCATTGCCCAGACGGGAGCAACCTTACGGGATGGGAGGTAACCTTAAATGAAATGAAGACGAAACGAGAAAAGAAGAAAAATTAGATTAAGAAAAGAAAATATATATATTCATGAAGAAAAATATGGAAGAGAAAGAGAGAACACAAAGCAACATCTTGGTCACAGCACAGCATAGCACGACTCTGAGCTTTGTATTAAGAAACTTTTAGCTCTCTCACCACGACTATTTTCAAAGGCCACAAAGATGATTAGCAGGGTTCTCACGAGTGTTTCTTTAGTTAATGATGTACACATCTTGTTAATCTGTCACTACAACCATAAAAAAAAGAAAATCCTTAAAATCCCGAGTCACTTCAACTAGAGCCTTTTGAAAGTAGCGAAGGTGCGACGCAGAATATGGTCCTGAGTGCCTAGGGTGCTACCTGGTCTGTGTGGGCTCCAGCGTATCTCCAGCCAAGTGTAATAATGATCCTTAATACTGCTTCCTGGTGCTGGGCTGGAACACTCTCCGCTCCTCCATTTAGTTTAATGCGAGTATTTCAGTGGAGGTTATCGTTACTATTATTCCCGTCGCGCGCAAATTTTATAGTGGTCATGCTCAAGATATTTTGACCAGTCTCGCCTTGTTGAGGAGGAGAGAACTGTGAGGATGAATGCTGGTAAATGAATGGAATGGACTCAGTAATTCGGGTTATTAGTGCTAAGCCATTAGGGAGCTTTTATGGATGAAGGTGTGTTTCATACAGGGACTGCCACGTGTAGGCCTTGCGGCTTCTTGCATCTTCCTTTATTTTCGTATGTTCTTATCTTCTTATGAGCGGGAGTGCCTTACGTGAGTGTTGCGTGAGCTAAAGGACTGTGTGTATTATTCAGAAGTAGGCGGAATGATAGTGTGCATCAGTTTTAAAGATTATAGTAACCAATCTCTCCGCGAGCGATTTACACACACACACACACACACACACACACACACACACACACACACACACACACACACACACACACACACACACACACACACACACACACACACACACACACACACACACACACACACACACACACACACACACACCAAGGAATTACTGAGGGTCAAAGCCAATGGATCACAAAAGGGTCGTGTGGCGCGGAGTGCAGAGACGAGCCTCCTCAATTAGTGACAGCGATAAGACAAGTGGCTATGTGGATTAAGGTCACCGAGAGGCAGGAATAGACAGAGTGAGGGCTGTGGGTGGCCTTTATGCCTTCATGTCTCGATACCTTCATGTCTTTATGTTCTTTATCCCGAAGGGTGTGGTGAGCACGTGGGTCGTGATGAGCCGCCACCAGCCCAAGAACCCTCGATTTGCAGACGTTTCGGCGTGCTATCTTGTCTACTCTTAAGATCTGTTGTGAAATTCGGTGGGATTTTCAGGGCAGTTTTCTTGATTCGTGACGGATAAACGGAAAAAAATATCCATGAGAACCCGACTGATCGTCTGTGTTCTTTGAAGACAATCTCGATGACAGAACAGTGTTTAACAATACGGGCACAAGTCACGCCGACCTCCAGCAATACGACACCCATAAGCCTGAACGCGTCCCGTGTCCCGTGTGTGCGTCACTGTGTCTATCGCAACGGAGCCTGAGAATGTTGGACAACGGCAGCAGCTCTCCCCTGCTAGCCGTCTCCTGCCTCGTGTGTCGCAACGCACTGATCTTATCGCTGCAATTTCAGCTTAGACGCAATTTGAGTAAGGTGAGCGAAGCGGAGCCTCCTCCCCATCCATTACTCAACTCCAACCACCACCATCTCCCCTCCAGCCACCCACACCATTTCACCCACCTCCCATCCACCACACTCCAGACACCCCCTGTCCACCACCACACGCCAACCACGTCTCCTAAATTTGAATCTGTGCAGAACACTTAGTTACTCCTGGCAAGGCTCTGTGCTTCGGGACCTTCGTGTTGCGTCATCGTGAGTGGTGTGGACGACCCAGTGCTTGCTGTGACTAGAGAAGAGGCGAACCAATCAGGCTGAGCTGCAACGTGGCTGTAAATATGCGTGTGTGCTGCAAATGAGGGAAGCCAAAAGACGCTGTAATCAGTGCCTACTGCGTACTGTGGTGCTTGCTGTGTTGCTCCATGTTAGTAGTAATATGCAGATTCAGGTGTGAGGGTCACTAGCTAGACTTAGTCCCGTATTTTGAGCCGCTCGAAGCTTTCACTAGGGCTGGCTTCCAAAGGCCACATATTTGATGACTTCAGTTCCCATAGGTGTTTGATCTCATTAATATGTAGAATCCTTGTTAAGCTACCACTAGAATAGAGTTGTTTTTTGTTTTTCATAAGCCACATATGAGTAGGTGCGTATGGGTGTTTATTTTCATTAATGATGCAGAATTGTGTTAAACTATCACTAGAATTATGAAAATACAATTGAAAATCACAGTCTGTTAAGAGTAGAGGTAAGATACCGAAAAACTCACGCGCTCCGCCACTGAGCTGTTATGCCGCGCCAACATGCTCCTCTTTCTGGAGTGCGAGCAGTCACGTGGTTTTGTTTTACAGCTCACTCACAGAACGTGGCCTTTCAGTTTGCAGTTTTGACTTCAATGACTCCTACTGCTACCAGTACTGCTGCTACTACTACTACTACTACTACTACTATTACTCTTATCACCAATGCTGTTGTTGCTGTTGCTGCTGCTGATGCTGTTGGTGCTACTATTACAACAACAACAACAACACTTTCATCACTGCTAATACTGTCGTCTCCACCACTTACAGGTCAGAGAGGGAGTTGAACACCACGGTGCCCACCACGTTGCCCGCCACGCCCACGGACTGCCAGGTGGCTGCCATGCTGGCCTGCTCACATACCCAGTGCTGCTGCGTGCTCAGCGTTGAGTCGTAGTAGGTGCGGTCGTACTCCCACAGGCGCCGGCACTCTGTTCAGGAGGAGAAAGGGAGTGAGGGACGTGTTATTGTGCGTGGTGGGCACAGTGCCATGGGACCTCACCCTCTTCTTGTTCAGCAGAATGTCACTCTGCATGTTGTCGCGGCGCTAAATACAGTCAATGTGTCAAGCAGGCAAGACAGCAGGCAAGGAAGCAGGGAGTCTTAGGGTCTGCTATGCTGCTTGTCAAGAGTACCCCCTTGCTGCCTCTTTCCTCCTACCACGGACACAGTAACAATCTCAACAACTAATACCAAAATGAGTAACCATGCAGTTAAAATCCTCAAGTGTCTTTTTTTTTTTAGCTAGATTTTCTGGTGACTATAATGGTTTCAGTTTATTCAAATAACTAGTCTCATGCTGTCACTGGGCGGCAAAGGGTTAACGTAGCAGAGGCTGCAGGAATAAGAGGTCCCTGGCTCACCGGTGACGCCGAAGGTTGCAATCATCAGCTCGGGGGAGGACGGTTCCTGCAGGAGAGGCAGCACGTCGCCTGCTGTCACGTTGTACTGCTGGCAGCTGCTGTACGCCCCATCTTTCTCCCTGAGGTAGAGACGACCTGGGTTATAGTGTGTGTGTGTGTGTGTGTGTGTGTGTGTGTGTGTGTGTGTGTGTGTGTGTGTGTGTGTGTGTGTGTGTGTGTGTGTGTGTGTGTTTGTGAATTTCGCTTTAACTCATCCTGCCATCCTTTCAGAAGCGTTGTCTTGCACCTGCCACGCAACTTAACTTTAGAACATTAAAAGATTACTAAATTAAATTAGTATGGTCAAAACCCAGCCGCTTCATGAGGCGCGATGCGTGGCTCGGGCTACCGCGCCCCAGCTGGACCCACCCTGACCCAGACTGAGTCCGCCTTCGAGGCTTTCCATTCATCCCAGCCAAGAAGCGCGTCATTGCTTAATTCCACTGGGGCAATGAAGGCGAGAGCATGGGATACTGGCAGAACAAGATGCCATGCACACTGGTGCGTGGCTGGTTGTGAAGGCTGCACCACAAGACGACCCTCAAGGTATCTGAAAGTGACGAGGTCACTACACCCCGGGAGAAGCCACAGCGCTCGCGTAATCTACCCAAACCTTGGCAGCTACTAATGTGGCTGGTGCACTACAGTCATCATGGGAGAGAGAGAGAGAGAGAGAGAGAGAGAGAGAGAGAGAGAGAGAGAGAGAGAGAGAGAGAGAGAGAGAGAGAGAGAGAGAGAGAATACTTCTCCCTGCCACGAAAAAAATGAGGCTCGCCTGGGGATGGTGAGAGCCTTCCACTCCTCCAGCGGGACGTGGTCGGGGCGGCCGGGCACGTGACACCAGTGGTCGGGAGTGGACGTCATGAAGATCACCGCCAGGGGTACCCAGGGAATGAAAAAGTTGATGGGCACCACGTAGAACCAGTAGAGTAGCCGCTGGTACCGCCCGTTGTCCCCGACCTCCTCCAGCACCTGCGGCACAGCGCCCGTGTGAGGCAAGGCCGCTTGAGAGAGTGCCGAGGGACACCACAACACACACACACACACACACACACACACACACACACACAGAGAGAGAGAGAGAGAGAGAGAGAGAGAGAGAGAGAGAGAGAGAGAGAGAGAGAGAGAGAGAGAGAGAGAGAGAGAGAGAGAGAGAGAGAGAGAGAGAGAGAGAGAGAGAGAGAGCTCTCACACACACACACACACACACACACACACACACACACCTCTGGATTCACAATTTGGGAAGCTAAGAACATTAGAACAAGAAAAATAAGGAAGGTGCAAGATGCTGTCAGGCCTACACGTGGCAGTCTCCGCATGAAACATACCTACCTGTTTCCACTTACCATCCTCATTCATAAATTTACCCACTCATTGTTAGATTGCTGTGAGAATTAATCTTTTAAGTCACATAGAATATGTAAAAAAAAAAAAAAAACAGCAAAGGATCGCACACACGTAAGTGTTACACTGGCACCAGAAGGCTGACGTACAAGACCTACAGGCGTCGTGGTGAATAAAACTTCACTTCACCGAGACACAGCGTCCCTAACACACCAGATGGCTGATGGATAGAGAGGCGTCATCGTGACTGGCGATGTGTTTTGCTCCCCACGAGGTGGTAACGGCTGAGGGAAGCCTTGCCACTGGTCTGCTGCAAGGTCCGCGAGGCGTCTCTCCGCACATAACACTTGAGACGCCTCACTGCCTTTGCCCCGTGTTCCCCTTACTGCACACTCTAGCCACTGGCCCAGGCATGGCGGGGTGTGATGCCGGTGCGGAGGCGTTGGTTTGCATCACGAATACTGGATGGAAGGTCTGGCAAGCCTGGGTTATAGTGAGCAGTAAGTTAGATGTTGCATGTGTGATTCATAGATTTACCTCTACTGTGGCCGCTACATCAACCTGACGTTCCGCGTCCCGCAATGAGTGGCGCGGCGTGGCCTGTGGTGGGAAAACCTACTGGACTGTCGCCCAGTGCCCACTCACTGCTGAATGGACAGGGGAACAAGTGTGACCAGACCGCCCAGTTTTCTCCGTTTCGCCCAGGAATCGAACCCTGGATCTCTCAGCAGTGTGGCAAGCGTGCTAACCTGTGCACCGCCTACTCACACCTGGCAGAGCGATGGCGCCGCCCCAAGCATCCACTCCCTATCGACAATGATCTTTTCTTGCGTAAGTATATTTATATGGGCAAAATGGAATATTTCTATGACTTGAGAATCTAGAGTGTTATTAAAACCATTTTGTCAGTTTGTCCCTTTGTCATGTGTCTGGCTCACATTCTCGGAACGATGAGTTCCAATTCGCGGGTAATACTTGTACTAACCCTATATGATACAGAATGGTAGGAACCTGAACTGAATATCCAGATAAAGGCAATACTAAAATTAGCAAATCACTGGAGGAGAGCATCGATCGCTGGGCCGCGTCCACGCTGCGCCAGAACTCCAGGCTTACAGACTGACCGCTGTTGTCACCCCACCACTACAGCCTCCGCCGCCACCACCATCGCCATGACCTTCATTACTAAAACAGCTACTACCACCACTACTACTACCACTACCACTACCACTACTACTATCCACCATTGTTGCTGCTACCACTGCTATCGTTATCACACCACATTTTACGAACACCATGGACGTAGTACAACCAGGAATGCATAAAATACAAAAGCATATGACTTAAATTTCAAACAAACAACATTTTACACACAATTCAAACCACTACTCGCATCAAAGAAAACACAATTAAAACCAATGTGCATTCTGGAACAACGTGACGTCACAGTTCGGCTTCCTATAATCTAATATACGTTCATGCATCGGAGTGTAGACCTGAGTACCGAACCCCAATGCTGAACATGGGTTGTGGGGATGCGGCCCTGTTTAAGATGTTGCCACGTCCTTCCTACCCGTGCCCCCCTCCCGCCATGTGCACAAGTGTTCTGAATTAATATCCTCATTAAAGTAACATATAATGATATAACATCAGATAGATAAATAGATATGGAATATATATATATATATATATATATATATATATATATATATATATATATATATATATATATATATATATATATATATATATATATATATATTTTTTTTTTTTTTTTTTTTTTTTATTATCAACTCTCCTCTTTTTTACTGTCTTCAGTCTCTTTCTCCTCGCCGCAATGTTGTATCTCTTGCTTTCTTCTTCCGCTACTTTCACGCGAACTGCTCTTCTGATTCTCCTTACTGCATGCCACCCTTCCAGCCGCTGCCTCTCTGCACAAGGCTTTCTGCTCTCTCTCACCCTTATTCTGTCCACCTCTATAACGCAATAGTTAACCAGCATTTTCAATCTTCTACCACTTTCACTGACAAACTCTGGAACTCCTTGCCGGTATCTGCATTTTTCTACTGCCTATGACTTCAATTCTTGTAATTCTGGCCAATCTTTCAGGACAATTTTATTTTGGGACTGACATCTTTAGTGCGCCCCTTTTGTAGTGGGGAAGGGGACTGTCTTTTTTGTTGCCCTGAGCCAGAAGCCTTCTTACATAAAAAGAAACAAAAAAAAAACTGTAGTAGCAGCAGAAACAACAGAAACAGCAGCAGCAGCAGCAGCAGCAGCAGCAGCAGCAGCAGCAGCAGCAGTAGCAGCAGTAGTAATGATAGCAGTAGTAGTAGTAGTAGTAGTAGTAGTAGTAGTAGTAGTAGTAGTAGTAGTAGTAGTAGTAAATAAAAGAAGAAGAAGGAGGAGGAGGAGGAGGAGGAGGAGAAAGAGGAGGAGGAGAAAGAAAAGAAGAAGAAGAAGAAGAAGAAGAAGAAGAAGAAGAAGAAGAAGTGGGGAGTAGCAAGTCGTTACATGATGCTCACCGAGTTCATGTCACAGCCCTTGATGAAGGGGGCCGTGGTGTCCATTGGCAGGAATGATGTGATGGATGACGTACCGCAAAACTGCTAACCCCACCTCCTCGAGCTGTGTAAAAGCTGACTCATCACACTGACGGCACGCGCGGATAATTACCGGAATGAGACCGCAAGCAGTTGGCAACAGGCGCAAGCTGAAACTCATGTCCCCACGTCTAAACCCATCATTCCTCCTAGGTATGCACAGAAAACTCGGACCTGGTGCACCTAATGAAGTGCTATAATCAGTTCTTGTTTGCAAATTATCACATAATGAAATCCTATAACCCGTTCCTTGTTTGCGTTTGTGTTGTCCTAAATTATAACGGACCCATTTTTAGGCGTTCTGTGGCTGCTTCATGTGAACTGTGTAACTCCTGCTAGGTTTGCCTCCTTGACAGAGGTGTAATGTCTGAAGCACCGCTACTTTGGTGGCTGTAGAGGCGAAAAGAACAAGATACAGAGGAGCCCAGTTAGAGAGAGAGAGAGAGAGAGAGAGAGAGAGAGAGAGAGAGAGAGAGAGAGAGAGAGAGAGAGAGAGAGAGAGAGAGAGGAGTTTGCCAGAGTAATCTAAAGAATCACAAGTTAGGAAAAAGATAGATAACGTTGAAAATCATATCAGTTAAAGATTAAGAACGGTAAGGCAGGAAGATAAACGGAGAGAGAGAGAAAAAAGTAAAAGAACATGGAATAGTAGACCACTTTTTCTTGAAATGCTAAAGTGGCCGCCAATCTTGTAGTGTGGAAGCAAGTGGGTAAAGAACAGATGCTTCCTAACAGTAATGAGTCAGTACCACACGCGATGAAGCATCATTTATCAAATGGAATGGACCTTCCTGTTTACCTGTATTTCATTCCCTTTAAGCGACGAGGCTATCAAGAGTGTTCCAGACCAGCTATTATAACACACACACACACACACACACACACACACTGTCGCCTCCATCACCACCACCGCCGCCATCATGGACGTAATTCAGTCCTGCACAACGAATCGGTCAAGTCTTGCACTCGTTTTTTTTTTTTCAGTCATGACTCATTTCCACTCCATCCAGTCACCCATCTTGTGTCTTCACGCGACTAGACTAATGCTGTGGCCTGTGTGTGTGTGTGTGTGTGTGTGTGTGTGTGTGTGTGTGTGTGTGTGTGTGTGTGTGTGTGTGTGTGTGTGTGTGTGTGTGTGTGTGTGTGTGTGTGTGTGTGTGTGTGTGTGTGTGTGTGTTTAAGAGAGGCCTTCTTGGACCAATATTCGTCACTGGCAGTGTGGATGCGTGTACTATCAGCTTGGTGAAGGCAGCCCTGCCCCTGCTCCCAATCCCCGTCTGGTCGCGCAGTAACATGAATGACTGCATACAAGGGAGAGGTTCTGATTACCGTTGCCGTGTGGCGAGAGGCAGCGGCACCCCAAAGCCTCCAGGACAGTCTGCGTGGGGACCGGGACCTGTTAAGTGGTCTCCCCAGCGCCTCTCTAATTGAGCTTGTGTTTACTGCTACAACAACCAGATTAGTGCGACGAGTGTGCTTGATTGGTTTTGCGAGTCCTCTCCCCCCCCACCTCTCTCTCTCTCTCTCTCTCTCTCTCTCTCTCTCTCTCTCTCTCTCTCTCTCTCTCTCTCTCTCTCTCTCTCCGTATGTGTAAGGGATAGATAAATAGATAGGTAGGTAGGTAGGTAGGTAAGTAGCTAGGTAGGCAGGCAGGCAGGCAGGTAGATAGCTAGATAGATAGGTAGGTAGGCAGGTACATAGGCAGGTATATATATATATATATATATATATATATATATATATATATATATATATATATATATATATATATATATATATATATATATATATATATATATATATATATATACATATATATATGGATTTATTGATTTATGGTAGCTGGTGGGGGCGACGTGGCGGCGCGGCGGCGTGGGCCAGGAAGCTGTGTGTTGAGGTAAGTCAAGGAGTGGTGACGATAGTTTTTTTTTTTTTTTAAGTAGGAGGGACACTGGCCAAGGACAACAAAAATCCAATAAATAAAAAAGGCCCACTGAGATGCCAGTCCCATAAAAGGGTCCAAAGCAGTAGTCAAAAATTGAAGGATAAGTGTCTTGAAACCTCCCTCTTGAAGGAATTCAAGTCATAGGAAGGTGGAAATACAGAAGCAGGCAGGGAGTTCCAGAGTTTACCAGAAAAAGGGATGAGTGATTGAGAATACTGGTAAACTCTTGCATTAGAGAGGTGGACAGAACAGGGGTGAGAGAAAGAAGAAAGTCTTGTGCTGCGAGGCCGCGGGAGGAGGGGGGGGCATGCAGTTAGCACGATCAGAAGAGCAGTTAGCATGAAAATAGTGGTAGAAGACAGCTAGAGATGCAACATTGCGGCGATGAGAGAGAGGGTCAAGACAGTCAGTTAGAGGAGAGGAGTTGATGAGACGAAAAGTTTTTGATTCCACCCTGTCTAGAAGAGCGGTATGAGTGGAACCCTCCAGACATGTGGAGCATACTCCATACATGGACGGATAAGGCCCTTTTACAGAGTTAGCAGCAGGGAGGGATGAGAAAAACTGGCGGAGACGTCTCAGAACGCCTAACTTCATAGAAGCTGTTTTAGTTAGAGATTAGATGTGAAGTTTCCAGTTCAGATTATAAGTAAAGGACAGACCGAAGATGTTCAGTGTAGAAGAGGGGGACAGTTGAGTGTCACTGAAGAAGAGGGGATAGTTGTCTGGAAGGTTGTGTCGAGTTGATAGATGGAGGAATTGAGTTTTTGAGGCATTGAATAATACCAAGTTTGTTCTGCCCAAGTCAGAAATTTTAGAAAGATCAGAAGTCAGGTGTTCTGTGGTTTCCCTGTATGAAATGTTTACCTCCTGAAGGGTTGGACGTCTATGGAAAGACGTGGAAAAGTGCAGGGTGGTATCATCAGCGTAGGAGTGGATAGGACAAGAAGTTTGGTTTAGAAGGTCATTGATGAATAATAAGAAGAGAGTAGGTGACAGGACAGAATCCTGAGGAACACCACTATTAATAGATTTAGGAGAAGAACAGTGACCGCCTACCACAGCAGCAATAGAACGGTCAGAAAGGAAACTTGAGATTAAGTTACAGAGAGAAGGATAGAAGACGTAGTAGAGTAGTTTGGAAATCAAAGCTTTGTGCCAGACTCTATCAAAAGCTTTTGATATGTCCAAGGCAACAGCAAGTTTCACCAAAATATCTAAAAGAGGATGACCAAGACTCAGTAAGGAAAGCCAGAAGATCACCAGTAGACCGGCCTTGACGGAACCCATAATGGCGATCAGACAGAAGGTTGTGAAGTGATAGATGTTTAAGAATCTTCCTGTTGAGGATATATTAAAAACTTTAGATAGGGAGGAAATTAAAACAATAGGACGGTAGTGAGGGATTAGAATGGTCACCCTTTTAAGGAGCAGGCTGAATGTAGGCAAACTTCAAGCAAGAAGGAAAGGTAGATGTTTGACAGACAGAGCTGAAAGAGTTTGACTAGGCAAGGTGCAAGCACGAAGGCACAGTTTCGGAGAACAATAGGAGGGACTCCATAAGCCTTCCGAGGGTTTAGGCCAGCGAGGGCATGGAAAACACCATTACGAAGAATTTTAATAGGTAGCATGAAGTAGTCAGAGGGTGGAGGAGAGGGAGGTACAAGCCCAGAATCGTCCAAGCTAGAGTTTTTTTTAGCAAAGGTTTGAGCGAAGAGTTCAGCTTTACGAATAGATGTGATAGCAGTGGTGCCATCTTGTTGAAATAAAGGAGAGAAAGAAGAAGAAGCAAAGTTACTGGAGATATTTTTGGCTAGATGCCAGAAGTCACGGAGCGTAGACCACCGCAGCTCAACCTAGATATGTGCCATTTTTTGCACGAAATCTTTCTTGCAGAATTGGTCTCCACATGTGCCGCACACAGTCTCCGCAGGCCGCTGGTAAGGCACAGTGGGAGGTGCTCCTCAGAATCACACAGCCAGTAATGAGTTTGATGAAGCAAGTAAGTAGTGTTATCCCTGTATCTTGCACGAACATTCACGAGTGTAATGCTTTCCCATTTTGTGCAATGTTGTGATGTGATCTTTGCTGCACTAGCCCATTATTGCCCTCAAGACAGTGATTCCCAGACTGTTTTGCATCACTTTCCCTTCTTGCTTCTAGCAGACCGGCGCGTCCTCCCCTCACGTTTATATTCCATTGTGTCGGCGGGGCGGGGTGTTGTGACAAGCTGTATGGATGTGAATGCAAAGAGCTGCAGGCTGTGTGATGTGTGACATGGGAGAGGATGAGACGGTGGAACATGTGGTGCTGGAGTATGTGAAGTATGCCAAAGACAGGAATGAGATGATGGAAGTGATACTGACTGAGTTAGGGCATGATAGGAATGAAAGAGTGGAGAAGACAGGAAAGGAGTGGATGGTGTTGTTGCTGGGACTGTGTAGAGAGGCGAATGAAAGGATGATTGAGGCGGTGAAAGAGTGTCTGGAGAGAATGTGGTGTGCTAGATGTAGGAACAATTAGTGTAGAGGATGCTGTTCGTTTTTTTTTTTTTTTTTACCTTCTACAGGAGTTGCAGATTCAAAGGCCTGGCTCAGGAGTGATCCTGAGCCACCTGTACCATCAAGATCAAGATCAAGATCAGGCCATTCAGCAGCATCAGTGTGTTTGGTATCGGTGACATGTACAAACAAGAGAGCTCAATTAACAAAAAATGGGTCGAGATTGTGTTACTTAAGAATACAGGGAAATAACAAAATCTGCAAGAAGTCATCAGGCCTACATCTGACAGTCCATATATATATATATATATATATATATATATATATATATATATATATATATATATATATATATATATATATATATATATATATATATATATATATATGTATGTATGTATGTATGTATGTATGTATTTTTTTTCTTATTTATTTATTTATTTATTTATTTATTTATTCCGCCTATCATCCCCTCCATTGTTGTTGGAGTAGTTTTATTATAGGCTTTTTTAAACACCAGTTTTTGGACATGGGAGCAACATCACACACACACACACACACACACACACACACACACACACACACATATTATCCCCGCTTCCTACAGACCCACATAGACAGTCAGGAAATATTACAGGGTCACATAGCCTCTCCACACCCTTACACAGCCAGTCAGGAAACATTACAGGCACACACAGCTTCTCATAGCTTAACACCGCCAGTCAGGAAACACACAGAGCATCCACACAGCTCCAAACAGCCACGTCATCCCGGTAACTAAGGAAATGGGACCAGCGTTATTAATCATTATTGGGCTCTAACTCGGCAACTTCTTAACAGGTTGTTGTGGAAGTTGTTGGAATTTTAAAGGTTCTAGGATTCTATTGATAGTTTAACAAGGATTCTGCATCATCACTTAAAAAGAATACCTATGTATAATTTCTGTGACCTTTGAAAAAAAATAGTCCTGCTAAGAGAACAAAGCGTTTCAGAATTCGTGCCGAGGCATCACCGAGGAGCATCACGCCATAATCTTGTGGCTTGCTAGTAGATGCAGTAATGAGGGGTATCTGTATGCCATGTCTACCGCCACTTTCTGTGAAACCTCCCCGCTTCCTGACAGATCCGGTGTGTATATGGAGGTACGGCAAGAGGGTGTATTACTGAGGTATGGTAAGAGGTGTACATATAAACATAAGAAAATAAGGAATACTGTAAGAAGCTAAACTCTCCCCCCCCCCTCCTACACGTAACATTTGAGTTAAGGTAGTGTATACTGAAGAGTTTCCTTGGTGGTGGTGTGACTATCCCAGCCCGATTTACGCGGCACAGTGGCGCCGCAGTAGTGTAGACGGGAAGACGGGAAGACCTCTGACTAATGTTGAGCAGATGTAGTACTACCTGCCATCCTGACCTTACTTGAGGCTGTACTATGTACTGATCTTCTCTAGCGCGGTTAGTGTTTTAACAGATAAGTCAGGAGCGAGGGATAACCGCTTTAGAGAGAGAGAGAGAGAGAGAGAGAGAGAGAGAGAGAGAGAGAGAGAGAGAGAGAGAGAGAGAGAGAGAGATGTAGTGATAAAGATATTTACCTTTTCAAAGACCGGCGCTACCATGGCTCAGATGCAGCACCAGGGGGAGGCTGACTCAGTACGGTGTGGCCTCCACTACTGCCACTACTGTTGTCAACACCGCCACTCTCACCTGCTGGCCCTCACACTGATTAGCCACGTCTTCCGCTCTTTCCCAGATCAAGTACAGGCTCAGGTGTTCGCTCACTTGCATACCAAGGTCAGGTGATTACAAAAGCGATCAATCTGCGCCGAGCAAGAGTTGAGATGTTTCCCTTCTGTCATCGGCTGTGTCAGAGTACAGCTGATGTCCTATTCACGGCCAAGGGGACCAGAGCAGAAACCTTCGCAACAACCTCCACATACACTGATTGACTAGCACACGCTGCTCACTGCCAAATACTCTCTGCTCCCTGGGACGAGGTGCAGTTGCCACATACAGCTGGATAGAGAGGTATATGCTTCTCCCTTGATGACTGGAGGCGGAGACATCAATGAAGCAACGCTGGTGTGGCGTAGGGGCGTGTGCCGTGCCTTGCTTTTTTTTTTAAGGGCTTAAGAGAGAGAGAGAGAGAGAGAGAGAGAGAGAGAGAGAGAGAGAGAGAGAGAGAGAGAGAGAGAGAGAGAGAGAGAGAGAGAGAGAGAGCACATATTGTCCTACTTCTTGTTCTCTACCACATCCCAAGGCCTCATGTGACCCTGTTGTTGTTGTGTCTTCAAACCAATCAATCAATCAATCAATAAGACAGTCCCCGCCAGCCATCCCCCTCCCCCCACCTTCAAACAGCCTGACGTATATAACACCTCCCCCCTCCGCATGCACTTGTCTAGGGTGGGAGAAGGACGGGCGCTGCAGGAGAGAGGCAGTTTTGATGAATGAAGGTGCTGGTGGTAGTGAATAATGTTGTGGCTAGTAAGGAAGGAATAGTGGTTGGTGGGGAAGGGATGGTTGTTGGTGGCGAAGGGGTAGTGGCAGCGGGGAAGGAATAGTGGTTGGTGGGAGGGAATGAATAGTTGTTGACGGGGAAGTAATAGTAGTTGGAAAGAAAGGAATAGTGGTAGCCGAAGCAGTTGTGGGGAAGTAATTAACTGTGGTAGCTGAGAGATAGTTGTAGCGAATGAAAAAAGAAGTACATATACTGAACCAGATGTGGCAGATGGAAATCGATGTGGTGGTGGTGGTGGTTGTGGCGAGAAGCATTGGGGAGTCAGGTGTCGTAGATCAGGTGGTACGGACTCGCGTGGGTAGCGTAAAGATCAGGGTTAGCTCAAGTACAGACGAGTGTATTTTAGTCCAAGTACCCTGGATATTTTTCAGGTACAAGTATAGTCACTCACCTATGTACTTAAGCCCAAGTCCAAATACATGTCATTGTACTTAAGTACAAGTACTTTGTGATAAAAAAAAAAATCGTATCACAGATTTGTAAAGCACGAAAGTTATTAGTTTTCATATATACACATTAATGAGTACACTGTTAAAATTATGCTCCTTTATCCTATATTACACTACGATATCATTGTACTCAATTATACTCAATACTATTTATCCAATAGTATCATCACAAAGTTCGCTAGAATCTGTATACAGTATATAACTTTTGATTAAATACAATGTACTTGTTTCCATTTGAATGTACTTCGTATTTTTCAAGTTCTTTGGGTCTAAGTACAAGTACAAATACAAGTAAAAATATTTGGACCAACCCTGGTAAAGATAAAGAGGAAAGGCTGAGGAGACTGACAGAGCACTCTACCAAACCCAGATCCGCCGTGAGTGGTGCCTGTGTCAATTAATGCAATACACACAACAACACCCGTGACAATATAAACAGGTCATGGTGTGATGGGCGGCCTGGTGGAGAGTGTTGACGGCTCTGTTCACGCGAGGCGGTTTTACGGTAGTCGTGTGAGTGTAGTAGCGTGACTGTGGGGGCAAGGTAAGTCAGTTAGATAGAGAAGTAGTAAGACTTATTGGTAGAGAGGAATAGGTGATGAAAAACGAGGGAGAAGATAGGAATAAAAGCAAACCTGAGATTATCAGAATGATAGAAAAGTAGCAGAAATAATTGGGAGAGAGGAATGGAAGATGAGAAAAGAGGGAGAAGACAGGAATTAAAAGTTCTGGGACCGACAGGAGACAAAGGCAATGGCAACACAATAGTGAGCCTTATGAAAACAGCTCTGGCCGAATGCTGAAAATACAAAACTGAAACATTAAAAGACGTAAAGGAAGACAGAAGAGAGTGACCTAAGCAGTGATTCAAAGCGCAGCAAGTCCAAAGAAGAAGGAAAAGAAAAAGAATATTAGTGTTCACACACAGTCGCTCTATTCCATCAAACACGCGACTCCTGTTTCACTAGGCGCCACTAGGAGGCACACTTCCCCCGTAACTAAGTCTCAAGGAGGGTTTTCACGTCACTCGGGGAGTCACGGCATGACACCATCCCGGCCCCTCCAGGAGTCATAATTATCAGTTATGTCAGGTTCCTTTCTTGACAAACAATTAGTGGTTCTTCCTTCGCCTCCTCTGAACTCCGCATTTAATTTCTGTTTCCGCATGTTGCTTATTAATATTTTAACAGCGTGTCCAGTATCCCTCCCCTCCCGCTCAGTATTTCTCCCTCCTCAACATAGCCTTGTTTAAGTCAGGCAGTATAACTGTTTTTACTTTATTACCACCTCACATCTCTGCATATTTCATACTCCAAGCAATTATCATTAGTTTCTTCCTCATTTATTTACTTATTCATCTATATATTTTTTGGTAGGTTTGAACATCTCTGCCACTCCCTTTATTATTCTGTTTTCCTACAATCACCTCCTCTGCTGCTAATATTTTTCCTGGCTCATTGTTCCTTATCGAGGGGTACTGAAGTTTAGTGGGTGCTGGAACATGCTGCCTGTATTACAGTACAATGTCAGTGTTGCATGCAAGAGATTCAAAAGTATCAAAAGGACTTTTTTTTATTTGATAAACTTTTATCTCATTTTCAATTGTGTTAATGCAGCTGTAGTCAATGCAAGCAGATATTAAGCCAGAGTTAAGGATGCCAGAGTGCCTAAACTGTACTACAGTAGGTGCTGAGGTCAGAAAAGGTTAAGAAATGCTGTCCAGCTACTGGCTACTGACTCTGCTCTAGTATACCGTACAGTGAATGAAGAAAACTACTTTGAAATCTTGGAAATAAATGTTTATCTTTAATAATATTTCTGTACAAAAATAGTTTAGTATTTCAACTCAATTTTAAAATAGAAATTTGTTGTATAAATAGACTCAAGTCTTATTCACCACAACTGTCAAGTAATATCTAACAATTTCACCTAATGCTGGTATTATACAGAACATTTCCTTAAACAAACTGCACTTCTGCTGAATTCCTTCAAGAAAGATTAGTCACAGAAATCTTGAGGCCAGTACTTTAAAGGAAGGGTTTCCTTCACAAAACTAGTCTTCACATTGTTTCTTCAACACATACACATGTGGCTGAGAAAGACTTGTTGAAGATGACATTCTGACAGATATGCCAAAGCTGCAGTGTTGTAGTTGTTACACAAATTTGACACCAGGCTTTGTAACACCTATACAATATAGTTTGGATAAATTTGTCTTCAAAAGCCATTTCTCCCTCAAGGATTTCCTTGTCAAATCAATGAAGAAATGCATTGCAAAGGAAACACTCAATGTGATGCAGTAATGGATTGGATGTAGGAATTATGTTGCTAAAGCTGAAATACACTAAAAGTTTAAAAAATTAAATTATAAATAACAATATAAGAATAATTTATATGTATAATGATGTATATTTGTACAGTATATGAGAATGAAAATAGTGTAGTTGTTCATGCAAGTTCAGGTTCAGCAGTGTTTACATTCTGACAGCAGTTATGTACTAACACACTACCCACAAAGCCACACACTGCCATCACAGCTAGTGCTGCATGGCAGTCATTCATGTGTGGCTATCCAATGAGGCATCATTGAGGGAATGCATACATTTAAGTACAGATGACCCTCAGTTTATACAGGATTTTTACATGAATTCACTTTAACAGAACTTAAAATTTGTATATTAAATTGAATTGATTTTACATACATAATGTTTTCATCTTAGTATGAACCAGCCCAACCAGATATTCAAATAGCACTCTTTCATTCTTCCTGCTCCCTCCTGCTTCCCATTCAATTGTTTACAAGCACATGGAGCACAGCCAACAGCCACAACAGGGATCCTTTCAATCTCTCTTGCCAGAAATGGAGAAGAAACACATTTCATCACCACCTCACAGATGGGCTGCAGCTGCTGGAAGAAAATTACTCAAATGATGACAGGAGCTCTTCTGTTCTAAGAACTGTTACTGGTATGGATGATGCCTCCAGCAGAGATGCTAAGGGAAATGTAGAAGAGTCAGACCACCATGCTGCAGTTCTTTCAGGAGGAATAGAAGCCAATAGAAGTGAAAGTGGAAGAATTGTCAAAAGTGCATAATCCTGAGCAAGTGAAGTCATCACAGGAGTTGGAGGAGGAGGAGATGGAGGGTGAGGGCCCTCAGACTGTGTTTGGCAGTGGTGTGGGTGAGGAATAAAATGAGCTGTACATTCATTAATATTAAGGGGGATTTTCCCTTTTTACTTCAGCATTTCTTGTGTTTAGCTTTCATACCTAAAGCTACGATTTATAAATAACTGGAGGAACTGGTATTATTCACTTACCATATAAACAGATTTAAAGGCAAAGTAGTACACTTTAATAGGTCAGATCCTTATCCCCCTTTTCCCATTAGTATTTTTTTTCATTATTTTTATTTACATGATGCAAGCAAGTCCCTATACATGATGCAAAAGGAGAAATACTTGTATGTAAAACAGTTGTGTACAAGTTTTGTAATAACACCTTTTGCGTTGCACTAGTGTGGTTCTGGTGACCATCACTGAGGTACTTGTCAAATGCACTGTGATCCTTCAACTTGTACTGACAGGCAGTGTTTGCCAAAATCTCCTCCGTGAAATATTAGTGAAGGAAAATGTTCTATGAATAAAGAATGTTGATTAATAAATACAAGCACATGACGAGCAAAACGTACACAGGAAATTTAACAAGAAAAATGGAGATGTGCAACCAGTAACTTTCAGTGACTATGTAAGAGGCAGGAATACTAACAGTGTGGCAATTGAGTGACTCATATGGTTGCACTTGATGATAACACTCCTGAGTCCTGCATATTTCAAGGTATTGGTGACTCAAAATTAAAAGTTCTTAATTTACCATATTTTTTGACACCTCAAGACATCAGAAACTTACATGTATACCAAAATGCACATTCAACTCCAATGTGATTCCTATGTGGTTGTGGGGTCAGGTCAGAGGGCTGGCAGTGATTCCATACAGCTAATGTCTAACTAGTACTATGTGGTCATGAACTATATATCTTTAGGGAAATAGAATTAAAAATATCATGAAAGAATTACTTTAGACTATATTTCTCTATATGTGTAATGCTGCAAAGGCACATCAATCAAATATTTAAGTTCCCTTTCAGCCTAAGGCACATTTCTAAGAACATTCTCCTTTTCTGTATCAATATCTGATGGATGTCCCAAACTATTCCAAGGGAATGATTGCAACAGAAGTGTTACCATTAATTTCTGTCCTTGCTGTCCCTTCTCATGTGGTCTGATCTTTTTCTTTTCTCACATATCTAACATTCTGTCCTCCAACTGAACTAGTATGTCATAATCTTACACCACCTTATAAAACAAGGATATGAAGTCACCCTTGTTATAGAGCAATAGATCTCAGTGTCTGTTCTTTTGTTACAATATGTAATCACCACTCCCATTAGTTTATATCAGTGACAAAAACTGCACTACAGTGCATAGTTTGCACCATAGTTATGGCGTGCTGTGCCTATCACCAAAGTGCACCACCAACTTTTCCAAGATGGGTGTATGTTCTTAAATCTGTCTTTTACTAGGCCTACACCACACTGGCTATGAGCTTGGTGCATTGCCAAAGCCCAAGATGTACCTTTAGTGTGCCACTAAGCAACAAAGTTTGAAAACCACTGGTCTAGACAAAGGAGCTCTGCTTATGCTTCTTGCTGTTGCTACTTTTAAATTAATTATGTACCTTTAGTGTGCCACTAACCAACAAAGTTTGAGAACCACTGGTCTAGACAAAGGAGCTCTACTTATGCTTCTTACTGTTGCTACTTTTGAATCAATTATGGGGTTTAAGGCTTGTCCATGATGACATGACTGCCTAACAAAACAATCATGAGTTGACCGAGGTTGACTGGGTTGACTGAAGGCCAACTTGTCCATGAATGCTCCATTTATTGCCTCTTCAGAACCATACACAAGAACAAAAGTGTGGTTGGCTGTGGCAATGCCACCCCAACACTTCCTGGGCCACACACCAAGATAAGTGTGTGGTGGGCTGAGGCAGTGCCACCCTAACACTTCCAGGGCCACACACCAGGACAAGTGTATACTGGGTTGAAGTAGTGCCACCAACACTTCTGGGGCCACACATGTGTGCTCAAACTTCATGGATATCACTTTCAATGTGAATTGACTTTGGCAAAATTTCTTTGCAGAGAGCAATACAAAAAGCCAACTAAATAAATGATGAAACTTTTCCTTTACATCTGAACAGCCTCACTGTCAATGGTCCTGTAGTGTGGCAATGCAGTGGTCAGTGTGGTTGGCTCACAACTAAGAGGTTCAGATAATGAATCCTCACCTAGGAGGAGAGAATACTTGTCTCCTTTCATGGAATGTTAATTACAAGGCTTATTTATCTTTTATGAGTACAACACAACCTGGAAATATGCAGCATACTGCCTGCCCTACAAACTTGCCTGACCATACAGTCCAGCTCAGAATTCATTAACACCCATGTAAACCCCAAATAGGTAGGAATGTTATGAAACATTGTGAAGGCGAAGGCAAGCTAAAGTAGGCTACTTAGTGTCCTACTTGAGCATGGTGTTTTGAGGCCTGGATGCACCAAAGGACTGATGTAACCACACCACTAACTGTTCACAGCCTAACACTCAATTTATATATATATATATATATATATATATATATATATATATATATATATATATATATATATATATATATATATATATATATATATATATATATATGATTGATGTGCTTCAAATCCCTTCAGGAATCAGGAAAGTCATGCAGATACCTGTAAAGAAATAAAACCAAGTAAAAAAGTGTGTGATTCCTAATATTAATCTGGTGCCTGTAATGAATATTCACATGGAAATATATTGCACAAAACATGAAAGGTAACAGCCAAAAAAACAACATTCTTAACCAATTAACATTCTAAAAAACTCAATTTCACTTTAATCAGTGGAAATTTTACATAATGAAGACAAAGTGAAGGGAATGCAAGTTTTCAAGTAATCTCAGTTTCCATTACAAAAATATAAGTGTCTTCCTGCAATATTTACTATGTTATGTTTTCACTAAGGTGCATTTGAGTTAGTGTTTGGCCACATGGCAATGATGAAACCCACAGTTTCCCAAAGATTTAATACAACACAGCCAATCACACTCTCATGAGGGTGCAGCTAAGCAAGAGAGAAGAGCATAAGTAAAAACAGCCTCCTAGTGTCGTGCCCATCTTTGGGGCATCACAAAAACAGAGGTACTGGTCTAAGGGTGGAGTAATTTCCCCATGAGAGGCACCTGCACCTGGGGTCCAGCCTGTGTCAAGACACTCAAGGCAGCACAAGATGGACACATCACCAAGGACCAAGTGACTTCTTATTAGTTTCACTTGTCCTGGCACTACAGTAAGCCTTCCCATATGGAGGGACATGGGTCTGTCAATGAAATAATATATTCTTTCCATTTTGCACTAAACTCCATGAAAGATCTGACCCAAATCCAGTAGACATCAATATCTCAGCTCTGCCCCTTGACTAGCTATCTCCAAGATACCCTGTGCTACACAAGAAAACCAGAATAAGTCATAAACACTGAAATGGAAATAACTGGTTATATAATTTCACAGAAACCAGTGAAGTATCCTTAACATAGTAAATTATAAAGGATTTCCTTAAATCACATTTTACAAATAAGACTATTTCCTTTTGTTCAAATCTGTACATTCCCCAAAAATTTTAGAAATAGTAAAGTCTGGGGGTCTGATAAGAGTACAATGAAGGGCAGCTGAAACTCACTCAGGAAGATGATGACAGCCACCACCTCAAAGCATCCAGTGAAGCCAAATGCTGTAAGCAGCAACTGGTTGCCCAGTGCAATCAAAGGTCCAGATACAGTCTGTGGAAAACAGCAGCAGTGAGTCTCTGGGCAAGGGTAAACACACTCCTGGGCATGGTAGGAGGTACCAACCCTCATGCCTGAAGGGGCTCATCCTCAACCACAGGAGTCATTTAAGCAATAAATATCAAGAGCACCACAAAAGCTACAAAGATTAATCTAGTATGAGGCTAAAGGAAGAAAATAACAATACTTTGACAGAAAACTTCCATGTTTACATGCATCAGCCTTTGCTACCTGGTGGCAGCTCCCTGAGGTGCAGAGTTACATACTGCTAACCTGTAGTCTTCTACTTCTAAGATTCCTCCACAAGACAGGGAACAAATGGAGAAGTAGCCTTGTGGCAAACAGGGTGAATAAAATCAGAGAAAAGTAGATGAGATTAAATGCTTCTGATTCCGCTCTGTTTAAGAGAGAAGTTTGAGTGAATCCCCCCCCCCAATATATGTAAAGCATACTACGTACATGGAGGGTAAGTTCTCTATTGTTAGGTGTGAGAGAAACAAATGGAAATGGCTCAGTATGCCTTCCTTCATAAAAGCAGTTTTAGTGAGAGACAAGATGTGAAGTTTCCAGTTCAAAATATCAGTAAAAGACAGAGAAAGGATGTTCAGTCTAGAAGAGGAGGACAGTTGAGTATCATTAGACAGGATAGTTATCTGGAAGATTGTGTTGTGTTTATAGATGAAGGAAATGAGTTTTGAGGGATTGAGCAACATTGTTTACTCTGCCCCAGCCATGACCAAACAAGAGCAGCCTGCCTTTCTCATTATTTCACTGATGCACTCAGTTCCAGGTGTGCTCCTTGACCTCTAACTTGCTGGGCTGTCTGTCTTGCATATCCACTTCTTTCCGTCACACTCCAGTCTCTTGACATCATCATCTTTAAGAGCACAAGCATCACTGCCATAAAGGATTGCAATCCTCAGGTAACATGTGTAGAAAAACATGCCTCACCCTTAGAAGGGTGACTACCTGCCTGTAGTTTTCCTACACAATCTATGGAGAGATCTCAGAAATTAAGCACATCTTAACTCACTAATAAGGTGTCCAGTCCAGGCTCTTCTTAAGAGAGGGCCATGAAGTTAAAAATTCACAACATTTAGACTCTAAAAGATCTCCACACAATGCCTACAAAAACAAATGACTGAGTCACATTCAGAACCTACCTGGGAGGTGAAGAGAAGACCATAGTTGGCAGAGTAATGATCAGCTCCGAATGCCTTTTCTACAGCAGTGGGCATGAGGACAAATGTTCCAGAGAAGGTGAAGAATATTGCCCACAGCCAGATGGTGAAGCCTCCCTTGCCCAAGTAGACTGTGAGTGGCATGGTGGCAAACAGGAATGTCAAAATGCTGGTCACCATACGCATGGCAACCTGAAGGAGTGAGAAGGAAGGGTGAAGCCACTACAGAGATGAGCTTTATCACAAGTCCCTCACTCCTGCTGGCTTGTTGGCCTCACTCTAAATTATCACTAAGGTCATAAATGCTTTCCTTCCCCAAACATTTCCAGACAATATTAAGCAATCTGGCATTTATTCAATAAGAGAGAGAGAGAGAGAGAGAGAGAGAGAGAGAGAGAGAGAGAGAGAGAGAGAGAGAGAGAGAGAGAGAGAGAGAGAGAGAGAGAGAGAGAGAGAGAGAGAGAGAGAGAGAGAGAGAGAGAGAGAAACTGAAACCTACTCCAGACTGTGTTCACTTCCCTTGTCTCAGTGCAGCACTGTTATCTCTGCATCTTCCTTATCTCCTCCCAACAGCCTCAAGTTTCAATCAATTCACACAACTATGGACTTCATTAATTCTTCAATCCTGGCCTATTTCTTTTTGTAAAGATTTTATTTTATTTTTTTTTTTATCCTTCCTTCCTGCCATTTGTGTCCTAAAGTAGTAAATGGGAGTCACTATGAGGTGCTTTGGTTTTACTTCACCCGTTTTGTTAAGCGTCCATCAGTTAATGGTTACAGCACACATGACTGGCCCGCATACTGTCCCTCCAAGACCCTAATGGCAGCTTGACAGTGTTGTGCCTTTCCTTTATATTGATCATGATTTCTCAAGTCCAGTTAATGCCATAGTAATGCCACAGGAGCTCGTTAGGATAGCATGCTGAGATAACCAAACAAAATACAAGATTAAACTAGCTACTCTAATTCCTGTAATGAACATGCTCAAATTTATGGTCATATCAGTTCTTTTATAGAGGGGAAGTAATACAGAACAATGGTAATTCTAAAATCAGAATGGAATTTGGTATACTTGGGGTTTTGAAATACTGGGTATAGAAAGACAAAAACACCTCACAGGTCACAGGTCATAGCTCACCCTGAAGGAGGTGATGTCCATGAGGCGGCCCCACACAACTCGACCCCCAGCATTGAAGACAGCTGCCATAGACACCATCACAGCCAGGAAGTGGTCATCCTTGATGAAGGTTTGACCAAAGCTCTTGCCCATGGCATTGATGTAGCCAATAGCAATGGTGTTGAAGAAGTATATCAGCCACAGCATCCAAAATATTCTGTGCTTGATCACCTCTCGTGGCTTCAGGTCTGTGTGGAGGGAAGCATCAGATCATCTCAGGAACTAAATTGTACCCTGCTTTTTAGTAGCGATCTTTTATAATCCTTTAAGAATGTCAATGGGAGATTCTATCAGTGTTCCTTGCAACTTGTGCATGCATGGAGTTGTGTGACAGATCAGCATGAAAGTTGACCACACAAAGCTGTACACTCTCACAAAACACAGCTGCCTAAGTCCATGTCACCAATTCTGACTCAGTAATTCTGCCATCAGAGGTCATGCAAACATTGCAACAGTGATTGGTCTAACATGTATTACAGATTTCAGTAAAACTACTAAGAACATTGGTCCACTGCTCAGTCAGACTGTCTCCTGCTTAGCACTGGTACTGAACTTCAACTATGTGATGTATAACTTACACAACTGATTCTATTGATATTAATGCAGTCAAGAAAAAGAGGCTTACTTGAGCAAGGGCTTGTGGTGGTAGTGAAGCTGGTAGTGGAGGAAGAGGGAGTAATATTAGGAGTGTTGATGTGCAGCTCCTGCTCATCAGATGTCACTTCCTCTGCCAGGAGGCCTTCACTCTCTTGCTGGCAATGGACCTGTATGACACTGTAATGTTATGTTTCTACTATGATGACAATGGAACATCACACACACACACACACACACACACACACACACACACACACACACACACACACACACACACACACACACACACACACAGAAACAGACAACTACACACCTACAGTTACTGTTTCAGTGTTTTGGTCCCTCAGAGTGTATGAAGGGCACTGCAACCCTTGTCCCTGACTCACTATGTTCTCTCTCTGACTTTTCTTTTGCATCTCATTAATACAAGAGAACTGTAGTAAGCCTGTCCTCTGCAGATATGGTGCCAGTGTACTGTACTAGAAGCTTGAAGCAATACCTATGTTTGGAAAAGATGGCAGACTCATATTTCTTTCAGTTCAACTGCTATACAAGGAAAAGAAAAGACCAGACAATGCAGGTCTTCGTTACTGACTGCAATGGAGCACCAACCCTTTCATTGTTATGGTTGTCATTTGTTAACATTCACATCACTGCAGTAAATGGTTTGATTGAACATGAAGAAAAAGAGAATATGAGGTTAATTTAACCTTTGCTGAGCTATAAAAGTACATTCTTAAGAGACTGTAGTACAAAAAATAAGTCTTAAAAGTTGTAGATGATAATGGGAAACAATGACTAGCAGTGAAAGGGTTGAAGCCTCTTGGCTATCACAAGAACATTATGATTAATATGACACAGCCTCTACCTACAGCAGGACAGGACAGGTGTAGGCCAACCCACCATGTTTTGAGGAGGCTTCTTAAGCAGGAAGCAGCCCACAACCTGCATCACTAGGAAGATGACACCCAGCAGGACAAACACACTTGGCACTCGGTTGAGGATGCTTGCCTCCACAAAATATCTGAGAACATAACAAAATGTGAGACTGACAGAAATAAATTGAAATTAAAACTAAAAATTTATCTCTTGATTTAGTTGAGAAAGCAGAGGGATGGATATAGATGAGGGAGCACCTGAGGACTGACCCTTAGTAGAGCATTCAGGGTACCGTTTTACCAATTACGGTATGGCCGATCTCTAATGACCACCAAGACCTATGTGGACTATGGCAGACCTTGACAATTATGCCATCTTGTCACCTTTGGAGCATCATGAGAAACTGATCTAAAGGCAGGATAAACTGGCCACAAGATGCCTCACTCATTCCTGTTTCTGCAAGGAAACCTTCCCAGCTCTCCCTCCACCCTCACACATCCATTTGCATCCTTTAAAAGCCTTAATTCCTTCCAGCAGTTGCCCTCTATACCATGACTTTTAAGGACATTCCCCAAGTGCTTCTCCATTCATCTTATCATATGCTTTCTTTAGGTCCATGAATGCTACATACAACTTTTCATCCTTTCCTAAGTTCTCCACTATAATTTTGATTGCAAAAATTTGATCCACACCTTTTCCTCCCTGACTCCTTCCTGTTCTTCACTGACCTTTGCCTCATTCACTTCCATCAGTCTTCCAGTCAAGACACTCCCACAGACTTCTAGCACACTAAGCAAACATATCCCCTGTAACTATTACACTCATTCCCACAATGTTTACCTTTATACTGAGATACAATAACTGCCTTTCTCTACTCATCAGGTATATTTTGTCTTCATGCCAGTTCACACATTAAAAGCATCCATTTTTTTCTTCCTATGTAATGGAGCTCTGATCAAGAACAACAAAATTAGGATGGCCAGTCCCTTAATTAAGAAAACAGCCTCTAATCAAACCCAAAATTTATTAACACTTCATCTCTATACTTTCATATTTCTGCAGTTATTGCATATATGCCTACAGATTCACCACACAAGTTTAACTTCACTACCTCTACCTCATCTCTATTTCCTATCTGCATAATCATTTGTTCTTGATTCTGTAAGAAGCAAACAGGTAAATACATGTCCCACACTGATGAACAAAATAATGATAGAACTGTGGTAACATAATGACATAATGACTGGCATGTATAGCATCACCAGAAACATCCTTATGCATTACCACCAACAGAATGCAGAGCCCACCCCAACCTGTCACTCACCCATCACTCTGAGGAGGCTTGTTTTCAGGATTGAGATACATGGTCTGAAGAGTGGTGGAGCCAAGTGCACCCAGACCAAAGCCAGCAACTATCAGGCCATTCACCAGACCCTTGTGTCCTGGGAACCACTGGGGAGAGACAAAGAGACAGTCACAACCTGCTAAAATTCTAAGTTCAAGACAATGGTATGAAATGAAAACAGCTAAAAATTAACAAATCTAACTTATAAAAACCTATCTAAAAAAAAACTGAAGATAAACCAGTCTGTGATGGGTATCATACTGCAGTGGATAGGTGGCAGTGTTCTGAGGCAGTGTTGTGGTGGCCCATGTGGCACGTGTGCACCACTAATCTTGCCACACACCATGCAGACTTGTCATCTTTCCTCAACACTAAATTATACATAATGCTTACAATGTAATGGTTTAGAACAAATATAAAACACACCTACTTTCCAAAGTATGACCTCACCAAGACACAAGTTTGTCATTGCTGCATGAGAAGCAAGAGAGTCAAGCAAGCAGACCTATAAGGATGCAGTGGTGCTGGTGCCCTGTGACTGCCCACCTCAAAAGAAGGCACAGTCAGAAGGGATAACTCTGAAGAAAGCTTGTCATCACAATATATGGTGGAAAATATCACAGGCAACCAACTGAAAGAACAACAGAATCCTGCCTCCAAACAAGGAATGACAAGGCACAATCAAGATGCTGCTGCTGATGGTCAGTTACTGGCGTGGCCAACAACATACCACTCCAAGGTAAACTGGCCTTTGCTGGATAATCACATGCAGAGAAAATGCATTTCAAGCAAGAGCCAAAAGTTGCATACAGATAAGAAATGGAGTTCATGCAAGAAATGTGAGTGGCAAGCACATGTGACATCAAGAAGCAGAGGTGTTGCTCATGATACACAAAACACTGCAGTGACAACATTACCTGCATTCCACAAGACAGGGGAGTAGTATATGCTAAGGAAATTCCTAGTCCTGACAGCAGCCCATATGTCAGGAGTACTGCAAACAGTGACACGTCAACTGTATAGCGCGTCAGAATTATTCCTGAGCTGAAAGTGAAGCAGAGGGTCAAGTATAGCAGGGATCCTTAGTTCATACACACACACACACACACACACACACACACACACACACACATTCAAACACTGGTAAGCATGAGGAAAGCATCCTGTGTTCAGTCCTTCCTGTATGGTGAGTGGCAAAGGCTACTTGTCTGGTGTTGGTGAAGCAAGCAAGCTCACCAGAAATACACAGCACACAATTTCTGATGTTCCTAGATCATTTTACACTACAAAATATCCACATTACTTTACTACACACTAAGAGCAAGCAAAAGCTACAAATTGTGCATTAAACTGAACCTTATAGTCAACAATTAAGTACCTGTATTAGGGAATGCAGCATTCAAGTTTATCACGGCACATCCAGTGTTTATAAAAAGCTACATACTCAAACATTAAACAAAGCACCAACCCACTATCCTTTACTATTTCAGTGACTCATGGAAAATTTAATATCTACTACAATGACATGAAATTAAATATTCTTTTCCTCTTAGCTTGAGTGGCTTGTTTGGCAACCTGTGGCCACACTACACACAAGACTGGCTAGGGATCACCTATGCCCCTGACACAAAGTGACCACTATCAATACTGAACTACCAGAACCCACAGCAGCAAGGATAATTATAATTACTGTAAACTGAGTTGATCTAAGAGTCACACCCCTTTCATCCTCCTCCTTTTGGCAGAGTAGCCACTTCCCTGAACCCATTTTACTGTATTGTATGCAAGGTTATAAAAAGTGATCACCAGAGTCTAATCACTGCTATACAGATCTGACACACTAAAATACTAAGCACATCCTCTAAACAAAGCTGGACATATACAAGCTACTGCTTGAAACAAACATCTTACATGCAGGCTTCACTTTGTCAAAAGAAAATATAAGCATAATGAAAGAATACTGATATAGGCCACAGATATCCTTTTGTACAGTACAGTTCATATACCTCTGCTGGCAAGCCACTGTAAGAAATATTACAATGGAGCAGGCCAGCACAGAGTCTCCAGCTGTACTTCCCCTGCACACAGGCCTTGCATCCCTGAGTAATCCTAGCAATCCTCATGTCCAAAGCCATTGCCATCTTAGCCTCTCTCTCACCTGAGGATAGAGCAGCCCAGGAGACATGTCAATTGAGGTCCAGCCTGCTTTTCCAGTAGGCCGCCCAACACCATGAAGAAACCCTGAGACATGGTGGTGATGGAGTTGACCCACAGGATGTTGGCATAAGTGATGGTGGGATCAACCCTCTGGTGCATGTAGGACACCATGTAGGTCATCATGTTACCTGCAAGTACTTGAAATTAGTTGATGTGCAGAGGTGAAGTCATAAAAGTGTGTAAAAAAATCTAGTATGTCAAGTAAAGGGAAAAGAAAGAAATACAGATTGGATGAGTGAATCAAAAGCAATAACAGAAGATGGTTTGACCATGTAAAAAGTAATGCAGAAAGATCAGTGGTTCCTGAGTGATGAAGGGAACAGCTCAACACATTATATATCAAGATAAGATCACCACTATTGACTACTCTGTCACTGCAATATTGAACACATTATTCGCTATCAATATTAAGGTAGTGAGGGCAAAGTGGGATGAGTCATCCCCTAACAAAGTATATTATAAACCTGAGAAAAATAGCAATGTGGAGAAAGATGAAGAGAAACAAATTGTGGTTGGCAGTACCTACACCAGACATGCAGGCCACTTACCGAAGCTGTAGAGGTTGCCCAGGGTGAGGTGGATAAGGATGCCACCTACAATGGCACACACTCCCCCAACTCTCCATGCTGGACACATCATCCTGACACACCTGGCAAACCTGCAAAGACACATTGCTCAAGAAAAGGTGACCTAGACCATATCATACAACTGAACTGACAGAAAAAGACAGACTAGAAGACACAAAAATTCACACTTAGATTGGCACAGGCAGACATAATGATAGATGAGACAAACATAATGACAAATGGTCTTCTTATAAAAACCAAGAGACAGATCTTTCACTAACAAACTGCTACTGACAATATCACAAAGAGTTATGTATTCAGTCATTCCCACTAACAGCATCATAAAGAAGACTTTAGTGAGACTGACACACTGCTGCAGTACTGCCACTCACACAAGCACACAATATACTGTGCTGCTCAACATTAAACATTCAGGCAGTCTAATCACAAATGCAAGATTAATATATAATATTTCATTATACATGTGGTCCCACAGTGACTATTACTGGCTGTTATCAGGTAGGCAACAGAAGTGTGTGATGCAAAAGTTTGGCTTGTTTATCATACTGATGGGTAATTTTAAAACTGTGGCATTCAAACCTATATATATCTTCTAAAATTTATCAACTAATGTAAGCTTCCCTAGATTTTTTTCCCTTGTGAAACCACAATGCAGTAACTGAAAAAAAAGTCAAGCAGGCAAC
This sequence comes from Scylla paramamosain, assembly GCF_035594125.1. Taxonomy (NCBI): domain Eukaryota; kingdom Metazoa; phylum Arthropoda; class Malacostraca; order Decapoda; family Portunidae; genus Scylla; species Scylla paramamosain. Next base: position 1,068,994 of record NC_087163.1, read on the forward strand.
AGGGATTTGGTGTGTACTTCTCACCCCTCAATGGCATGACATCAATAAGTGTTGTAATAATGTTCATGTGTGTGTAACTATGAAACAGCAAGAGACCATTACAGATGTGTGTGTGTGTGTGTGTGTTTGCCTATTTGTATTTTTATAGGATTGAGTCAAGCTTGTAATGTCCCATTTTTTTTAACCACTTATCACATTTTGTCTTTAAAATTAAGCATATTGTTAGCACACACCACTTCCTCTGGTGATGCATTACACTGATCTATTGCTCTATTTGCTCAATTCAGAAAATCATTTCTGCTTATCTTTATCATGAATTCATGGACATAAAAAAATATAAAAATGATTGATATACCAACACAAGTTTAATGATTCTCATAAAAAAATTACATCCAAGCTAAATATATAATAATTACAGTGAATTTAACATAAATGTCAATGTCTGCTTGCACTTTCTCTCTCTCTCTCTCTCTCTCTCTCTCTCTCTCTCTCTCTCTCTCTCTCTCTCTCTCTCTCTCTCTCTCTCTCTCTCTCTCTCTCACTAACTTTAAAACCATATTTTTGCCATTATCAGCTGCTGAGTTAGTCAATAGAAAGATAAGCAGGAGCTGGTACAAGGTTGCCAGACTCACAGAAATAGCCCACAATCTTTTATAAAACTTGCAATGTGTGTAGGGCAAAACAGGGCAGGACAAGCCATTCAGAGGAAAACAATGTTAATTGCCTAAAAGAACCAATATAACTATGACAGGGCCAATGACAGATCTGATTTATTCCATCTCTGGTTAAGTTAGGCTAGTGTCCTTAATGGGGTAGGGAGGAAGGGGGAAGGCATCCAGTGGAGCAAACCCGTTTTCAAATTATGGCATCTCTTCCTTAAACTTTTCATGAATGTCCAAATTTGGCATAATTTGGCCTCCCCCACCCTAAAACCCTGCTTCCCCACCAAATCCCCAAGCTTGTTGGGGATAGAGGAGAAAAAGAAGATAGAATGTATTGTGTTAAACTAAAATTTTACCATTTAGGATAGTGTTGCAAGTGATACAGGGGACAAAGCCCCCCAATTAGCAGATTAATGACTTTAAAAGTTTAGGATAACATAGCGGCAGGTATGGCAGCAGCAGATATTCCATTTGCTGACTATTCTTTAGGGATTTCCCTAAAAGCAGTGTCTTTTTTCTCAATAGACTTTACAGGTTTCCCAAATATGGCCTATTTTGGTCTCCCCTACTCTAAAATACCACTTTCCTGCCAGGTTCCCAAACTTGCTTGTCCTATGGAGAGGGATGGCAATATAATACGTAAGGTACCGCTATAGGTAAGATTTATCACCTTTCATACCCAAAAATCCTGCATTCCTATCCCCAAGGCTAGTTGGAAATAACAGATTTCAGCCACATTTGTGAGGCGATTATGAACATGCAAAAAGACATTTCTTTAAGGTTAAAAAATTCTTGAAAAGTCATGTATCACTAACAAATAAATAGGTCGGCTGGCACTCGTGATGAATTACGGTCCCGGGCTGGCTGAGCCCATGACATACCTAAACTAATGACTATCAATCCCAAAAGCTGATGGCACTTCAGATTTTCCCGTAATTCCAAATTAAATATCATGATAGCTGCCTATTACGGTTATAATGGCACTCCCTAACACAACTGCATTCATCAGAGTCGGCACGCGGATCAAGCCGAGTACAAACCGGGTTCATCTGTCACAGATGAGACGCAGAGCATCCACCACCTGTTGCTCCCCTACACGCCTTACACAAGTCCTCACGCACCGCCATACACTCCCCTGCACCCATGCATGTGTACTATTCACTACAGGCATGGGGAGAACTCACTTACGGTCATAACAAGGCCGCTTGACGGGTAGAGACAGCAAGACGCACACCCCTTCCTGTCATTGTTGTGTTCACTTCACATAGCCTATGACGTGAGCCGAACAGCTGAGCAGCGCGCCGAACTGGAGGGGACGTCCGCATCCTTTAATCTGGCGTTCCGACTCATGGCGCCGCCACGCAGGCATTTACTTTGTGATTTCTTTTTTTCCTGTCCAGTTTTTCCTCCTGTCCAGTCTTGTGTCCAGCTAAAATCTAGTCTTGTGTGAGATGAGACGTTAATAGCATAAAGGTGCACCCAACACCACTAAGGTAATCATAATCGATTCCTAATAACGTTATGGGATCCGGTGAAAGTTAATTATGTGCACAACAACAACAACAACAACAACAACAACAACAACATGTAGAAAGTGAGATGCAGGCAAACAGGCTTATAACCCAATAGGAGAGTGATTAGTCTAGGTAGAAGCAGCACTGCAGAGCATGAACACCACCGAGGGCTGGCGCAACCATTAGCAACCATTGACATCAGTAATGCGGTGTTGTGCACTCCCAGTACGTTGTGTGTGTGTGTGTGTGTGTGTGTGTGTGTGTGTGAGGTGATCAAGCCCGTATCTCCATTGTTCATCATTCTCTCATAACGCTTATTTTTAAAGACCACTGAGATAATTCATTGGATTCCCGTGGAGGTTTTTCTCACTGATGATTCAGATTTTTTGTAAAATTATCATCAGAATAATGGAAAAACCCTAGACCCTGTTAAACGCACTCGAGATGTATTTAAGTGGCTGAGAAGGCTGGCATTGCATCATAAAAGCTTATTCACTTCAGTGCCAATGAATGTATTCAGCAGCACGTAAAGAGACAAGATAACAATGGTAGGTTTGCTACAGAATGTTTATGTAGGCTTTACAAAGATAGATTACCTAACTGCCGCCAAAAAGTAATCCCGCGTTCCCTTCAAAAGAGCAACAAGCTTACTGATCGCATCGCTCCATCCAACTTGCAGACTATTCAAGCGTCACTGCTGTCACCCTTGTAAACGCTTTTTGTTCAGAGGATCACCGCGGTGGGGCGGGGGGGGGGGGGGGCGCTTTATTGTCTTACCTAAATCGTGTAAGTCAAGAAGTTGTGACCTTGCAACTTGGCAGGATCAAAGGGTGTGTGTGTGTGTGTGTGTGTGTGTGTGTGTGTGTGCACAGAACATAATAGAATAGAATGTTTATTTGTATGCTCAGACTATACTAAAAGTATGAAGCACAGTTCTCGCACATAATCATAAGCATATGTACAGTTTAACTAAGAATACCATAGTCATGTAAAGGAATCCACATAACTAAGTAAAAAAAAAAAAAAAGGAAAAAATATATCAATAATCATCCTACCGCATATAATTATATATTATAGACACATTACCCGGATGTATAAACACATCAACACGCACTCATCGCCAAAACATGTCTTTCCTTACATCTAGCAATATGCAAATATATGTATTCTCTTCTTCTTGTTCATATATGCATACACCTTTCATAATCCAAACACGTGTGTGTGTGTGTGTGTGTGTGTGTGTGTGTGTGCTCGTTTTTGGTAGAGCGGCAGGTCACCATGTCCTCCTGCAGGTGTGAAGGGAACGTGCCACAAGCAGGAATGATATACGTAAAACGATCAAGATAATATTATCAAGAGATGGGATTAACAGAATCACTGATGACGCCTCGTACTCTTCAGCTCCTTGGCCCGAACCTTTTGCCAACTTAAACAGGCTTCAGCACACACTCCCTCTCCTGCACCAGTATTCTTAAACGTTTTATTCTCTCATCAGAAATATTTCCAAAGGCCATGGAAAGAGTTACTGTCGGATTCTCAAGAGTGTTTTTTTTCCATTGATGGCAGAAAAACACTAGCTAAATTATCACTACAATAATGAAAACACCTTTGAAAATCCCAATAACTTTCATTAGAGCTTGTTAGCAGTACATATAAGATGATGAAGCGTTTGATAATTCGTTCCCTGGTTGCTTTGCTGTTGATTCTGATGGATACATTAAATTACTTCCTTCTGTTCCTCACTGGGGCCTCCATGTAATGGGCAGAGCAGCCAAACGATTATTTTATTTGATTTGATTTCATTATTTTTTTATATTCGGGCAGCAGCACCGACACAAATCTTATGACTGCGTTGCCATGGTTGTAAAAAGTAAGAGAGAAAAGTTGGTCCCCGTTACATGATGGTGGACTGTCAGGATTCATTAATTATGTTAAGTAATAACATAAGGAGTCTGTTTAAAGCCTGTCTACCAAGACAAAGCGGCTCTGGTCTGCATGTTTCCATTTTTCATTCTCGTCCATAAATATAAGCTTACCTTAATTAGCTAAGAATTCCGTCATATTCGCGCTGACAGCTCAAGTTACTAAGCCTGGTCCACTCCACAGCACTACCTGCATGTGTCTACTCCCTCACGGTGTGCTGAGATCACCTTGCCACAAATCAAAATCACGATCTTAACACTGATCTCTTATTCATTTCTATCCATATAAATTTCTTACTTCTTACTGACGTTTTGTATTCCTGTTCCATCTAAATTTTTCATCTAGGAGCAGATATCGATTTTAACCAACTCTGAAATTATGTAGCTTAAGTGTGTGTGTGTGTGTGTGTGTGTGTGTGTGTGTGTGTGTACTAATTACTATTATTTCAGCAAATCACATAGAGTATTCAGTGACTTCAAGTGTTAGAGCGGGCGTGGGTCATTTTGGTTTGGTTCTCTGAGACTCCCTTATTCTCTTTAGCTAAGAATCTCAATACCACATTACTGAAGAACATTATCTGGCAGCTTTTACTCGGAAACTCGTAGGGTGATTATTGTTTACGGACTGTGAGTGGAGGGAAATGATTTTATTGCGATGCATGGCAACAGTTGGGTTAGGTGCATGGTTAATTTCCATGCGAATCCTTATTTCTTTCCTTCTTTTCCTTATTTTCTCTCCTATCGCTCTCATTATCCATCACCTGTCAGGCAATAACGACAAAGTGACGCAGGTGAGGTGATCTCTCCTAACGATAATGTACAGAGGAGTTTTGATATGTTGGTATTGCATATCTTGCTTGGAGTTTTGTGAATAGTTGTTATTTTCTTTTATATAAATATACACTGATCTCTTATATTCTGTGCCGTTTTATTGGTGATTAAAGTGATGAAGTGTGTGTGCAGTTTGAAGGAATACGATGGGAGTAGAGACAGGACGAAAAAATGGAAGGAAAGACTGAAGGAAAACATGAAGCACTAGCAAAATAAATGCATAGGTTTTGAGAGGAAAGGATATGAGGAAAGAAGGAAAAAATGAAAGAGAAGAAAGAAGAGAAGACAGAAGCAAAATAAATGTATGATTTTTGTAAGGTAAATATTCTGATAGGTTAAAGGAAAGGAGACGAATAAAATAAAGAAAGAAGAAACAGGTAAAAGAAAGAAAGAAAACGAATAGAATAAATGTATGAATGTAAGATAAATATTCTGAAAGGACAGATAAATTGGAAAGAGGAAGAAAGAACTGGAAAAAAAAAGAAGAAAAGTAGAAAGAAAAATGTATCAGAAATTGAATACTGGAAGAAGTAAACGTACTGCATTTATTCCCGTGCTAATGGTATTCTTTAGTTGTTCATTTATTTGTTTCCCTTAATTCGTTTTTGCCCTTGATCTTTGTACAGAGAGAGAGAGAGAGAGAGAGAGAGAGAGAGAGAGAGAGAGAGAGAGAGAGAGAGATCGTCAGTACATGATTACATTTTGTGGTTAGGCGTTGATATTTCGCGCGCTGTGGATTTGCGTGTTTTTCGTGAATTTTCCCATTTCACACAGGCGATACAGGCAGTTCATGTGTATGTGTGTTTTGGTCGGTACTGTTTTGGTCGGTACTGGTCAGTCTTGCCCCGCCCCCCACACACACACACACATAAACACACAAGTGACCAGTGTTTCAATATTCCTTGCAGCTTCCTCCTGCACAAAACACCACGAAGCATCACCAGAGAGACACGACTACTTGACTACTTAATGTAACGTGAGTACAGTAGTGCAAGCCTCGCCTCATTTAACATTACCGCCTTCACCATAACTCAACCATTCCTCCCTCAAGTAGCGTCTTTCAGTTCTTTATTATTCATTATTAGGGTAATTTTTGAAGTTATTGATTTATTTTTTACTTATGTTTATATCTGAGTCTAGATACAGCTTGAAATTTGGTAAAAAATAATGAAGGATCGTCAAAATGTCAGCTACTATACACACAGGTCGTCCTTATTCAGGCATTATTTGCTTCATCTCTCATGCATTGTAAGCCAAACATGTCACAAAATGCAGCCACATATCTAGCTTTCATGTCTTCTTGTGAGGTATATCGCCATTGCCTGGTTTTAGTATGATAAAATAATAACTGAGGCAAAATAGCGGCCACCATGATTGATCTCTACCTGTCCCGGTCTGCCTTTCGATTCCAATATTTTTCGTTTTTCTTAACTCCTTTATTTCGGTTTCTAGGTAATTTCTTATGGTTTCTATAGATGTCTCGTTGCTTTAGAAGTGGTTTTTCAGGCTTGTGTTAAGGAAATGTGTTGTATTTGCTGTTGTTTTTTAGTTAAATATAGGCCGGTTTTTGGGCTGAAATTTACATAACCCAATCATTAGCTTTTTTTTATTTGGGGCTATGATGAAGTTCTTATTGCTTCAAAAAATCGCTTATGATCTTTAAAGTGTTTTGCAGTCCTGTTGAGTTGAATATGTGGACTTTAAAGTGATTTATGGTCCCGTTAAAAGTCGAAATGTTGGCATTTTTAGTTTTCTTATTTCTCTATTTCAGCTTGTAAGTAACTTTAGATTGTTTGAATGAATAGTTCATATTTTTTTTAAAGTGCTTTGTATTCCTGTGAAGTAAAAATGGGTGGACTTTTCAATGTTTTTTATTTGTGTTTAGGTTCCAACACTGGCTGAGGTATAGGAAATATTTTCTGCATGCTTTAAGATTTCAAAAGTTTGTCGTGGTAGTTGCTTGAAAGGTTTAGTGATAGGGAGAAGGATAAGAGAAGAGCATGAGGGAAGCCATAACACACTGGAGGCCTTCTTGTGGCAACACAGTATATGATATTGATGAAGTGTAGGAAGATATTGTGGATAAGAAATGGAGGTAGAAATGAAGAAATGAAAGGATGAGGCTAAAGGAGGATAGCAGTTTTGGATAAGGTTTGGAGCTAGAAATGATGAAATGGAAGGATAAAGCTCTAAGAATACAGATATTTTGGATAAGAAGCTGAGCTAGGAATGAAAGAACAAAGTAAAGGATTATATGAGTGAAATGGGTGTAAGTAGAGATTAAGTGTTTGGATACGGAGGAATGGAGGCTGGAATATATAGGATGAGGGAATAGGAGTATAGGAATTTCGGATAGGGAAAAGTGGAGGTAGAAATGTGTTGCAGACACTTCACGATAATGAAGTTTGCAGGACAAAAAAAGGCTTACTAAATCAAATTGTGCTTCATCCTTCAGCGATTGTCGGGGGTCTGGGGCAGGAAAACAGGCGACGGTCAAGTAAAGGCGTAGTGAAGCTCCACTCTCAGCCTGCTCCTGCTTCACTTCCGGTGCACGTAACGGTCACATCACTGGCATCACACACACACACACACACACACACATGAATACACTGCCAATGTTGTCCGTAGCGCCTCACCACCAAGGAAGGTATAAGTTATGTAAAATTCTTGCTCACCACCATTCCTGGCGGGATGGCGCAGCGTGCGTGGCCTCCTTCGCGGAGCCACTGGGATTTTTGCACACACCGCACATCCACGCCCTTCTCCGCCACAGACACTCACGCGCCATTGTTTTAGGCCTGCTGGAGATCACCTTCCCTCACACTTTCACTTCAGCAACAGAAACTGGGCTTCCCTCGCTGCTCCATGACACCGCCGAATTATGATACACGCCGAGTCACGCTGATCGCCTCCACACACACACACACACACACACACACACACACACAGAGAGAGAGAGAGAGAGAGAGAGAGAGAGAGAGAATGATGATGACAGTAATAATAATATAAATAACAAAGAGAAAACATAAGTAAAGACGAAATGAAGCGTTCCGCTGTGCGATGTCTCCCCCGCAGTGAGTGTGGCGGCGGATCAGTCTTCGAGAGGGGCAAGGATGGCTGGCTCCCGCTCCAATACCACCTCCCGCTCCGTGATGTAGGCCAGCCAGCCGCCGCTGCCCCACGCTGCCCTGCCGCCTGCCGCGTCCAGAGGTTTCACGGCAAAATCCTTCGCCGGGTTCTCTTCTAAGTTTTCTGTCACTTGATGGTGACTCATCCACTGCCTGGCGTCCACAGTGGTAAGCAGCAGGTGTCTGGGGTGGAGGTACCAAGCCACCCTCACCACTTGGCCGCTCCCAACCCCCTGGAACACTGGCGGCGTGACCAGACTCAAGTCCACCCTAAGGATGCCGGCGTTGAGGATGCCTGGCGGCCGCGGCTCTCTTAGGTCACGAGTGGTGGCGGTGACAGTGAGGGGTGGTGCTGGTGAGAGGACCTCCTGGCGTGCTGGTGACGTCATTACATGTGCTGGTGATTGCGGTGAACGCTTTGTTGATGGCGCTGCGCTTGTTGATGACTTTGATGTTGATAGTGATTCTGCTGTTTGTGTAGGCGGTGTGTGCAGCGTTGCCGCGACCCCTGTCACGAAGAGATATGGTCCCCTGCCGCTGGCCACAGCCAGGGATGCCAGAGGGAAAGGGAAGGTCAGTTGTCTGTGCCGGGTAAATTTGCCTCTGGTGGTTGCGAAGGTGAAGATCGTCCCTTTGTCGTCACCTAACAGCACCTCGTTCCTCGTGGGCGTGAGGCCGACACACGTCAGGCAGGACGCCTTGGGGCGCCGTCCAGCAGGGTTGGCTTCTCGTTCCGCCGAGGTGTCACTGTTGTTTTTGTCTATGATGTCATGGAAAATGTGCCGGGAAGGCTTGATGCCGACCTCAAAATCGAAGTCAATTGTTCCTGCGCCGCGGTGGCACACGTAGACAATGCGCGGCGCCCATGGCTGGAAGGTGCAGTCACTGATTGGACATTTAAACTCCACGCGACACACTTCCAGCAAGTCACCAGCCTCGCTCATTTCAGTCAGGCACACGTCCCTCTCCGTGACGGTGACAAGACAGCTCACCTCCCTCTTCATCATGCTGAGGCCCACCCAGGTCACGGTGTCCCACAGCACCTTGATGATACGGCAGGCGGATGTGCCCACCACTCTGGGCACCAAGAAACCCCCGGGGCATGGCCGGAGGTGAAGGAGGTCACTCCTGAAGGAACCCCCTGGAGGAGTGATCTCCGCCACCACCACGAGGCTGGGATATGCACGGCCCCTCGTGGCCTCAGGTGTGCTTGCCACGCCACCCACAGCGGCGGTGGTTCTTGGGGAGGGCGGGAGGCTGGCTGCGTGGGAGGCGCTGCTACCGCTGCTGGTGGGGGAGGTCAGCAGCACGGGACAGATGGCAACTCCCAGGAACCTTTCTGTGTCTCGGGACTGCATGGAAAACCGCTCCGGATAATTGTGTTTATACATTATTATTATTATTATTATTATTATCATTATTATTATTATCATCCTACCAGTGTCACTGAGACACCTCTGTGTTACCGCCGCCTCCATACGTAAAACTATCAGGCAAACCTCCTCCCTCCACCAACAGTATCGCCAATGTCTGAAGAAGTGCTGTTGTGTTCTGCTTGGCGAGGCTCTTTGGAAATGTGCTGGTTTATAATGTAAGTCTAAGCAGTCCAGCACACACACATACACACACACACACACACACACAGAGAGAGAGAGAGAGAGAGAGAGAGAGAGAGAGAGAGAGAGAGAGAGAGAGAGAGAGAGAGAGAGAGAGAGAGAGAGAGAGAGAGAGAGAGAGAGAGAGAGAGAATTATAACAATAACTTTATTTTGAAGCAGTTATCCATAAAAAGTCTACGTACTTTGAAAAGACTTGAAGAAAACTGAAATGTTATGGTAAACTTGGCAAACTACTTTCTCTCTCGCGTGTGTGTGTGTGTGTGTGTGTGTGTGTGTGTGTGTGTGTATATATATATATATATATATATATATATATATATATATATATATATATATATATATATATATATATATATATATATATATATAGCAAAAAGGTTCCATATGTATCACAGTGCTAATACAGTACTAGCCATGTTATGTTATGCTCCGGTATGGATATTACGAGTATGGCTTCTCAGACTGAAGAAAAATATCTGATGCAAGCTTAGAGTATAATTTCGAAAGACAAAACTGACAGCAAAAGGTGTGATCGGGTTTTCTTCTTCTTCTTCTTCTTCTTCTTCTTCTTCTACATATATATTTACGTAATTATTTATTTATTTATTTTATTTTTTTTTATTTATTATCTACTTTAATTTCTAAGTGCATGTTGCCTACAATCAGATTTGTTCCCTCTTTTCAGTGGTCAGGGACGACTCAACTAGATAAACACACCGTCCCGTCTGTTCATATGTCAGTTGGTGGAATCGTGAAGGAGCTTATGTACAGTGCTTGGGTTTATTTTTTCTCTCTCAGTGATCAGCACGGGAACCATTTGTTGACGCGAGACATGAAGAACCAGCCAAGACATACAGAACACACACACACACACAGTAGACGTAGTAGTAGTGGTAGCGGTGGTGGTGATCTTTGAAAACAATCCCTTTCACAAGACGGGCACAAACTATTAAAACGTAAGGCAGGAGTGGCACCACTGGTCAGAATCACCAGTGTAACGCTAACACCTGGTGAGGGCATTGATGGTGGTGTGTGCCTGCAATGCCTGGTGTGTGTGTGTGTGTGTGCGTGGCGCGGAGTGCAATGTGTTAGCGACAAAACTTCGCTCCTGCAACCCTTTTAGGAAGGTGTCACCGCGGGTTCCAATAATGCGCTGCGGATATAAATTCTTTTATATACGCTTTCACTGACCTTCTGGAATGTGGGGAAAAATACAGCTGAATATTACTTATTTTTCAGTGTGAAATCTGCGCCTGAAAGTAAATATGGACGTGGATAAAAAGTTAGCAAAAAAGTTTTACAATGAGATGGATGCGGTGCGGTGGGAGGAGA